>NC_079972.1:6825136-7147636 GCF_029852145.1 Microplitis mediator
CTACGGTATAGATACACGGTAGGCTCGCGCCATGACACTTCACACATATACATGTGTTTGAACGTGTACTTGGCGCGAGACACTACCTTGTCTCCTGATTATTATATTTTCCTTATAAACTAAATATACACTTATCCAAAAAATTAAAGGAACAAGAAAATTTTATAAATTTTTTAGTGATTTTTGGAAGGCTGTATTTTCGTGAAAAATGATCGTATCGAAAAAATAAAAAAAGCAAATTGAAGCTTGAAATCTCTAGTTTGAAGATCTTTCAGCAAAATATTTTTTTGAGCCACGGTTTTTGCGGAATCAGAAGATAAAGGTCGAGACAAAATTTTTCTAAATTTTTTGGTTTCGTTTTTTAGGTCTACGGGGCCGGGAAAAATTTTTTCAAAAAAACGAATTCATGGCTTGTTCAGGAAATTTATTCAGCTACAATTTGCTTTTTTTTTGTTTCTCTGTACGACAATTTGCTGCTGAGATATCAGCCTTCAAATGAAAAAGGATCCTTTTGTCTTTGATTATTGATATCTCAGCAAGAAATGGTCACACAGTAATTTAAAAGGCAGTTTAATAAACTTGAATAAATCCCCTACAAGCTCCATTTTTGATTTTTTCAAAAAAAAATTTTTTTTCATCCTTGATATCCATTTGAAAAACCTTTAAAAAATGGCCATTTTCTGGTTTTTTAGTCGACTCATCGCTACTCTGCAAATATTGATAAAAAAAATAATGTTGCCAGGTAATTTTACAGCTTAACGAACCCCCAAAAACTCTGGAAATTTTCAGATTGATCCATTGAACCGTTTGTCCGGTCCGATTGCTCAAAGTTTTACAAAACAATTAAAGGAACAAGTTTTGTTCCTTAATTTGTGTAATCATTACCAAAATGAAAAAATTAATTTTTTTTTGGATTTTCTTTCATTTTTGCGTTAGTTATTCAGTACATGTAAGGTAAAGAAAAAGAAAAAATTTTTTTTCCGAAAAACGAAAAAAAAAATAACCCCCCGAATAAAACATAAAAAAAAAAAAATTGGAAAAAATTCTTGTTTGGTCTCGTTTTTTGGAAAATTTTTTTTTTTTCCTCTTTACCTTACATTTACTGAATAACTAACGCAAAAATGAAAGAAAATCCAAAAAAAATTAATTTTTTCATTTTGGTAATGATTACACAAATTAAGGAACAAAACTTGTTCCTTTAATTGTTTTGTAAAACTTTGAGCAATCGGACCGGACAAACGGTTCAATGGATCAATCTGAAAATTTCCAGGGTTTTTGGGGGTTCGTTAAGCTGTAAAATTACCTGGCAACATTATTTTTTTTATCAATATTTGCAGAGTAGCGATGAGTCGACTAAAAAACCAGAAAATGGCCATTTTTTAAAGGTTTTTCAAATGGATATCAAGGATGAAAAAAAATTTTTTTTTGAAAAAATCAAAAATGGAGCTTGTAGGGGATTTATTCAAGTTTATTAAACTGCCCTTCAAATTACTGTGTGACCATTTCTTGCTGAGATATCAATAATCAAAGACAAAAGGATCCTTTTTTATTTGAAGGCTGATATCTCAGCAGCAAATTGTCGTACAGAGAAACAAAAAAAAAGCAAATTGTAGCTGAATAAATTTCCTAAACAAGCCATGAATTCGTTTTTTTGAAAAAATTTTTCCCGGCCCCGTAGACCTAAAAAACGAAACCAAAAAATTTAGAAAAATTTTGTCTCGACCTTTATCTTCTGATTCCGCAAAAACCGTGGCTCAAAAAAATATTTTGCTGAAAGATCTTCAAACTAGAGATTTCAAGCTTCAATTTGCTTTTTTTATTTTTTCGATACGATCATTTTTCACGAAAATACAGCCTTCCAAAAATCACTAAAAAATTTATAAAATTTTCTTGTTCCTTTAATTTTTTGGATAAGTGTAGTTAACATATATTCACAATATATTCTATCAATTATATTTTAAATATGAAGCCAGTATATTTTGTATGTATTTCTTTGAACTTTTACTGCCTTGATGATTATCCATACAAAATATATTATACATATAACTTCATTATATTGAACATATATTTTATATATACGAAAATCGGCCAAAAGTTATATATTCCATATATATTCTATTTATATTTTTTAACTTCCCGCTAAGAAAATTGTAAATTTTCAAAAATTCGGGAAGTTATTGGTTTCAGTCCGATTTACGAAAATCGAATTTCCATCAGATGTCGACGTTTCGAGGTCCTAGGAAGCTATCCTGACTAATTTCACGATGATGTCCGAGTGTATGTATGTGTGTACGTACGTATGTATGTATGTAAATATTCATAACTCTTGAACGGATGAACCGATTTTGATCGTTGAGGTGTCATTCGATGCGGCTTGTTAATGTCTTGAAGCCGTAAAAATTTGAACTTAATCGGTACAGTGCGTTCAGAGATATTTCAAAAATAAAATTTTTTCGAAAATGTTTTATTTGGATAACTTTTAATTTGCTCGATGGATTTATTCCAAAATCTAATCAGCTCTAAAACTCTATAAGCCGCGTCGAATGCCACCTCAACCATCAAAATCGGTTCATTCGTTCAAGAGAAACCGTTGACGAAAGAATTCAAAAAAAAATTTTTTTTTGGTTTTTTCGAAATTTCTCAAAAACGACTCGATAAATCGATTTCAAAATTTGATCAGCTTTAGAACTTGATAAAACACGTCGATTGCCGCCTCAACCATCAAAATCGGTTAATTTGTTCGCGAGATATCGTGGGAGAAAGAAATGCTAAAAAATGGTTTTTTACAAAACAATGGCATACAAAAGTATTTGCGAGCTCGAAGAGCTCGAAAATGTATTCACAATAATGTTTTCGAGCTCAACGAGCTCGAAAACCGCGGGAAGTTTTGGGGCTGGCCCGCAGGGTCAACTGACAGACCGATTTTTTTATATGTAGCATATATTCGTTTATATTTTCAGTATATTGGACGTATATTTTTGTTATATTACGTTTATATATGATTTATATGTAGAAATATATTTTTAATATATTCGACATATAAATTTTTTCCATGGGGGAATATCTTGAAAAATTCCATTTTTTAGAGCAAAATTGCAATTATCTCAGTATATATTAACTTTACGTCATTCTATTATAGAACCTTTTTTGTAGAGAATTAAATTTCCGATCAAAATGAGTTGAAAAATAAATTTTAAACAACTTCCAACTTTAGCGGGATTTGGCGAGCCTAAGATATCGACCTAAATTTTTTTTTTGTTTTCCGAAAAATTTTTTTTTTTGTACAAAGAAAAATATTTTTGGTATTAATAATAAAAATTTAAAAAAAGCGGATTTTCGGCCCAGCCTACTATCTAGCCTAGAAAAGTACTGTGACTCAAACGGATTGATTATCAACACCGACAAAACTAAAATACTATGCTGTAAATCCTCAAGTAGATCCAACAAGAAACACTACAAGTTCTATTACAAGCACAAATAATTAGAAGTGGTCAATTCATACACATACTTGGGTATACCCTTTGGCAACTCCACCTCTGGTTCACTGGCGGCAGAAGCGGCATGTAAGAAGCCGAAAGCAGTGGCGGGTGTTGTACTTACAATTCTAGCCAAACTCAACTCGAGCTCCTGGATGAGCAAATCGAAATTACATGACAGCATGGTCGAATCGACTTTATTATACCAAGCACACATCTGGGGTTTAGACTTTAATCTCTCAGAAAAACTGGAAACTGCCCACATCTTCTTCCATAAACGTCTTTTCAATTTACCAATGTGTACGCCCAATTATGCAACGAGACTAGAACTGGGTATTGACCACATCTCTGTTTCAGTACTCAAAAATGCAATAAATTGGGTTATACGAATTATAAAAATGCCCGATACACACCTGGCAAAACAGAGCCTTCTTAGAATGGCTGGAATCCAATATAACTCCCCAGAAAAATTCAATTGGTACCTGAGACTAAAAACTCTGCTTAAATCTATTAACGAAGAATCTCTACTAAATAAGCTCCAACTAGCAACACGGTTGGATAGTCGTAACAGGGTGATGGAAAAATATCGTCTCTACAGAAAAAATCTGGACCTCATAAGATATAACCAATCAAGCTCATCGATGTACACTTTTCCAAGACATACAATCCAAGAGATTGTTAATTTGCCCGCATCACCTAGCAAAACTTAAAGTCCAATTGAGATTGGGATGCAAGTACGCGACTAACATTAGCATCAAGGGCAACACACTCAAACTTATACCAAACACCATGTGTAACCAGTGTCATTTATTTCAAGAAGACACATTATTACACATTATCACAGTATGCCCTGCCTACGATCATCTGAGGCAGAGATTTTTGACCCAGTGGGCCCCAAGGGACTCGTCGATGACTGGTATGATGGCATTGCTTGAAGAAGATTCGCTGCAGAGCGCAAAAGCGCTTTACTATTTCATGAACGAAGTTATGCTGTATAGAAAAGAATAACACCTCTGTTAATCATTTAATACTTTAATCCCAAAGGCAAATGGTATAATCAATTATCTTGCGTTACTACCAAAATTCAGCTCTTGTTTCTTTTGTTTTGTTTCTTTCATGTTGTTTTAATATGTAAACCTAATAATAACTTTTAATCACACAATGAGTTAATAGATAAAAATTGTGATAATAATTGTAATTTATTTTAAACCGAATCTGTTATAATGTGTATCAAGGAGAATCTTCTAAAAATTCACGTAAATGTTAATAAATGTTAATAAATAAACTATCCAAGTGACAACATCGCACAACTTAATTTCCTGTTCTGAGAATGTAAGTTGATTTTATTACAATTGAAACCCTGGTACGATATGATTCTTTTCTTTTTATATATAATACAATGAACGGATATTCGTTTGATTCACTTTATTTCCTATTCGATATAAGTTTTATTCTACAGACTGCACAAGTTCAATGAATAGTGTATGATATAAAAATTTTCAATTTGTGCATTCTGTAAATGCATGTTTTTTTTACTTTTTATTCTTAAACTTTTTACCGAATAAGAGCAAGTTATCATAAAAATAAGTAAATCATAGAATTATAGATTTTCGTATTAGTTTCAAAATTGCAAGTTAAGTCACGTCACTAGACATTTGTTCATACACCGAGGAAGAATGGAGGAAGTGTAAATCGATCTTGATAAAAGTCTGATGGCTGACCGAGCATTCAGAGTAGTAGATATAAAAAAATAAAAAAATAAAAGAATACGATCTAGAGTCAAGGAAGCGCGAAAGTGGGAAATGTATAGAAATGGAAATGGTTCGTCGAGGTAAGTTGACTACCATATACTAAAGCTCACTCTTTTTCCTTTGTTTCCTTTGAAATTCGAATTCTTGTTACTGTAATGTTACACTAGACAGCTCTTCGTTACCAAAGAGGATAAGAAAACTTGGCTGCAAACTTGTTCTCTTACATGCACTTACGATTGCTATTCTATTTTTTGTTGACTTGATTGCTCTCTTTTATTTAAAATTTTTAAAAACTCATTTTTACTGGTTCTTGTCAATTCTGTTTAGCTACCTCCTGTGTTAAGCTACGAACTGATTCTACAAGTTATATATGACAATTTCAACGGTATAGCAGTTTTCAAACTGTTCGGCTTTTCTAATGACACTTATACTGCTGTTTACTATGCATAAATATTTTTATGTCACTAATGGCGAAGTCTTTCAATATAGTTTAGATTTTTATTCAACTTCCCGCTAAGAAAATCGATGATTTTCAAAAAATTCGGGAAGTTATTGTTTTCACCCCGATTTTCGAAAATCGAGTTGTCATCAGATGTCGACGTTTTGAGGTCCTAGGAAGCTATTCTTACTATTTTCAGAATGATATCCGAGTGTCTGTATATATGCGTGTGTGTGTGTGTGTGTCTGTATGTGTTCGTGTGTGTGTGTGTGTGTGTGTGTGTGTGTGTGTGTGTGTGTGTGTGTGTGTGTTTGTGTGTGTGTGTGTGTGTGTGTGTGTGTGTGTGTTTGTGTGTGTGTGTGTGTGTGTGTGTGTGTGTGTGTGTGTGTGTGTGTGTTGGCCATCAACTTTCCTGAAAATTTCAGATCATTTAATCAAGTAGACTCGAAAATATTTGCGAATTATAAAAAAAAAAAACTTTTAACTTCCCGCTAAGAAAATTGAAAATTTTCAAAAATTCGGGAAGTTATTGGTTCTGATCTGATTTTCGAAAATCAAATTTCTCTCAAATCTTGACGTTATGAGATTCTAGGAAGCTATTCTGATTTATTTCAAGATGATGTCCGAGGGTATGTATGTGTGTACTACGCACGTATGTAAACATTCTGTAACTTTTGAACAGATGAACCGATTTTTATCGACAATGTGGCATTCGACGTGGCTTGTTAAATACTATAAGCTGTAAAAATTTGAGTCTAATCGGTAAAGTGAGCAGAGATATTTAAAAAAAAATTTGTTCGAAAATGTTTTTTTCGAATAACTTTTAATTTCCTCGATGGATTAATTCCAAAATCTAATCAGCTCTAAAACTTTTAGCCACGTCAAATGCCACCTCAACCATCAAAATCGGTTCATTCGTTCAAGAGAAACCGTTAATGAAAGAATTAAAAAAAATTGTTTTTTTTTATTTTTTCGAAATTTTTCAAAAACGACTTGATAAATCAATTTTAAAATTCGATCAACTTTAGAACTTTATACACGGAAAGAATTTTACGATAAAAATTACTCTCTAATTTCGAGTAATCCTGGGCCGTTGCAAAAAATTGGTATTTTTTGTTTTAAATTTAATATTTTTTGTTTAAATATTAACGTTGCTAGACTATGTTTTACTCTACTACCCAGTAAACATATTGACGTAAATTTGACGTCAGAGTGACGTTACGCTATGTCATCATTTACGTAAGATATAAGTCACGAATGAGTCAGGTGTGACTCATTATTTCACACTTTTTTACGTAAGATTATGATGTAAAACTAATGACGTATGCATGATGTAAATGTGATGTCTGTGTGACCTTCTATGACGTCAATATGACATATGGGTGATGTCAAAATTATCAATTCGGAAAAAATATTTTGAAAAATAAAAAAATAAAATGAAATACCGAACTTTTGATTTGATTATTACCGCGCGAACGCATTGCGAATTCTGAAACAAGATTAGATAACGTTAAATGATGAAAAAATCCTGGGCGTCTGCTGGGTTCGAACATGGCTCCTCTTGGCTGGTAGTCCTGAACGTTGCTCACTGGTCCACATCACGAGAGTTCAAATCTCGTGCTTAATTGATGTATTTAGAGTGAAATGTCGGAAAAGGCAGAGTTAATAAGTTTTCGTGATGGATTTTTACAAAATTTAAAAAACTCCATGAACTTATATGAAATTTTATAGAAGCAATATTTGTCGGCCTCGATGATAATTGTATGAAATTTCATTAAGTTTCATCAAATTTTTTAATTTTTTGTTGTGATATGAAATTTAAAAAATCTTATATAAAATTTTGCTAAACATTAAATAATTTCACAAAATCGTATGAAATTTAATCGATTGAAAAATTGTGATACTAAATTTTAAAATCATAATAGCAAAAGAGTTCAAACTGTCGTTACATTTCCTTTGTCATCCTAACTGATATTGCACGACTCATGATGCGAAGCATCAGAGTGCTTTACGATCGAAAATTTTTTTTTGCCCCACTTTTTTCGATATATCATTTAAAAAAATAAAGTTAATTTTTTTATGCTCACGCTAATGTTTTAATCTAAAACGTCTGAATGATCTATTATCGAGTTTATCGATTACTTTGACCCCGAAAATGTTCGACGTTTAGTTGTTATTTTTACACATTTACACATATTTGAAAATTCATTCTATGATTGTTTTATTTCATTAAATAGATGATAAAAACTATGACTCGGAAATTACATCAGCATTGCGTAAAATACTGACTTGTCACTGATGTAAAGATATGATTTAAGAGTGACATCCATATTACGTATAACCGTGACTTTGCTACTGACATAAATGTATGATTTTAAAATTACGTCATTATGATATACGGATAATGACTTTATTACTACATAACAATGTGATGTAGATTCTATGTCAAACGTACGTAATACATAAGTCAGAACTGTGACGTCGTATACAAGAGTCATGCTTACATCAATATGATGTCACAAGCTTTACATCATATTAAAGTCATGTAGAACGTCAGATTGACATCAAATTTACATCAAATGTCGTGACATTGCTATGACCTACGTATGACGTCAAAATAAGGTCATGTGTTCACTGAGTACTGAGTAATTTTTTAATAGTCTTATATTTAATCGATTATTGTGAATATCTCATCTTAATCTATTAATTTTTACTCCATGTGATTAATTTTTACTCCCCAATATACCATTCTTTTAAACCCATTAACTGTTTGATGAAAAACTGCTTATAACTCGAATAAATTATCTTATCTATGGGAGTAATTTTTACTCTAAACTGTAGAGTAATATTTCAGTAGTCTCCGTTAATCTTCGGTTAATATCGGCTTCAATTAAATGTCTTTTATTTTGCTCGCGACAACTTACATGTTACGCACACAAACGTAGGCTTAGAAAAAAAGACGATCTCTGTATCTCTCTATAACTTAATATTTATTTGAAAATTTAAAAAAATTTGTATCTTTTCTTTTTCAACACAATAAGAGTAATTTTTTTTTATTCTTTTTCAAAATATTTATTTTAAGTCATATCCTAAGGCAATTAGATGGTTTTTAGATTCTTTTTTGAAATTTCAGCTTATTATATGGCACGCCGTTTTACTATTTAATGCCATAAAATTTTTCATCTAAATAAAAAATAATTCTATTTTTAAAATTTGAAGAAATATTTTAAATTACATTTTTTATTATTTGGGGACATAATAAAATTTATGTATTATTATGTCCCGACATAAAATTAAATCAAAATGCATAGTAGGAGATACAAAATATTCTAAGTTATCATTATGTTCAGAGATAAATTTAATTATTTATTATTATGTCGGGACATAATAATATATAAATTTTATTATATTCCCACATAAAAAAAAACATTGTCTTATAATTATGTGTAGACTAAATATCTATTCGGTTCACCAAACTTTTCGACAATAGAAATATTTAAAATTATGCTAGTACATAATAATAACTCGAACATTAAAATTTCTTTCCCAACATAAACGAAATGGTTTAATTTTATTATGCGTTGATATAAAAAAAAATTAAGGAAAAAACTTTATGTCACAGCTCATAATTTTAAGTGAGAATAATATTATGTACAGTCATAATTTAAATTTAAAAATTTTTATTATGTACTAACATAATTTTTATTGTCACGGACGAATTTTTATTATCTTCCAACATAATTTTAATTCCAACTAAAAATTTTCCAAAGGCATAAAAATAACTAAGCTAATAAAAATTATTGTGCTACATAATAATAATTAGATATATAAATATTATGATAGCATATAAATATAATTATTACATTTTTATTATGTACATAATTTTAAATCTAGCATTTTCATTATGTACATAATTTTAATTCTAGAATTTTTATTATGTACATAATTTTAATTCCAGAATTTTCATTATGTACATAATTTTAATTCTAGAATTTTCATTATGTACATAATTTTAATTCTACCATTTTCATTATGTACATAATGAAAATTCTACCATTTTTATTATGTACATAATTTTAATTCTACCTTTTATATCATGATCATAATATTAATATTCTTAGTTTTCATGATGCATACCCGTAAAAAAACTGATATACATGTCTATGTATAGCGCATATATAGGCATGTAGGAAGTATCTATGGAGCATATATGTTCTGTACATGGTAACTCACAGCATATAGACATGCATGGTCCATGTATGCTTCTTTTATGGCAATGTATACCCATACAGGAAGCCCCAGAGTTGAACGACGGGGCCATGTCTGGGACATTATTGGGAAGCCCATCTTGGCAAACCTATACCGTCCCATGCCCGGGCCATAACTGGGTAATTAGTCTTGGCCATTCCAATGATTACCCAGGCGTGGGCCAAGACTGAATAACCTAGCTTTGGCCAAGCCTAGAGTCACCCTAACTTGGGCCAAGTTTGCGTAACCTAACCTCGACCGTTGGATGGTAACCCTAACATGGGTCAAGACTGGATAACCTAGCCTTGGCCGTTGAATGGTAACCCTAACATAGACCAAGACTGAATGACCTAGACTTGGCCGTTGATTGGTAAACCTAACACGGGCTTAGACTGAACAACCCATTTTTTATGAAAAGTCATTGTATAATATTTTCTTACATCCAGGTAATTTGTGTTGATTAGATTTGCCAGGAGAAAAAAAATTTATATAATTATATAAAAAATCAAATTATATGTAAATTATTATGCATTCGGCCGAGAAAAAAAAACTCACGTTCGTTCAGTATTCGAATCACGGACCTTGTGAGGGCCAGCCCACTGCACCCCATGCAGGAGCTGCCAGAGTTGAATGAAGGGGCCCTCCTTGGCTCAGCACTGGGGAACCTAGCTTTTGGCACGTCTATATTGGCCCATTCTTGGGTCCAATCATTACCCGAGCTTAGGTCAAGACTAGGTTCCCCTGCCTTGATCATTCAATGACAAGCCAGATTTGAGCCAAGGTAGGATTATCCAAGTTCGGCTATATCTATAGTTTCCCCATCCTTGGGCCAGAATTGGTTAACCCACGTTTTTTATTAATTATTCAACTAACATTATTATGGTTTTTTAAATTAATAATTATTTATTTTTGAATTGAAATAAGTTTTATTCAATAAATATTATAATATTGCGATTAAAATTATTTACAACTAATAATTGAAATATTTTTTAATTCATTGTTATTTGCAATCAACAACCGTAATTTTATAGGTTTAGTTATAAAACTTAATTTAAGTAAGAAATAACTCATGAATTTTTATAAAAAATGTGATTTTTAATATTGGTGGTAGAGCAAGACAATTCAACTGGGTTCTTGATAAATAATCAACTAAATTTAATAAATTTTAGTTTTAAAAATTATGTAATTATAATTAAAATAATACGAAATTATTATTTTTTTCTTAATCGAAAATATTTATTTAATAGCTCTTTATATTTCATAAAACCAAGTGGTTGTAGTAAAATGAATAAGTACAACATATAAAAGTTTCAGTTCAACATTAGTAGGTTCGTCCAGTAGCTACCGTTCAAACCTAGCGATCAGAAGGACGGCAGTTCGCGCCCAGAGCCTAGCAGAATTTTCACCGAGTTTTTTCACGTCATTTACCTCACTTAAATAGTTTAAACGTTAATGATCACAAACTCCATTAGGATAATAATAATAAAATTTTTTTTAAATTAAATTTATTTGTTTTGTCGATGCATGGGCCAAGTCTGGCAAGCAAGCATGGGCTAGGTCTGGCAAACAAGCTTGGCTCCGATCTGGCCACCACGCATGAGCCAGCCTTGGCAATGATGCCTGGGCTAATGGTAACAACCAAGCCTGGCACCTTGTTATCATCCCAGACTTTTACCAAAGCTGGGCCAAAGCGGGTTTACAAACATGGGCCAGAGATCGACAGCATTGCGCCAAGCGTGGCCCATATCTGGTCCCATTGTATTTTCCTGTATGGGTAGACTTGTTAAAAAATTTTTCGTTGTCGATGGACTATTTATGCCGATATGTGGCTATATGTCGAACATATCCCTGGTTGAAAGGAACCATTGGCCAAAGCTTGGATCAAGCCTTGGTCCGTCGTCAGCCAATGCTCCTCGGCTTAGCGCAAGGCTTGGGTCAAGCCTTGGCTGATCATTGGGCGAGCCATGGTTCAAGCCTTGGGTGGTAGCCATGTTCCAAGCCTTGGTAAACTAAAATATCAAGCCTCGGCCGAGTCTTGGGAAACGAAAAATTGAGCCTTGGCCAAGGCTTGGGAAACAAAAAATCAAGCCTCGGCTAAACCTCGGGGAGCAAAAATCTAAGGCTCACCCAATGCTCGATAAAAAATATCATTATTTAAATTATTAAGTATAATTAAAAAAAAGTTTGATCAGACTTTCATCGACATTACATTGGAGTGTAATTAACTAATCACTGAATCACCGGGAAATAACGAATAAAATTATTTGGGGACTACCGGGGTTCAAACTGAGATCCTTCTGGTTACTAGGCCAGGATGCTATCCACTATGCTAAATCTGATGTTCAGATAATCCTGATTTTTTTGCTTATTAATTATTCAAATACAAATTAATTTAGAAATATTAGATCGTAAAGATGAGGTGAAATGTAGTTTTATTTATTGAAGTTAAAATTGTCTAATGAGTAATGACATATATTTATTAATTTGTAATTTTACACTGTAAAAAATCCGGAGTGAATTTGGAGTGAAATTAAATCCGAATTCACTCCGCATTCACTCCGCCACTCGGAGTTCCGGAGTTTTGAAAAAAATCACTCTGCATGCGGAGTGAATTGGGAGTTTTTTTTTAGCAGAGTACTCTCGGAGTGACGCGGATTTTATTTCACTCCCAATTCACTCCGGTCCGGAGTTTTAATACTTAAATAAATTTATATTAAACTGCTAAACAATGTGTGAGTGTGTGTGTGTGTGTGTGTGTGTGTGTGTGTGTGTGTGTGTGTGTGTGTGTGTGTGTGTGTGCAAATGTGGGCGAGTGTGTACAATTATGTGCGTGTGAGTGTTCGAATGTGTGCGTGTGTGCAAATGTGTGCGTGCGTGTGTATGCGAGTGCGCGTGTGTGCATATCAGCTGATCAATAATGTAATACGTGAATTTTTACTTCGATATTATTGAGGGGAGTTATATTTTATTAATAACATTTTTAAAACTCCCCTCTGGAGTGAATTTCACTCCGAGGGGAGTGAATAATTCAAAATTCATTCACTCCGCATTCACTCCGCGAATTTTTTACAGTGTACGATTTGATATAAATGAACGAATTAAGAGTAAGATCAAGTAGCTCTACTATATTGTTTATTGAACTATAGTATTTATGTCAACTAAAGTTTTGTGCATAGCAATAACAAATCAAATGAAAATTATTGTATGTCAAATAATTTTCCTTTTTAGAAAATTTCAACTCTTGATATTAATCGTATACTCGGTGGACTGTTTTGCCCTGGTCTTCTCTATATACATATAAATAGATACATGTAAAGTTGCTAATTTTAATATTAAATAAAAATTTAACCTAGGCTGAGGCATTGGCCAATGGTCAGCGGCTAAGGCTCGATTTAACAAAAATCAAACCATAGGGCCTAGGCTTGAACGTTTTCGAGATCCTGGAACTCGAAAACAGCGGAAAGTTTTAGGGCTGGCCTGCAGGGCCAACCGTTGCCTAGATTTTTTTTTTAGATTTTTTGAAATTGCTCAGGAATGATTTGATGAATTGATCCTAAAATCTAATCAGGTGTAGAATTCAATGATACACGTCGATTTCTGCTAGAAACATCTCAAGCTAATATTAAGTTATCGCTTTTGGTTCAACAGTTCTATAAGGATAAAGTAAAAAATGATATTTTTAAGTAACTCAAAAAACATTTCAAACACCCACATCTTCTAAACTATCCGATCGATTTTGCTCATCTTCGAACTTGATCAAGGTAATTTCTTAATTCCCTTATTGGGCAGTCCTAATAGGGAAATCCCCGAGAGATCCTACTAGGGGACCCCTGTTAAAAAAATCTGTCTATTGGTTGACCCTGCGGGCCAGCCCAAAAAGATCCCGCTGTTTTCAAGCTCCTTGAGCTCGAAAACTTTGTCGTGAATACATTTTCGAGCTCTTCGAGCTCGAAAATACTTTTGTATGCCGTTCTTTTCGAAAAAAATAGTTTCTTACCATTTTATCTCCAACCATATCAATTGGGTCAATTGATTCAAAAATACCTTCATACAGCGGGCAGAAATATGCGTCTTTCTTCCCAAGAGAAGAAAAAATCTGATCAGCTTCAGAATGAATTAAAACGCGTCGATTGCTACCTCAACCATCAAAATTTGGTCATTTGTCTCAGAAGTATCGTGGACAAAGAAAATGATGAAGAACGATTTTTTGCAAATATCTTTGAAATAACGGAACTATAAGATTTCAAAATCTGATCAGCTTTAGACTTTACCAAAACGGGTCGATTGCCATTTCAAATATAAAAATCAGATCATTTGTCAAAGAAATATCGTGGGAGAAAAAATGCTAAAAAACAGTTTTTTCCAAATATATTTGAAACGACTGAACCAACCGATTTCAAATTTCAATCAGCTCTAGAATTCAACAAAACCCGCCAATTGCAACATTAAACACTAGAATTGGTTGATTAGTTCAAAAGACATCAGTGTCAAAACGTTAAAAAAATAACATTTTATGTTATTTTTTCCGTATAAGTCATAATATAATGTACTGACATATGTCCAAAATCATACCAACTCTTCGTCGTTAAGGTCTCTTTCGATCCCTATATAATATTGTCTGACTCGCTCTCTAGTTTGAATCATATTATAAACAAAAAAATTTTAAAAACAGTTTTTAATGTTTTTCGCGGATATTTTATATATTGATGCTCTGATCTGCGTCAAAACTCATTTAAATGTTTATTTTTATTACTGACATTGATTCTACTTCAATTGATTTATTTTATTAAACATAATCATGTAAGAAGGACACTTCAATATATTTCACTTGCTAGTAGATAGAACCAAATGTTTATTTAACAATTAAACATTATTAACCCGACAACTAATCGTATAATATGGACAGTTAATAATAAGTAATATAATAAGGAAAAGGGAGAGAGTAGCTAGATGACGTCACGTTGGGTCCTCTCGGAGGGCCCCGTCGGAATGCCTCTCCTTCGTCAGCCTCCATGTCCATCTCGCCCTTCTCTAGTGGGGGTGAGCCTTGTCACAGGCTGGGGGTAGCTCCTGACGCCAGAGGCTACAGGCCTCACGATGACTATCGAGCAAAAGGCTCGGTATTTAGGAACGAGTAGCTTACAACCAGGACTAAAAATTTAAAAACCGCATGTTCATTAATGATTTTCAATTCTTAAATTTTCAAACTTTAACATAAAACGTGACTTCTTAAGGCTTAAAAGGCTCATAAAAAAACAATTGCATGTAAATGCATTTTCGAAATCGAAGAGCTCGAAAAGAGCGGGAAGTTTTGGGGCTGGCCCACAGGGCCAACTGACGCTCAGATTTTTGTATTTATGGATATCATTTTGCACGACTCATGGTGCGAAGCATCAGAGTGTGCTTTACGATCGAAAAATTTTTTTCGCCTCACTTCGGCAACTATTTCAATTATTGTACCTTTGTTAATTCACGGAATTAAGATATGTCGCATACTATTTTGAAGATAATTTAATGGAGATTAATTCCATATTTTTCAAAAATTTATTTAGTTCAATAAAAACGGAAAAAACATCGAAATAGTTTCAAAAAATTTTCTGTCCGTCAAGTCTGAAACCCGGATACATTGTAACTTGCGAAAAAATCCAGTAATTGAATCAAATTTTTTTTTTAACTTCCCGCTAAGAAAATTGAGATTTTCCAAAATTCCGGAAGTTATTTATGACAGAGTGATTAGCTTGCCAAGTCTGGTCGCACCCTAGTATTATAGTCGAATATTAGGGCGCCACTAGAAGATGGACTCGGCCTTCCAGAACCGGATGTTAGTGTAATTATTTTATATGCTTAGGGTCGTTCGTGAATTTTATATTTTGTGAGAGAGGAGAGGAATGATAAACAGGCTGAAATAAATTTTTATAAAACTTTAATTCCAATTTTAATCACTATAAGCACCTTGCTTATTATTTATTTCCTTTTCTTACAATTATAACCTTATGACAAACTAAATTCTTATGACAAACTAATTTTCTCGTCCCCTGGACGGTTTCCTTATGACAAACTAATATTTCCTCGTCCCCTGGACGGTTTACTTATGACAAACTAATTTTTACCTCGTCCCCTGGACGGAATCTTATGACAAACTAAATTGCGTCCCCTGGAGTTTCCACACACACACTCCCACGCTAAAATACCGTCCCCTGGACGTTAAACCTTAATTAACCTTAATAAATTCGTCCCCTGGATGTATAACCGATTTAATTTTAACATGTCCACCGGACCTAAATCACAAATACAGTTTTCCTTTACACTAAATTGACTCTACAACTAATTGACTCTACTCATTAACTTCCACTTTCATTTTACAACTCCCAATTGCAATTAATTAATTAATTTTTTGTCCATATAATTTATTAATTAATTAATTTTAACGCTTATAATTTTTCACTTTTAATTTTGTCATTTAACCATTCACTTTCTTTTCAATTTATCCATTAATTAATTTATTGTAATTTTCCACGCATAGAATTCTACTATTTTACTTGCCACAATTAATATTTATCAATAACTTTTAATTCATAATTTCCTCACTTATAATTTTCAAAATTAAATTTAATTCACTCACAAAATAAGCCGTTTTTCAATTTGACTCAATATTTAATTAACCCAAAATTCTAGCGTCCTTTTTAACTTTTAATTATTTAATTATTTAATTAATTCTTACTAAAATTAATTTATCACTAAGTAACGACTAGAATTTATTTAGTAATTGACTAGAAATTCGGCCATAGAGTTGGCACCACTCAGGTCCAGAATTTTACCGACGGATTCGAGTAAATTGAAATTTATTATAAATTAATTCAGCCACTGGAATAAATTCCGGCCTCAATTAATTTATTGACTTTATTTTATAATTTAATTAATTAATATTGCACGCGGAAAATTATTTTATTTTGGCCAAAGGACCTGAAATAAATAATTTTGAGTTACAGACACTATTTAACAAACGAAACGGCACGACAACTTTTGAGAAACACGAGACGCGTAATTGTAATGGCCAACGGCCTTCCAATTCAAATGATTATAATTTAACCGACGGAAAGATATTAGTAATTCAATTATAATTAAATTTTGGCCATTGGAATAAAATTCCGGCCAAATTAAAATTATAATTTTACCTCCAGAACTTTATTACAGCAACTGATGATGTTGTTCCGCTGCTACCTGGATGTCGGTGTGATTTTTCCTTGGTGAACGGAAATTAGCCGGTCTCGTGTCGTCTCTGACCTCTCTCTTACTCTCTTTATTTATGATAATTATTGATACTGATTAACCTGTCAATGAACAGTACGTATAAGTAATTGATTTCAAGATTAAAGAAAGTTGGAATTCATTGGCCAAAGGTCCAGATAATAATTTTATTTTTAATTAACTATCGCTTCGTTCCACGTGAGCAAACTTAAGCGTATATAATTACCTTAATTTTATTTAGTGTCCTGCCGTTGTCGTTGTCTGAACAAAAACTAGAACTCAACTGATGATTCCATGTTCCGCAGTCCTTTTTATATTATCATTTCCTCTATTCTGGTTCACTCCCGAAAACTTAGACTAGGGGAGTGGCGAATGTTCGGGCCTTAGCGAACATGCGACACCCGGTGACAAGTCGCAACCTTAACTCGCAACTTACGAGGTCATTGGCCGGTTAACGGCGGGAATAACATATAAAATCAAATTTATAGTTTTTACCAGAGTGCATAATGTACCCTGTTACATATTGGTTTCGGTCCGATTTACGAAAATCGAATTTTCATCAGATGTCGACGTTTTGAGGTCCTAGGAAGCTATTCTGACTAATTTCAAGATGATGTGCGAGTGTATGTATGTATGCATGTACGTACGTACGTATGTAAATACCTGTATCTTTTGAACGGATGAACCGATTTTGAACTTTAAGTGAGTAATTAAGCTTGATCGGTAGGGCTGGTTCAGAGATATTCCAAAAATAAAGTTTTTCCAAAAATGTTTTTTTTAGATAACTTTTAATGTGCTCGATGGATTAATTCCATAATGGACTGGGCTTTAAAGCTTTATAAGCCGAGTCGAATGCCACCCCAACCATCAAAATCGGTTCATTCGTTCAAGAGAAACCGTTGTCGAAAGAATTAAAAAAAAAAATTTTTTTATTTTTTCTAAAATATCTCAAGAACGACGGGATAAATCGAATTCAAAATTTGATCAGTTTTAGAAATTGATAAAACGCGTCGATTGCCACCTCAACCGTCTCGATCGGTTTATTAGTTTGAGAGATATCGTTGGAGAAAATTGGTGAAAAACGTTTTTTTTCGAAAACAACAGCATTCAAACGTATTTTCGAGCTCGAAGAGCTCGAAAATGTATTCACAATAATGTTTTCGAGGTTCTTGAGCTCGAAAACAGCGGGAAGTTTTGGGGCTGGCCCGCAGGGTCAACTGACAGACCGATTTTTTTTTCCCGGGACGATACAAATGTCTATTAAAATGTTATGAAATTATATAAATTTCTACAATAATTTTGAAAAATCATACTAGTTTTGATGCATTAATGTATAGTTACTAGGATGCTCTGTTTGAAACGGACATTTTTTTTTCGTTCTCCATTAAAAATCTTGTTCTATCCCGGCTAGAATTTCTTCCTGATTTGTCTGAAGTACCACAAGGACCTTATCAGGTTAATATAAGGTTTGCCTGATTAGGGCAAACCTGACAAGTTCCTTGTCAGGACCTCATCAGGATATCCCTATTCAAAAAAAAAGTTATTTGCCATCGGGTCAACCTGACAAGTTGCTGATCAAGGCCTCATCAGGATATCCCTATTCAAAAAAAAGTTATTTGCCATCGGGTCAACCTGACAAGTTCCTGATCAGGGCCTCATCAGGATATCCCTATTCAAAGAAAAGTTATCTCATACCTTTAAATATTCCATTTACAGGCTAAAAATTAAACAAAGTACAAAAGAATATTATATAAAAATCACGTCAATCATTGCAGCACAGATTTTTTACTTCTTCATCAGTTATTCTTTGACATCATAATGACTATTATATTTACACTTTCAAAATCACATGTGTATGCCAGCGCAGTGGATAGCATTGAGGACTTTGAATCAGAAGGACGCCGGTTTGAGCCTAGCAGTCATCGGGATTTTTTCATCAATAAAAAATATGTTTACTTCCTCTAATTAATGCTCTCAATACGATAGATAACATTCTCGATCGAATTAAAATTCTCTTATTTTTTTTTGCAATTTAATATTTTTTTAAAAATATTTACTAATAAGATAATCCTGATAAGGATTGGATGATGATATCCTGGTAAGGTATTGTTATCTTGATAAGGCAATCCCGATAAGGACCTCATGGGTCTTAAGCGTTACATCCATATCAGAATCCTCGTCAGGATACCCTGATCGGGACCTTATTTGAAATAAGGTTAACCCGATAACGCCCAGATAAAAATTCAGTCTAATTTTGAGCTCTTAATATCAATTTTAAGAACCGGAACAACGTCGTTGAATTTTTTCCATGCTAAAAGCATGTCATTCTCGATTTGTTTAATTTTAATAAATAAAACTCAGTCCCGTATTAACGAATCTTATTGTTTCAAAGTTTTAGTTAAAGAAATTTGTATGTTCTTTGAAAAAGCCTGTATGTGCCCAGCAGTACTTTCTCCTACAGCCCGTGTGGAATCCTTGAAAGTCTAATTTCCTATCAAATTGGTGGTTTTTTTATGTTAACTAGTAAACGGTTGACTTACAGGAAAAATAGTATCGAATATTTTTTGTGGGAAATTTATTTTTCTACAAAAATTTAACATACACTTATCCAAAAAATTAAAGGAACAAGAAAATTTTATAAATTTTTTAGTGATTTTTAGAAGGCTGTATTTTCGTGAAAAATGATCTATCGAAAAAATTAAAAAAGCAAATTAAAGTTTAAAATCTGTAGTTTGAAGATCTTACAGCAAAATATTTATTTGAGCCACGGTTTTTTCGGAATCATAAGAAAAAGGTCAAGACAAAATTTTTCTAAATTTTTTGGTTTTATTTTTTAGGTCTATGGGACCGGAAAAAATTTTTTCAAAAAAACGAATTCATGGCTCGTTCAGGAAATTTATTCAGCTACAATTTGTTTTTTTTTGTTTCTCTATACGACAATTTGCTGCTGAGATATCAGCCTTCAAATGAAAAAGAATCCTTTTGTCTTTGTTTATTGATATCTAAGCAAGTAATGGTCACACAGTAATTTAAAAGGCAGTTTAATGAACTTGAATAAATTCCCTACAAGCTCCATTTTCGATTTTTTCAAAAAAAAAATTTTTTTCATCCTTGATATCCATTTGAAGAACCAACAAAAAATGGCCATTTTCTGGTATTTTAGTCAACTCATCGCTACTCTGCAAATATTGATAAAAAAAATAATTTTGCCAGGTGATTTTACAGCTTAATGTACCCCAAGAAAAAATCATCAATTATTTGAACGATTCGTCAATTATATTTTGACTCCATCAGCAAAACTTAATACGAGTTCTTCATGTCCAAATATCACATAAGTTACCCAGGTAGGAATCGCCAAGGCTAACTATGGGCCGAGCCTGGCCCTGTTGTCACTTGCCAAGCTTCGACAGCTGACCATTGGCCTAAGCCTCGGCCGGGGCTTGGCCCAATGGTTTGATTACGTTAAGCCAAGTCTTGGCAGCTAATTACTAGCCCGAGTCTAGGCCGAGGCTTGGTCCAATGGTTTCATTAAGTTAAGCTGAGCCTTTGGTAGTGACCATTGGCCAATGCCTCAGCCTGGGTAAATTTTTATTTAATATTAAAATTAGCCACTTTACATGTGTCTATGTATTTTTATATAGAGAAGACCAAGGCATAACGGTCCACCGAGTATACGATTAATATCAAGAGTTGAAATTTTCTAAAAAGGAAAATTATTTGATATACAATAATTTAGATTTAATTAGTTATTGCTATGTTCAAAACTTTTGGTAACATAAATGGTAAACTTCAATAAAGAATATAGTAGTCCTACTTGATCTTATTCTAAATTTATTCATTTATATCAAATCATAAAATTACAAATTAATAAATAAAAAAATAAATAAATAAAAAATATACGTCTATCTAGTATTTCTAGATTAAATTATATTTAAATAATTAACAAACAAAAAACTCATGATTATCTGAACATCAGATTTAGCACAGTGGATAGCGTCCCGGCCTAGTGATCAGAAGGATCTCAGTTCGAACCCCGGTAGCCCCCGAATAATTTTATTCGTTATTTCCCATTAATTCAGTAATTAGTTAATTACACTCCAATGTAATGTCGACAAAAGTGTGATCAAACTTTTTTACTAATTATATTTATTAATTTAAATGATAATATTTTAGATAGAGCATTGGGTAAGCCTTAGATTTTTTACTCCCCGAGGTTTGGCCGAGGCTTGATTTTTTGTTTCCCAAGCCTTGGCCGAGGGTTGAAATTTTGTTTCTCAAGGCTTGGAACATCACTGATGGCCACCAACCTTACCTGCTACCCCAATTGAGCATTCGATTAAGTTTTTCGACTTGTCGCCGGGCGCGCTTATTGAAAATACTCTCACACTAGGCCCAATCATAATTAAGTAAGGGAGGAGCTTTCCGATCATTGCCGAAATTAATAAAACTACAAGACAACAGCGAATAAAAGAGTAGTGACCGGAACGACCAGACTGAACAGACGTTCAGGACAGAGTCCATAGGATCGGGCAACCATCGAGACGCCCAAAGTTACAACCAGGAAGGATAGAGCCGGGATGACCAAGTAACCACGGGACAAACTACACGGACCAGGACAACTACACGAACCAGGACAAATACCGGACCAGGACAACTAATACTGGACAACCGACGGTGTAAGAATCAACGAAAATCGTAATAGGTATTTTATAGAATATTCCCAGAATATTTATTAATCAACTACGCAGTTAAATGTCGTGTCCGTGAAGTATTGTCGTGTCTATTTTCGTGTAATATTCAATCGAAAACCGGTCTCAACATAATTAGCTTTGTTGTTTCCAGGCAGGTTGTATAAAGCATTGCCAGAAAATTCTTCTGGAATTTTCCAGGCAGGTTGCGTAAGGCATTCGCCGGAAAAGCAATTGCGATCTAGTCAGAATTATCTAGTCACTAATAATAGGATAAATTAATTATAATTAAGTTAAATAAAATCAAATAAACAAAATATAAACGTTAAATGTGTCGTAAAGTAAAACATGTTCAAGTTTTGAGTATTGGATATAGAGTCAGTGAATAAATTGTTAAGCGGTAAAATAAAATAAATCCTAAAACCGGCTTAACAAAATTGTTGGTAAAAGAAAGGTTAACGTCTATAAGAAATTAGCTGTGGTTAATTGATAGTGATTTTAAAGTGTAGTAATTAATTATATGGGAATTAATTTAAATCAGAAAATAGGTATAATGGAATTTTATGTTGTAAAGTGTGTGAGTGTGGATAGTGTACTTAGGAAATTAATGGATGCGTAAATAAGGTTATATCACGTAGAGGGTCCAGGGGACCGCGTGAATTTGTTGCAAAGAAGTTATATCGCGTAGAGGGTCCAGGGGACCGCGCGGGAAAATGTTAGCCACGTAGAGGGTCTTGTCAACTGCGTGGAAAAAAGAGTTAAGTCGAGTGTGTGTATTATAGTCCAGGGGACTCAGTGTGAGTGTGTGTGTGATATAGTCAAAGGTAGTTGACATTAGGTAATAAAGTTTATAAGATTTAAAAAGGTAATAAGGTTTATAAAATAAAGGTTTAAATAAATATTGTCGAGGTCGAATAAATGAAGGTTAAAATTGTTAATTGTGAAATAAATTAATTAATTGTAAATTATCCTTCCTCTTCCTTCTCTTACAAAACAATTTTACACCGACCCTGATGATCTAAGATCCGGCTCTGGGAGGCCGTTATTACTTCCAGTGGCGCCCTTTGTAAGGACGACCAGAGTAGCAGCTTAGCCCTGTTATAGACCAGTGCTCACCCAATGGTTCAGCAAAGGCTTGACTAAGGCTTGCGCCAAGGCTCGGAACTCTGGCATGACGACCGGCCAATGCCTAGTCCGAGCCTTGTCCAATGGTCCCTTCCTACCAGGGTAGCCAGATGTACCTATGTATAGTTCTATACGAACCATACAAGACCATCCATGTTCTATAAATAGCTATGTAAGCCCCCCTATGATTAGTTTTTCACGCTACATATACTCAAATACACGCTCACGCTTGTACACATACAGATACTGACCCATATACACAGCTTTTATTGTGAATATAATTTTAAATCCGAATTTTCATTATGTACATAATTTTAATTCTCGCATTTTCATTATGTTCATAATTTTAATTCTCGCATTTTCATTATGTACATTATTTTAATTCTCGCATTTTCGTTATGTACATAATTTTAATTCCAAATTTATATTATGTACATAATTTTAATTCCAAATTTTTATTATGTACATAAATTTAATTCTACCATTTTCATTATGTACATAATTTTAATTCTACCATCTTCATTATGTGAATAATTTTAATTCTACCATTTTCATTATGTACATAATTTTTATTCTACCATTTTCAATATGCACATAATTTTTATTCCGAATTTCCATTATGTACATAATTTGAATTCTCGCATTTTCATTATGTACATAATTTTAATTCTGAATTTTTATTATGTACATAATTTTAATTCTCGCATTTCCATTATGTACATAATTCTAATTCTCGCATTTTCATTATGTACATAAATTTAATTCTGAATTTCCATTATGTACATAATTTTAATTCAGTATGCCTGAATATCTAAAAAATTAATATATTATTAGCTCTCATAACTCAAAATGTTCCAATTATCTTTATAGGATAGTATAGTTTAAATTCAACATATTTTTAGTATGAAGATCATGATTTTAATAGAACTCATTACAATTATGTCAGTACATAATAATATATAATGATTAAAATTATCTAAACACATCATGATAATGTAATTCATTTTTATTATGTGTCACCATAATTTTAAATAATCAAAAATATTAATGTCAGAACATAATTATAAATAACCAGATTATTATTATGTCAGGAGATAATAATTATTTTTAATAAAAATTATGCATGATAATAAAATCAATGTGTCGCATTTTAATTATGCCTCGATTAAAATTGTTTCAATTTTTTTATGACAATTTATTTTTTCTCTAATTTATTTGTTAACATTAAATAGTAAAACGGCGTGCCATATTATTAATTGTAATTTTTATTGTAATTCAATATAAATTTTATAAATTGAATAATCAACTTTTTATCATAACCTACGAGTAAAAATTGAATTAGAGAGAATTTATTTAGACATCCGCTAGGGGTAATTTTTACTCGCAATTGTGAGTAAAAATTAATCTGATTGATTTTTACTCACTGAAAGAGTAAAATTTCGTAATTCGAAAGTAAAAAGTCGTAATGGCCCAAGATTACTCGATTTAGAGTAATTTTTAGAATAAATAACATGGCAATATTCATACGAAAATGATTTCCGTGTAGAACGGGTCGATTGCCACCTCAACCGTCTCAATCGGTTAATTCGCTGGAAAGATATCGTCGATGAAACAAATAGTAAAGAACGTTTTTTAACTTCCGGCTGAGAAAATCGACGATTTTCAAAAAATTCGGGAAGTTATTGGTTTCACCCCGATTTTCAAAAACCGGGTTTTTGTCATATGTCGACATTTGAAGGTGCTAGGATGCTCTCCTGACATTTTCAGAGCGATGTCTGTACGTATGTGTGTGTGTGTGTGTGTGTGTGTGTGTGTGTGTGTGTGTGTGTGTGTGTGTGTGTGTGTGTGTGTGTGTGTGTGTGTGTGTGTGTGTGCGGATGTAAACCTCTCATATCTTTTTGATGAATGAACCGATTTAGATGGTTCTTGCGGCATTCGAAAGATATTTTCTGAACTTAGATTTTCAAAAAAATTTTAGACCATTTAGTCAAATAAACTCTGAGAGATTTAAGAAATACGAAAAAAAAAAATTTTTTTTTTCGTTTTTTTTTGGATATTGTGAAAACTGTTGGATCGATCAATTTCAAAATCTAATCAGCTCTAGAACTCGATAAAAGCTTTCGATTGCCACCAAGAACGTCTCAATCAGATAATCCGTTCAAAAGATATCGTCGACGAAAGAAATAGTAGGAAACGGTTTTTTGCAAATATCGTCGAAACGACGAAACCAATCATTCCCAAAATTTTATCAGCTCTAGAACTTAATAAAACGCGTCGATCGCTGCCTCAACTATCTCAAACGGGTAATTTGTTCGAGAGATATTGTTGGAGAAAGAAATGGTAAAAAACGGTTTTTCGCGAACATCTTTGAAACAACTCAACGAAACAATTTCATAATCTATTCAGCTCTAGAACCCAATAAAATGCGTCGATTGCCGCCTCAAAATCGGTTAATTAGTTCGAAAGATATCGGCGCTGACAAGTTGAAAAAATAACAAAATGTTATTTTTTCCGGATAAATCAAAATATAATGTACTTAAATGTGTCTGAAATCATCACTTCCTCTTTATAGTATCTTCCGATCATTATAAGGGAGCCTGGGGCACGAAGACCCCTCTGGAGTACGAAGGCCCCCCTCAAAAATTAGGTAAAAAATTTTTTTTTTATTTTCCGTCGAGTTATGACCTCTATAATGTTTTTATCATATTTTAGGCCAATATGTGATATGTGGGGTAAAATGGACCAATTAACAAAAATAAATTGTAACGAAAAAATTAATTTTACGGAAAACGGAAAAACAAAATTTTTTTTCGATTTTTTGCGAAATTTCGACTGATTCTTCCGAATAGACGGAAAATAAATGAATTTGATGGTTAAAAGCCCCAAAAAGAAAAAACCGGCTCAAGGGGGCCTTCGTGCCCCAGGCTCCCCTATAATGTCATCTAACTTGTTCTTTAGTTTAAATCATATTATCAGCAAAAAATTTAAAAAAACATAGTTTTTAATATTTTTCTCAGATATTTCATGTATTGTAGCTCTGACCTAAATCAAAACTCATTCCAATCTTGATTTTGATCACTGACATTGATTTCTGCTTCAATACATTTATTTCATTGAACATAATCGGGAATAAAAATTTAAAAACCACTTCTTCAGTAATGATTTTCATAACTTGTCAAACTTTAGCAAAGAACGTAATTTGTTAGAGCTTGAAAAGCTAATAAAAAATAATCGCATGTAATAGCAATTTAGAGCTCGAAGAGCTCAAAAATATATTCACAGTAATGTTTTCAAGCTCCTTGAGCTCGAAAATAGCGGAAAGTTTTGGGGCTGGCCCGCAGGTTCAACCGACGCCCAGAATTTTTTTTTTTGCCATAAAAACACTGTTTAGATATACTCATAAATATAAAAAGAGGTCGAGCCACGAGCGAAATCAGCCCTTGAAAATTTTTTTTAGAATCGGTACTGGGTGGTTAAACAGACATCATAAAGCAAAAAGAACAACTATTGAAAATATTTTTAATTTACCTTAGCTCTAAAAAATTTATTGTTACTAAACTAGCACAGAATGCAAACGAATGAGTTAAAAATAGAAATATTATAAATGAAGGGAGAAAAGAAGTATATTACAATCCGTGTGTGTCGTTGTTTGCTCGAGCTGAAGGTGAGGGTGTGTTTTCTATTCTGTACCAGATCTGCACCTGAAAATTCAAATTCTTTTCCTGTTCAGCGGAAAGAAAGTTGTGCTTTCCTCTTATGAGGAAGAAGTTGAACGCATACACCCTTCTTTCCACAGACAGAGGCAAAAATTTAAGCTTTCAGATGTAGATACGGTGAGAGATAATAAACACACCATGATGAAAGCCCATGGCTCGGGTTGACAATCGTACTTTCTTTTCTTGATATGTAATATGCTGTTCCCATCTCACTCGTGCGGAAAGTACCTATTTTTGCGTTATTTAGCGAGAAGAAAGTATGATTTCTCCTCCTGAAGAATAAAAAAAAATATAATTAATTTTCTGCAACTTTTGTATTTTGTCAAGGCTAAACAGATATTAATGCAATGTACCCCGCTGGGGTAAGTTGAATTTACTCCGAACATAGAAGTAAAAATTATTATTTTTAGTTTTGAGTTTCCAAATATCATGCATATTATTTTTATTTTTATAAAATATCACTTATTAGTAAACTATAAGTACTTATTCTCATGGCTTCATCAAAATTCAATCATGAATATGCAAATGAAAATAAGTAAAAATTCGATTAAAAAAAAATTTTATACGGCAAAAAATAACTATTAGGCCTCTATTGAACAGAAAAATACGTAAAAATTGAATTAGAAACATTTAAATTTTGTTTTTTTAAGATTTTTAAGAGGGGGTATCTTTGAATAGGGGGCTATTTTATCCTCCCTTCTTCTAGTAATATATTTTTCATTCGAACTTTCTTTTCATTGTTTTCATAATAATATATCGTAAGGAAAATTAATCGATTAATTCTTATTTTTTTTGTATTTCTTGTTGTTGCTCTTATTGAACATTTATCAGTTTAACGAGCAACTTTCATCGAGCAAATATCGAATTCAATAATTTTAACATTACAAAATGAATATAATTGGGTTTTTATAGAATGTTATGTACGAAAAACACGTTTGATTTCTTACATAGTAAATTGAAATCACGTTATTTTGAAACGATGGCTTAATGAAAAATCACAACGATTTGAGTTTCAATAAACGTCGTTAACTCGTAGGAGCTAAGCTACTGATGCAGCAAAGCACGAACGAAACTTGAAAGATCAGGGCCGAAGTATAGAATTGAGGAAACTAACTGAAGTTTCGTTAGAATCGTACTGCTCCGAGTTTCGTGACTTCCTAAAGTTGCAAGCCAATTAGAGTCAATTTTTTTGAAGCGCAAAAAAGGCGCCAGTGCAATGTCACTTGTTTCTCTCTTTCTCACGATAATGAACGTCTAAATAAACTTGTACTACCAGCATTTTTACGTACAGTAAAATAAATCATTTCTGTTTTGCTATTTTTAGTCTTTCAACTGTTAGTGGAAGCAGAAAATTTTTTCTCGATTGTTAAATTGTCTTTAAAAAAAAAAGATAGTAAAAAAAATATAGGGGGAGTACATCGCACGCATGATTCGTTGACACGAGAATTTTGCTCCGACGGCTCGTTAAACAGGATGTCGGCAATTGTTCGCTTGCTGCTTCAGCACCCTCTTCGTTACTCATGCCGGCAGACGCTCGATATCCGGTCTAATAACTCCAAGTAATTAAATAGTTACCAAGAGACGACAACCAAGTCTTTGGTAATTATAAGATTTATCGACTTCCTGTTTTTTTTTTTTTTAAAGTAACCTTAAAAAATTCATACTTATCTTTTGATTAAATACAACTAAAATATCAATTCCAGTCACAAACAAGATTGTTGGAAAATATATAAGGTTGACTTAATTAATTTTACAAGTTTATAGTAAATCTATATGAGCGAGAACCCACAAAACAAAACCAAGAAGATTTTTTCTATGTAGCACAAGGATCTTTGTTATTCTGTTTATTTTCCACTGCTGTTGTCTTATTCATATTTTGTATTTATTTCTTATTTTTTGTTCTCTATGGTTATCATTCAAACTTTGTGATAACTGTACGTATTGTTTTATATTCCGGACTTTATCCTTTCATAATTTTGTCGATTCAATGATTTTTTTTTTACATTCTCTATATATTGAAAATTTTGTTTACTATTACGAAGAAGACATACAAATGAAAGAGTTTTAATTTTTGTTTATTTCCCTTTATTAATTCTTTTTTTATTCTTTTACCTTGATAGGCCATACGTACTCAACCACATTCAAAATTTTATACTGAGATTTCTTTAAATTTTCCGCTGGTATCTGCGTAAGCGCATACATATCCGCATGGAAAAGCTATATATTGTTAAAAGTATATGAAAAAATATATGGTGAATATGTGATAAATATATAGCGGCAAAAATATCTATATTGAAAAATATATGTTTTTTACATATATTGAATTATATATTTATCATAATATATTTACTTGTATAAAATGTTTTGTATTTTTCTATATATATTATCTCATATAATGCTCAATATATTCTTGTCATATATGGATAGTATATATATAATTTATAAGTATAATATAATAAACTTGATGCATATATCCATATATTTTGACTCATATAATTACCCTCGCGGACTCGGGATTACTCCGAAATCATGGTGAAATTTCGGTGAAATCATAGTGAAATGACAGTGAAATCACTGTAACTTTGTGCCATTTGCTTACTGTGTGATAATTATCATCCGATGGTAATTTTATGATGATTTCACCATCGATTCATAGTAGAATCACAATAGCATAACAGTCAATTTACAGTAGTATAGCTGTAAGTTGACAGTAGTATTACTGTGTATTTACAGTGATTTCACTATCAGTTTATGCTGGATCTGCAGTGCTTCAGTCATGCTTTCTCAGTAATAATACCGTGATCATACAGTGATTTCACAGCAGTCTTACTATAGATTCTTCGTGAAATCACAATAATATCGCTGTGAATTGACAGTAATATTACTGTGATTTCTTAATCATTTAATCCTGGATCTGCTTAGTTTTCATCGAGATTTAGGGGCAATATTGAGATCCTATATTTATTGATTCAAAGATAATAATAATAAAATTAATAATAATATTATAATAGCAACAATAATCCTAATCTTGGTTTTTCAATAAATAAGTTTTCTTGTTTAAAAAAATTATTTAGTATCCATCCCTTTGTACGACTTCATGTAATTATTCCTCTGGAGGATTAAATGCTATTTTTTTACCCTCGGTAAAGAAGGAATTTTATTTTTTTTTAACGCATGATGGGACTCGAACTGCCGACCCCCTTCGATTGAGAGTAGCTTAAGTCATGTACTTTAGCCCGCTCGGCCACCACACGCATTCGGAACTAAATATTTAATCTGTTACTTCATGCTATTCAATACTATATATACTCAAGATTAAGCTATAAGAAAAATTATTTTATTAAATACTATAAAATTAAAAGAATTCGATATTTATAAAAAAAAAATTTTTGCCTTCATTTGTAAATCATCAAGTTTTCTTAATTTAAGAATATTTTATTTTAAATTATGATAAATAATAAATATTTACTATTGAAATATTAATCTAAATGATACTCTCTTTATTTTTTGCAGTAGTTTAAATTCAATTTATACAGTTTTAAAAAAAAAGTTATTCAATTTTTTTATTTATTTATTTTTTTTCATAATTCTGAAGAATTTTACCGTCTTAAGCTTTTATAAAATTAACTAAATTAGACAATTACAGATAAAGTTTCGCTCGGAAATTCCTAAAATAGCTAAATTTATAATAAATAAAATACATTTGTGCCCAAATATTTGCTAAACTTACAAATAATTATAGGAGCATTTATGAAATAATTGATATTATTTTTTTTTTAATTCCATTTCTATCGATTAATGACATTAAAAATTCAAATTTTTGATTTTGAAATTGGATTAATGATAAATGTACCGTATCAGATCACTATCAAAGTAGAGTGAAATCATGGAGAAAACGCTAATAATTTGCTGTGAAAATATCATAGAGTCACAGTGCTAATACTACTAGGTTGTCATGGGATCACGGTAAATTCATGGTTAAACCACTATGAACTGACTGTGAAACTATTGTAAAGTCACAGAGTTAACACTATCAGATTACTATGGAATCACAGTGAATTCGTAGTGAAATCACGATAAACTGACTGTGAACCCATGATAAAGCCTCAGTGTTACCATTGTTGAGTTACCATAAATCGATAGCTGATCGACAGTAAAATTATCATGAAAGTATGGTAATTTAATTGTAAAATTACTGTAAAATTACTATATAACCAGAGTGACGAAATGGCACAAATCGACTGTGAATTCACTATGAAATTACCATCAATACACAGTAAACTTACGGTAAAATTGATTTCACTGTGATTTCACTGTGATTTCACAGTAACCCCGAATCCGCGAGGGTAGTGGTATATGGTCTCTATATAATTGATTATATATGAAAGAATTTATATGATTAAATATATGGTTCGCGGTATATTGGAATTATATTTTTCTAATATATTAAAACTTATATTTTTCGCAATATATTGAAAATTTTATTTTTTCAATATACTTTTTCAATTTCTACACAATTCCACAAAAAAAGTCAAATTTATTATTTTTTCTCCTTCTTTTCATTGACCTTATATTTTTTACTGGCAATTTACTGGCAATAACCTAAAAAAAGTAAAAAAAGTGACATATATTTTACAATATATTGGAAACCATATATTTTGCAATATATTGGAAAACATATATAAAAAATACTATATATTAATTAATATACTACTTTCAATATAATATATCAATATAAAAAAGATATATTAAAATATATTTATAAAACATACATAAAAAGTCATATATTGATAATATATTCTAGCAATAAATTATTTTTCAATATATTAACATATATTAATACGGCAAAAATATAAATATTATTTTATATACACTAATGGAAAAAATTAAAGGATCAAAAAAAAATTCTAAATTTTTAGGCGATTTTCAACAGGCTCTAACTTTGAGAGAAATGGTCGTACAAGAAAAGAAAAAAAATGAAATTGTAGCTCCAAGTATCTACTTTTTGGATTAGAAGTTTAAAATTTTCTGGCGTCAGCAGTTTTTGAGTAATCTTATAAAAACCAACGACAAAAAAATTTTCGAATTTAAAATATTTTTTTTTTTTGGTCTCTGGGCATGGAAAAAATTATTTTTGCTTAATCACAGTGAGGATCGGATACCTTTATTATTCAGCTTTAATTTCTTTTTTTATGGACCTTGATACGTCCACTTCTTGCCGATATATCGGTCTTCAAATGGAAAAGGATCCTTTTGTCATTGATTATCGATATCTCAGAAACCAATGATCGCCCAGAAAGTTAATGGTGGGTTTTAAAAACTTGAATAAATTCCCTTCAATGATTAGCCATTGCTTTTTCAAAAAAAAATTTTTTCCTATCGTCACATGAATTTAAAAATGCTACAAAAAAGGGCTTTTTGTGGTTTTTTCGAAAATCGAGCGCTGAAACGAAAATATTGTGGAAATCGATAATGTTGACTGTGCATTTTACAGTTCAATATATCCACAAAAACCCTGCAGAAAGCCAAATTAATCCAACTAGCCGTTCTTTTGTTTCACGCGATCAAATTTTTAAAAAAATTAAAGGATCACGTTTTTTGCTCTGAAAAGCTCATAATCTTTAACAAGATGAAAACAAACATTTTTTCGGAGCTTTGTCCACAATTTTATTGCAGACAGTGCTTAAATTTCCAAACAAAAAAACTTTTTTTTCGAAAGAAAAATTTATAAAAAAAAATTTTTCAAAAAAATTTTTTTTTGGAATAACTTTAGGTAATTTACAAAACCAACACCCAATAATTTTTAACACGTTTATGTTGCTGCATTCCTTGATTTTACTGATCTCTCAGTCATTAGTTGAAAAAAAAATTTTTTTTTTTTTGAAAATTTTCTTTCGAAAAAAAAGTTTTTTCTTTTTTGGAAATTTAAGCACTGTCTGCAATAAATTGTGGACAAAGCTCCGAAGAAATATCTGTTTTCATCTTGTTAAAGATTATGAGCTTTTCAGAGCAAAAAACGTGACCCTTTAATTTCTTTAAAAATTTGATCGCGTGAAACAAAAAAACGGCTAGTTGGATTAATTTGGCTTTCTGCAGGGTTTTTGTGGACATATTGAAGTGTAAAATGCACAGTCAACATTATCGATTTCCACAATATTTTCGTTTCAGCGCTTGATTTTCCAAAAAACCACAAAAAGCCCTTTTTTTGTTGCATTTTTAAATTCATGTGACGATAGGAAAAAATTTTTTTTTGAAAAAGCAATGGCTAATCATTGAAGGGAATTTATTCAAGTTTTTAAAACCCACCATTAACTTTCTGGGCGATCATTGGGTTCTGAGATATCGATAATCGATGACAAAAGGATCCTTTTCCATTTGAAGACCGATATCTCGGCGAAAAGTGGACGTATCAAGGTCCATAAAAAAAGAAATTTAAGCTGAATAATGAAGGTATCCGATCCTCATAGTGATTAAGCAAAAGTAATTTTTTCCACGCCCGGAGACCAAAAAAAAAAATTTAAAAAATTTGAAAATTTTTTTGTCGTTGGTTTTTTTAAGATTACTCAAAAACTGCTGACGCCAGAAAATTTTAAACTTCTAATCCAAAAAGTAGATACTTGGAGCTACGATTTCCTTTTTTTTCTTTTCTTGTACGACCATTTCTCTCAAAGTTAGAGCCTGTTGAAAATCGCCTAAAAATTTAGAATTTTTTTTTGATCCTTTAATTTTTTCCATTAGTGTATTGTACAATATATCACATTATAATATTCATATATTCTATCATATATGTTTTCACGTATAAAGTTTTTTCATGCGGGTAGTGAATGAGAAAGAGAGAGATTGACAAATGGAAATACATACCTGTCTCTTTCTTTCTCTCTCTCTTTAACAAGAGAGCTTTAAAGGACAGCGCTAACGATTCCTAAGCACAACCTTAGTAGAAGCGTGTTTAAACCATCTAACAGTATATTCACCCTGCATCCATACTTACCTGCGTATATCTAAATATTATACATTTATAAGTGTGCGTGCGCGTGCGCGTGTGTGTGTGTGTGCGTAAGGGCGTATAACTGAAAATCTCAAAAAGAATGACTATAAGCTACCTTCTTCTTTTTGTGGAACACTTGCACGTGTGCACTGGGTTTCCTAATTAAGACCGCAGTCGTAAAATTTTTACGAGCTAAGAAATTACATATCCGTGAGCCATTCACGAGACCCCTGGCATGACGATAACGTTTTTTTAACATCTTATAAAAGTTTGTGAAATGTAATAGCACTATGTTCTGAAAATTTTTAGAAAATCTCATAAAATTTTATAAAACTTTAATACCCAAAATTTGTAGAGTTTATAAAATTTTATGAAGTCTTATAAAATTTTATAAAATCCTTAAATTTATGTAAAATGTCGTAAAATTTCATTTATAGCATGTAATTTACTTTCTATATGAAATTATCTGTGCTTTCAAAGTTATAAAAAATTCCATTGAACCTTATAAAATTCATGATGAAAATTTCAACCTTCATATCTTGATAAATATGCTGTCTGTTTATATGCGATCACGTACGTGCGTCAGCGCAGTCCCCGGGTAAAAATATAAATTTTTATCTACTGCCACACTATAGCTGCACGGTGCCCGCACCATGTAGCCGCAACACCGCTGCACCACCGCCGTTTGGAGAATAATTCCGCCGCTCGCTGAGTATATTCACTTCCTTAACATAGCCGCACCACCACCGAAGCACAGCCGTACCATTTTAGTTTCAAAGTAGCATATAGCCGCATCATCGCGGAGGCATAGCTGCACGATTTCATTTTGACCCGGGCGACAATGAAAGAATATAGAACAATACATATGTACAGAAGACAAGATATAAATTTCAAATATATTAGAAAAAAATGCCCCGGGAAAAATGTTTATATAAAATTTTATAGAATAATATAAAATTTTACACAATTTTATAAAATTTTATACAATCTTATACAATTTTATAAAGTAAGATCTTAGTGAGGGAAGTAATAATTAAATAAAATTTGGTATAATTGTGTGAAATTTTATAAAATTTTATACGATTTCATAAAATTATATAAAGGCCCGAGGGGTATAAGCATAGTGAATTTGCCTTGAAAGATATCGGCACGATACTGGGAGGATTTTCAGGTACTAATAAGATAATAAGATCCTGAAAGTTTCAGATCTCTAATCCAATTGGTACTTGAGAAAAAGCCAAATATGTAAAAATCAGACAAAATGAATATTCTCAGGAACGCGCCAATCGATTGATTTGAATTTCGGATATGTTTCGAGGACTGATGGTAGCTTCTAGAAAAAAAATTAAGAGCTATATCGGTTGATTAAAACCTCGAAAAAATTGCACTTTTGTGTTAATTTCGATTTTTAACTATGATACGATTCTGGAACAGTTAGGAAACCATTTTTTTCGAATTCCTCATTTATTTTTCGATGGACTTATGAGCTTTTCAGATTTTTAAAAAAGGTACGCTATATTGCAAAAAAATTTAAACCATTTTTTATGCTAATATTTACTTTATTTATGTATTTTATTTTTAAATCTTAATTTTTCTCGCTCACATATGTTTTTTTATCTTATTCAAAATATTCATTATATCTTTTAATCGCAATGAATATTAATTAATTCTTTCGAGACATTTTAGCTTCGCGCTTTGGCTTAAATGCAGTATCCAGAAATGATCTTATTCAAAATCATACATCTGCAGTTGCTAAAAAACTTCATGACGATTTGAATGACAAACTCATTTTGATTTGTGATGGGACCTATGCTCGTCATGAGAAAAGTTCTAATAATGAGTATCAGAGAAAGTCGTATTCTGGTCAAAAGAAAGTACCACTGTGTAAGCCATTTACAATTTGCACAACTGATGGATACATAGTTGATATGCTGGGACCGTATTATGCTAACCAAAATTATGCTATTATAATGCGGGACATTATAGATAATCCTGATGGTATATGCCAATTATTAGAACCTGGCGATGCATTTGTGGTTGATCGTGAATTCCGTGATGTTATAGAATACTTAGAAAGTAAAAAAAATTTGGAAAATCCAAAAGTGCACGACTCATGATACTCATTTATTATGAAATAATAAAATAATAATAAAAAAAAGGCCATTCGGCAGCCGAAATGGAAGGTAGATTTTCCAATTAATCTATATAAAAAGTTTCATACATACATATCTTGTGATACATGTTAGTGTATAGTCATGATATGAAATTAGGCTCGTTTTCTAATAGTGAGAGTAAAAAAAGACAACGACTATTTTCGATAGAGAACTTCAGATAGTTGATTTGACAAAACATTATATAGGTAATATACTAAACTAACCTTCACGTAAACAAAGTATAGAAATTTTAATTAGTATGAGATCATAATTGTAATTACTATTACGATGGCAAGATCAGTTATAATTATAGGACGTACAGGTACGATTGAAACAGCATAAATAATAAAAAAAATACTTTTAAAATATAAAATACCAGTGAAATTTACAGGTTATTTTGTTTACACTATAATACAACTGACAAAATTGTATTATAATGGGAAATGCATAAGTTATGTGAAATGAAAACCATATTTTCAACATTTTTTGATTCCATTAAAATTTTTAAGGCTATCAAATTATTGGAAAAAATGGTCAAAACATTAAGTTTAAGGTCTTTAATTAAAGCTTATTAGACAAGCTTTCAAATACTTTCTACTGGAATTGTCTATCAGTTTTAGTTTTAATGTTATATGAACTTCAACAGTGAATAAAAACTGATTTTTTCGAAAACTCGTGGAAATTTCAAACAGCCATAACTTCACAACTATTCGAACGGTTCAACCCATCTTTGAACTTGATCAAGATAATCGCCTATAGAATAAGTGTGGAAAATTTCATTAAGATCCGATAAGAACTGTAGGTGCTATCGTAATGACAAGACCAGTTATAATCATACGTCGTAGAGGTACATTTGATACATCATAAGTAATAAAAGAAAGACTTTTAAAATATAAAATAGCTGTGAAATTCACAGGTTATTTCGTGCACAATAAAATACAACTGACGAAATTTGATTGTAATGGGAAATGCATAAATGATGTTGAATGAAAACCATATTTTCAACATTTTTTGATTCCACTAAAATTTTCAAGGCTATCAAATTATTTGAAGAAATGGTCAAAACATCAAGTTTAAGGTCATAAATTAAAGCTTATTAGACAAGCTTTCAAATACTTTTTACGGAAATTATCTATGAGTTTTAGTTTTAAAGTTATATGAACTTGAAAGTGGATAAAATTTTTTTTTTTTGAAAAATCGTGGGAATTCGAAACAGCCATATCTTCTAAACTAATCGAACGATTTAGCCCATCTTTGAACTTAACCATGGTAATCGCCTATAGAATAAGTGTAAAAAATTTCATTAGGATCCGATAAGGATTCTAGGCGCAATCGTGTTCTCAAAACTTGGTTCTATTACATAGATATATATATACACACATATATAAATTTTTCAACGAATGGTATTTCCGAACTCTACTCAACTAATTATGATAGGTTGTGACAAAATTCCTTGAAAAATCGACCATGAGGACAAATACAATACCTAGATTTTTAAAAAAATCTACCTAAAAATGGCAGGAAGCACGAATAAATTTAAAATATGTAAAATTTTCTTTCCTTAAAATTTGTTGTTGATATATATAGATATAGTTAGTAACGTAATATTTTTTATACTCAATTAAACCCAATAATTACTCAAAACTTTTTACTCAATAAATTTACTCCAAAACTCAAAACTCAAATCACTAAAAATCGGGCTACGTTACACTTCGCCCACCAATCATCCCTCTCATCTCCTCCAGATCCTGACGGGCGCCAGCCGACTTTTATTTCCCCGGTATCGGCTACCGGTCTAAACGTACACGTAAATTAAAACCTATAAACTATACCCTTTGGAGATGAGAGACATGACCGGTGGTAGCGGCATGTCCTGGTGCGCTCAGTATGCTAGGTTGTGGAGAGAGGGTCGCGGTTCTTTCAATGCGACAGAAGCCGATTAATTAACTAATAGAAAGGACGTAAAATAACCAAACAAAACTAAATAAAATACAATAAAGATGACGCGAGAGCGACGCGAAGGGTCCAAAAGACCCGCGGTCCAATACTCTCGGTCTATCACGCAAATAAATACCTGGGCAAGACATCGGGAACCTCTCAACGACGACGAATCACAAACTTTATATACTACTAGATAAGATATAAAATAAAATATAAATAAATAATGCGATAATTCACGATAACTAATTAATGCGACAGACGGCTCCAAGAGCACCATACACCGGGCTACAGGCTCCAAAACGACGAAAAGTCTAGGGTGGCGGTCGAAGTCCAACATGGCGACTCTCCGACTCACTACCGCTTCCTCTAAAACTCCAAATTCGGCTACTGGGTCGACTCGTACACGAGCGACGCCAGGTCTCAACTTTCTTCCTCAACGATACTCGCACAACTGTTTCACGATAATCTCCCACTCTAACTCGCTTACTCTACTCCATCTCTTTCAATCCTACCTTCTCGCTTCTCCATCCATTCTTACATTCACAAACATACAAGCCGGGGACTCACGGGCCTTCCCGTGATGTCACTCCCCGTGATATCCGAAGTTAGCGAATTGTTGGCTTCCTCGAGCATCACAAACGAGGCCTGCCATCCCCCCAATAACCGTACACGTACCCCAGCTAGCTTCGGGTACCACCACGAAGGGCGGCGACATCTCAGTCGCACCTCCGTGATCATAAGCGTAAATGTAACAGTCATGATACCATTTTTTTTTCAAATTAAATATTTAAAAATAAAAAAATGCAGGCTTACCAATTAGCAATAAAAATAAAAAAAAAATAAAAAACAGCTGTAGCAGGACGGTAATACGCAAGCGCCCCTGGTGGAATAAATGTACGTATAATGTATAGGTATAGATATCGGCATCCATGTTAATTTGACATCGATATACATAGATATAGTTATACAGCCTTTTTATTCTTTTATTAATTGTAATTAAACGACACTGAGTTACCTAGCCATTAGCAATAGGGGATCTACAAATCTTTCAAAGAATTTAAAAGTAAAAAATTTGATTCAATTACTGCATTTTTTTGTAAGTTATTGTGTCTACGGGTTTCATACTTGACGGACAGGAAATTTTTTTAGACTATTTTGATGTTTTTTCCGTTTTCATTGAACTAAATAAATTTTTGAAAAGTATGGAACTAATCTCCATTAAATTATCTTCAAAATAGTATGCAACATATCACAATTCCGTAAACTAACAAGGGTATAATAATTGAAATAGTTGCCAAAGTGAGGCGAATTAAATTTTTCGATCGTAAAGCACATCTCAGATGCTTCGCATCATGAGTCGTGCAATATAAAGTATTAATGCCAGCGCTTAAGGGTAAACGAAAGAAATTAACAACAGCTGAGTCTAATGTTTAAAGATATGTAACTAAAATTCGTTGGGCCGTAGAGGTAACTCATGGGATGTTAAAATAAAAATACAATTTACTCGATCAAAGAATTGACAACAAAATGCTTCCAAGAATTGGAAGTTTTTTTGAAATTGCCTCATTTTTACATAATATGCACAGTAATGTTACGTCGAGATTGAGCGGGAAAATATTTAATATAAAATTTATTTTATACGAAATAAAAATTTTTATTTCTCGCGCGAAGCAACTTCGTTCGGTAGTCTTTTTTTCTGTTGCTTCTTATCTTCGACAGCTGTACAGAAGGCTAACAAGGGAATTTCTAATCAGACCACCCAAATGCAGTTGTGTGAGCCGATCACTACTACATTAAAATCATAACAGAGGTACAACTTAAACGGTGACTAAGAGTCTAGCACAAAGAGTCTCCAACCGCGACTCTTTACCTCCCGCAGAGTGCCACCAAATTTAACTAGCCTCTGTTCGATGCGGCACCCAGTCTTTTGTTCAATTAAAAGTCGATCCATATTCTAATATCTTTTTATACACGACAGTACATTTATTCCTCTTTAATATAAGAATATGAAATCGCGGTAACGTCTTCGATATGAGTTTTTTGGGCAGCTGTGTCAATATCAAGACGAATTTCTTAGCTAGAATATATAAAAAACGCATCCGGTAAACCGCGAGACAATAGAATTTGAATTCATTAAATTGCCCATCCGCCAATGAAAATTCAGCTATCGAAGCCTTTGTTAAGTTGGTGGCCAACCAATCGTGACGTGATATTGATAAGACCCAACCCTTCACGTTTCGTCTTAGTTACCTTACCTGACCACCAAATCTGCAGTTGCCGGGCAAGCGTTCCCCTACTCTCATACCTAGCTCCGAGTCCCAGGATAGAATACTTCCCCTCAAAATGACACCACCCAGCCACTTCCTCTATTGTATTCCATCTTCGATCCGCCACTCACCTTATCACTATATTGACGACCATATTGATCCGCCCTTCTCTAACGATCACAGTTTTGGGAATAGCCACTCACTATCTTCTGATTGGTTACTCTAACGTTTAAGGTACCTATGTGATTATCTCCTTATCATAGAGCCGTAATGTCCATCCAACCACCAAAAAGCTGGATGCACATTGGTCCCCCGAAAAATTAGAATACTTACGCTCGTAAGTAATTTTTACTACCTAGTGGGAGTTCACCCCCTTTCTCCATGAACACCCCAGGGAGAACAAAGACTCCGAGCATATATAAGGAGCAAGTCTTTTCTATTGTAGCATCGCTCTCGCCTTTGTCTTCAGTTTATATTATTTTTCTTCTTTACATCGATCATATCGTCTAACTACGCTGAAGTGATCAGATCTATTAGCCTTTCGGTTCAAGACTCCAGTCTAATTTTTAATACATCTCCATATAGATACGGTTCATTTCTCCCATCACAATTTGCTATTACTTTTCAATTATTAAATCCGAAGAATAATTATTGCCTATTTTTGAAAAACGGGCCTAATATAAGATTTTTCCAAGATATTCATTTCATTCACGCAATTATTGCTCCGGGTCAGAACGCGCGATTATGAGAGTAGTGCGGGTTTAATTAGAAAATTATCTAGCCTTCTGTGCGGACGCGAATTTGGGCTTTTAAATTCAGCGAAGTGATTGTGAACAACTCGGTGCCACTTAAGAAGAGCCAACCTCAACGTGATCACCTCCATTCAACGCTACTCGAATGGTCCAATTCGCCACGGGGTGTCTCAGTAATTGTCCAGCCAACACCAAGCTACAGCAGCCAGCACTTGTTGTATTGTAACAACAAACATCTTCAGAACTAAATAAAACTGCCTGTCTCTGTAAGTCCTGACATTTTCATTTTAACATTAAGAAAATATACATATTCCTGACCTATATCCATGCTCGGCACCAAATAACGAGGTTCCCGTTACCCGAGTAAAGGACTTAAGTGTGACTCAAAACTAAGGGACTGTCCTATGTTATGTCTGTCTGGACGTAACATAAATAAAAATTTTGGTGTCAGAAGTGGGATCGCATTAAAAATGCCCGCGGTGTCCGAGCATGTAAAAGATTATCTTTCGGAAACCGTTCAAGATAATTCGAGTTGAATAACTGTAACTAAACAAGTAAGATGAGTACGAGACAGAGCGCAAGCAATCGGGAAAGACCGTACATACGAACAAAGGATGGAGGATGCAGCGCGTAAAATAGATGAGAATTAACGAAGAAAGAAGAAGGAAGATAGAGGAAGGAATGGAGCGCGTTTGGAGGCCGACGGATAGTGAAAGATTGAGTTAACATAATCGTGAAGTTACACCGGTAGACGCTATTAGTATTTAATATGAATCGAGAATACGTAATTTTACCGAACCCAATTGAAAATGCGGTTCCCCATTTCACTGGTCAGAATATACCACTGGCCCATTTCATTGAAGGATGTAAAGAAGCCCAGGCGATGGTGCCTCAAGAACTTGAGCAAAATTTGATATTAGTGTTGCGCAGCAAATTACGGGGTGAAGCGCGAGGAGTTATCCGAGGAGAAGTTTGCGAGACAGTAGATGCCCTTTTATTTTATCTTAAAGAGTTGTATGAGCCCTCTAAGTCTTTGTACCAATTGATCGGCGAGATGGGAGGAATTTTCCAACGCGACGATGAATCTGCATTATCATATACTAACCGGGTTCGCACATTGGGGAATCAAATATTAGACGTAGCAAGATCACAGGTACCAAATAATGCACCGAGAAAGATCTGCGTTTTATGGATTCATTAAGGGAGAAAACCCCGTCGGGGGGAGATAATAATTATTTAAATCGAAATTTTGACTATGATCTACAGACTAGCTGGGATGGAAAACGAGAGCGAGGCGTACAGGGGCAACTCATTGTTTGTCAAATTTGTAATAAAATTGGGCACAGTACTTTAACATGTTATCAACGGAATTTAAGCCGCGACAAAAATTCACGAGATCGATGTCCGAATAATTCAACAATTGATAATAATAATAATAATCAGTATAAAAAGAATAATGTGAACTCGAACCCATATCGTGAAAATAAAATGAGTTATAATCAATACAATGGTGACATTGATAATCGATCTAATCATGACAACATGCGATACGGTAATTATTACGGTAATAAATATAGAAATAATGATAAATGTAACAGTTATTACGATAATTACGATAGCAATATTGATAATTATGATAATGATAACTTACGAAGTAATATTAAACTTTCAATCTTTCCTCGTGAACTCGAAAATAGAAGTATCGGAGAAAAAATCTGTCATCATTGTAAATTACCGAGGCATCATATAGTAAAATGCACAAAAAGGAGGGATAAAAATAGAGGGTCATTCACGAAAAGACCGCCGGACCCATCTACCGACGGATGGACACGCGCCAACAATGAAGAAAATTTGAGGAAACTACCGAATGCCCCTGCGTCAAGGCGCGCCGCAGAAGGCCGTCAGATCCGAGCGTCTGATTATGCAAATAATTGTGGAGAGAATGATAATTTTGAGAACATCACTAGCGATGAGAATGCCGTCGAAGGAAATGATAATGTAGAAAATATTAATCGCGGTAAGCGCACTGTTGAAAAAAATATTAATCGAAAAAATAACAATCGCGGTGAAAATTTCGTCGTAAGAAATAAAAATCTTACAGAGAGTAATAATCACGGTAAAAACGCCGTCGGGAGAAATAATAATCTTGGAAATGATAAACTTAGAGGTACCAAAATTTTTCGAAAATTCCATCATGAGGACAAATACAATAGTTAGATTTTTATGAAATCTACTAAAAATTAGTGTTTGAAATTATAAACCGGAACCCGGATGTCAATATGGGGAATTTTAACATTACAAATAATAAATTTAATAATACGTGTCGTCAATTTTCTAAGTATCAGTTACAATTTTTAAAATTCAAATAGTAATTTTTCTTACATAGACAATAAATTTTCAAACTTATCCTGTAATTATTCACGTTTTAATCATAAATGAAAAAATCATTCTTTAGAATGATAGCATTTACTGATCACTTTATTATTATATTACTTGTCATTTTCAATTTATATAGTTCATTTTTTTCCATGTACCAATTGAAGCAGGCTGTGTCGTATTTAGCAGAAATGCTTGATAAAACAGGCAATCTTACTATTCAATACGTTAAAGATCAGTCAAACATACTCAAAGCTCAAGTTCAATCCCATCATATCAATAAAAAGGTTTATAGATGTTTTATTAAGCATAAAAAAACGCTATTGGTCCCAAAAGCATATTGAGGCATAGTTGTGAGTGTGCAAATGGTCTTAGAACAATTGGATGTTGCTCTCACGTTGCTGCTATTGTTTATTATTTGTCACATGGAAGATATTTGACACAGATTCTGAGGCCTGCTGAAATACTCAGCAAATTATTTGATACAGAAAATGTTTCACCTGTGATTGAAGATGATAGTGAGAAAGACTGATGAAATGTGATTATAAATTTTTTCCAAATATACCTTTCAAACATTTGTTGTTATTTATTTATAATTTACTAACTGAAAGCTGTTTCTTATGTTGTAAGTATGCAATTTTTATAATATTTTAGTTGATATTTATTCATATCTTAAGATTTAACTTCTGATTTAGAATTGAGTATCTAATACGAAAAGAAAAGATATCTATAAGCAAGAAAAATCGATTTAAACATAAAATACATGAATAAATTAAATATTAGCATAAAAAAAGTGTGTGTCAACTCCGACGCACGATTGGAGTTTACTCCTTCAGATCGACGGTCTAAATAGGCACAGAATGAAAGGCTTACTTGTCTAAGAAAAAGATTAATACCATATCAAATGGTAAATAAACGAATCAATGAAAATACCTAAATAATGTACTTTTATTCTATTTTAGTCTAGTCGAGAAGTTGAGTTCCTGCGAAAAATAGTTACAGGTCTCCTAAAAATATAGTTGATGGCTTAAACGATCTGGAATGGCGTCTAGAAAAAGACGTATTTTGAATTTTTTTTGGAAAAACAAAATTACAATTGTTATAAACAAAAAACCGTTCAAAAAACTAGCCGTCCAGCTTTTTGGCAAAATCTCAAAAAGTATAAGTGATAGCTCAAATATTAAAAAAGTTTCTGAAAGAGCAGAAAATTTTAGTAAAAAAGTTCTCGACTCCCCGAATTGTAGCTCCAATATTTATAATTTTAATTTAACGTTGAAAATTAGCTTTTGCGCGGCTGTTTCGGCATGCGCGCGCCGCCACTCTAGTGAGCGCAGTTTTCAAATAATTTTTTTTTGCAATTAAATGTCAATTAAAAAATTTGAAAACATTCTGGTGTCATCTAGACACTTCAAAGAATATGATTTCGTGGTAATAAAAGTTGCATCACCATTTTTCAAAAAGTTATTCAATTGTTAATCAACATTTTTTTTACGGATTTATGTTGTCAGAAAAGGTGGCATAAAAGTTGTAACGAGGTTTATGAAATCCTCATTATCGCACCATGATAATAGGCCGTTACCTAGGGTAGTTACCACGTTTACCTGGTTTACCCGCTGAACTGTATTTAATTATTATTATTATTTAACAATCCCCCTCCATTTGAATTTTTAATGGAAGGGATGCGCATCACGTCGACGCATGAGCATCGACGTGAATCTATAAGAAGGCCTGCGCGCCGTTAATTACTCAGCTTTATCTTTTTCTCAACTTTACTACTACTATGTCTTTATAATAAATACTGTTTTATTCTTTTAACTCTTTTCTTTTAACTTTTACTTTAACTTACCTGTCTACGACTAAGTATTCAGTAGTATTTAAGTATACTTTTTAATTACTCAAATAATCATTAACTTCAATGATTATTCTCGTGTATACCTGCTACACTTCCTAGCCTACATACCTTCCTGTAGAAGACGGTAACCCCGTAGAGGTGCATACCTGCTGTATCCTCATCCTAGCCTACATACCTTCCTGTAGAAGACGGTAACCCCGTAGGATGTATACCTGCTACATCCTTTTCCTACGATACCTGCTCGTAGAAGCGTGTACCTGCCACGTCCTTTTCCCGCAATACCTGCTTGTGGAAGCGCGTACCTGCCGCGACATTTTCCTACAATACCTGCTTGTAGAGGTGCATACCTGCTGCACTCCTTTCCTACGATACCTGCTCGTAGAAGCGTGTACCTGCCACGATCTCATCCCACAATACCTGCTTGTGGAAGCGCGTACCTGCCGCGATTTACCCTGTAATACCTGCTTACAGAAGCGCGTACCTGCCGCGATTATCATCTACAATACCTGCTTGTAGCTATACCAGACAATTGTGATACAGAGCTCACAATTGTCTTAATTATTTATTGCTCTCAATCATCAACACCAGTGAATCAACACCTCACAGGTAAGTATAATAACACTATTATTATACTTCTATAATTTCTTATGCTTCCCACTAGTTTGGCTCATTTGCAACTACCTGTAGTCTATCTCTCTTTCTGGTATATTAATACCCTATAAAAGCCCCACGACTCCCGATCCTTTATATGCCTTTTGCATATATAAATTTATAGCCAACCGGTCGTCTGGTCCTTACGAACCGGGTAACACCAGGATCAGTTACCGAATTATTAGCTCACTAGCTAAAAGGGACACGGGCCCATTTAATTTAAATGGGTAACGGACGGTTGATTCATCCCTACTAGAGGGGTGGACCTCAACATCGTTTCAAAGTTTAAATAATTAATCTATAAATTTTTTGTTTCTTGGAGCCCTTTTTATAAACATACTCAAATAGATGACAGTATGAAAGTTTATACAATATTTTGATTTCATTAATTATTAATTTTTGAACTACCCAAAAAAATTAAAAATTAAAATAATGTATGTTAAATAATTTTTTTTTTAATTTTAAGCTATTACTGATTTCATGTTCTTGTTAGGCATTATATGATTACTTTTCAAATTTTTTCTTGCCATTTGTTTATAAATTTTTTATAAACAAATGGATTAATTAAATATTTTTGAAAAATTTTTTTTCACCATATTGTTAGCGTAAAGAAATAATGATTTCAAAAAACAAAATTTTCTTAAAAACTATATCTTATTGTTTATAATCGTTTTTTTCATCAAGGAATCGTTTTTTTTTTTAAATCATAATTTGCATTTCTAAATATAATGGCAACAATAAAATTTTTTTTGTCAACAATTTATTGATTTGTTTGTTTGACAATTTTTTTTTTTATTTTAATTTTTTTATAGAACATGAAAAAATTACAAAAACAGCAACCTGCAACAATATGGCAAATAAAAAATTTTTCAATTTTTTAAAAAACATCTGGATTTTGGAGTACGAGAAAGTTCAAGCACTGACTCAATTTGTCAACAAACAAATTGCTGTAACTTTGCAACTATTGCAGATACAGTTTTCGACTTTCCAGTCGTTTTTATCCAGTATGAGTTAAGCTTTCTTATAAATTTTAAACCTAACGTTTATCTGTTATAGTTCTCTAACAACACGCATTTATTTATAAAAATTATAAATGCATTTTTGAGAAAAAATTTTTTTTTTTTTAATTATTATTTCTTTACGCTAACAATATGGTGAACAAAAATTTTCCAAAAATATTTAATTAATCCATTTGTTTATAAAAAGATTATAAAGTTTATAAAATGGCATGAAAAAATTTCAAAAGTAATCATATAATGCCTAACAAGAATATAAAATCAGTAATAGCTTAAAATTAAAAAAACACTTGAGAATCCAAAATAATAATGCTTACTATACGTATCATTAGAGTACGACTGATATACTATACATATATTTATCATTTAAAGACGCCGTAGAGTATATACCTATATATATTATATATGTATATATAGGTATATTGTATACATACAATGCATTCGTACGCTGCCTCGTAGGATACCCTATACTATGGAGACTATATATATATATAGTCTCCATACCCTATACACTCACGCTTGAAAAGTGAAAGTTGTAACGCGAACAGTCGTAACAAGGTCATTCGTTGAACGTATTTTACTCCTCATATTTTTTCCATACCGGACTCCTTATATGAAAATCGAGTCTTAAGGAGTAAACTCCAAAAATGGTTTTTATTTTTCGCAATATGGCGTACCTTTTTTAAAATCTGAAAAGCTCATAAGTCCATAGAAAAATAAATGAGGAATTCGAAAAAAATGGTTTCCTAACTGTTCCAGAATCGTATCATAGTTAAAAATCGAAATTAAAATAAAAGTGCAATTTTTTTCGAGGTTTTAATCAACCGATATAGCTCTTAATTTTTTTCTCTAGAAGCTACCATCAGTCCCCAAAACATATCTAAAGTTCAAATCAATCGATTGGCGCGTTCCTGAGAATATTCATTTTGTCTGATTTTTACATATTTAGCTTTTTCTCAAGTACCAAATGGATTAGAGATCTGAAACTTTCAGGATCTTATTATCTTATTAGTACCTAAAAATCCTCCCAGTATCGTGCCGATATCTTTCAAGGGCAAATTCACTATGCTTATACCCCTCGGGCCTTTATATAATTTTATGAAATCGTATAAAATTTTATGAAGTAAGTCCTTAGGAGCGAAGTAATATTTCAATGAAATTTTATAAAATTTTATAAAGTCCTATACGATTTTATAAAATTTTATATAATCTTATACAATTTTATAAAGTAAGTCATGATAAAATCATGCATGAAGGAATATAGTCATTTTTAAAATCTCATTGAAAATATCTGTAAATTATTAATTAAGCAATTTAATTAGGACTTATTGGATTCATTAATATAAATGTCGGTTAAAGGGCATAGCCGGATTAATATGGGAATTCTGCCCCCATGACTTTTTTGACTCAAACTTAAGGGGTCGATTTGGTGTCGAATGAAAATAATTCACCCCAATTTTTACTCTTTAACTCAAACGGTATTCGAGAATTTCAAAAAAACCTGTTTTTTCGAAATTATTTTTATTTTTATAGTAAAATTCGGGATTAATCAATGATGATTTATTTCCTAATTCTTACGAGTCAAAAACATAAAAAAATCATATGATCGTGATTCTCAAACGGAAAGCCGATTTTTAACGGAGAAAAGAAAATTATAATCTTTTTTTTTTTAGCCTTTTTGAAATATGTCGCTCACCAAAATTAGTCAGAAAATGTCTTTCATACTCCTCTATGCTCAGGAACTTTTTTGAATTTTTTGAAGTGGTGGATCAATTAAGAAAAAATTAACAACTCAGTTTTTTCCTAAAATCTTGCGTTTTAACAAACTTAAATTTTTTTTTTAGTTCAACTAAGTACGTAGAAAATTTTTTTTTTATAATTTATTTTTTTCTGTATCAAAGTTTAAAATATTTTCCAATAGTATAAAAAAATATACAAGTATTAGGGTGTCGCAAAAAAAACAAATATATTTTTTTTCAACGTCTTATAGGCTCCAAAGTTACTTCATATTATAAGAAAAATCCTTACCGAATTTCAGCCAGATATCTTTAAAATTACGCTATCACAAAGGAGGGTCCCCTTTCCCATTTCAAATACACGCGAAAATTTTTCATTTTAGTTTTTTGTTATTGAGATTATGAAAAAATTTTTTTTTTCCAATTCCGCTTAGTATAATTTCATAGGAAATTAAATTCTCTACAAAAAGTGCTTTTACATTATGTACGTCAAACAAGCTGGGAAAAAGTAACGGGGCTTCAAAGATCAACAAAAATTCAGTTTCATCAGTGTTAAATTATTTTTTATAATTTTTCATTTTTGTTCTATCAAAATTTTTTTTTCACATTTTAAGAAGCACGTTCTTGTAGGAAATTGAATTTTCTACAAAAAGCATTTGATATCTTATATACGTCGAATGGATAAGAAAAAAGTTACAGGTCTTTAAATGTCAACAAAAAATGAAGTTCATTTTTTTGTTGACAGTTAATTTCCAAAATTTAATATTTTTTAAACTTAACTTTTCGTGAAATGACAGTTAAATTCAATAGGAATGAGATCAGGTACGGGATGGGAACAGGAACTCCTTCCTCTCCTCCTTGAAGGACTAGGAATGGACTCCTTCTCTCCTTCCCCAATGAAATTGGAAATATTATCTGCACATAATAAACAAACGAAACGAGTATCTCCAACATTTTATTAAATTTTATTTTTAAACATATTTCATCATCACATTCTATTATTTATCAGTTGTTAATTATAGACTTTTAGTGTGATCAATTCGCTACTTTTTCGATCTTAAATGCTCAATGTTCTACCGTTCGGCTCATTCAGCTCATATGCCGATATGTTATCTATAGCTGACATATCAATGATTACTGAATAATACACGTTGCAACGAATTTCAATTTTTCCCCCTAAAAGTTCCTCGGAAACTCTCCAGGGTATCCACCTATCTCCCAGAAGTCGTGCACTACTTAAGAGAAATGTTGACTATGCAAACTCCGGATGGATCCCAAAGCTCCAGTCAGGATACTGTTGACCAATGATAAGTCCTAAGAATTCAAACTTTTGATTTGAGCTGAGCTCACTTAAACCAAAAGAAATATCCAGTCTCTCATCAAAGGCCCAAGAATCCCGAGAACCCCTTACAACGACTAATCGTTCAGGGTTCTCAGACGGACTTTCTTCAGCTAATAACTGAACTTAGAACATTCCAGTCCTTATAGAATCCCGGGAATCCCTCGAAAAACGTTACCACCGAGATCGTTCAGAGCCCTCAGCCAGACTTCTTTTAGAATCTCAGGAACTCTTCAACAACGTCTACAGTGTGGTTATTCAGGGTCCACTGTCAGACTTCTCCTAAGGACTATACCAGTCTTTAGCAGTTGTTCAGAGATCTTCAATTCTATCAGTTTGCAAGATATCCTAAACTTACTAATCGACTACAGAATCCCGGGAACCCTTTACAACGTCTACACTGAGATCGTTCAGGGCCCCAGCCGGACTTCTCTTTTATTTTTCTTATTGATCACAGTACGGTGCAAGACGGTTTACATGCACAGTTTTATATTTTCCTTTGGGGATTTTTCTGATTCTATAAACTACGTTATTTAGCCTATTTTCAATTTCATAAGGACGCTCCCGATCGCATTGAAGTTTTGAAGATTTTCCCTTGACTATATGGGGGAAATAGAGCCAAACTAATTCTTTTTCCTTAAAAGTTAACATATTCATTTTTAAATCAAAATTTGATTTCGCTTTGTTTGATTTAACTTCAAATTTATTTCTTGTAATATTGTGAATAGAATTCATTTTTTCTTTCAATTGACTCACGAAATCAGACAGTGACTCAGATTCCCCCGAATTCTCCAGGTTTATCGGAGAACCTTGAATAAGATCTAAAGGAATTCTGAGTTCACGTCTCATCATGAGCATTGCAGGAGAAAATTCTGTAGTTTCATGTTTAGAAGAGTGATAAGCTAAGAGGAAAAGAGGTAACCATTTATCCCAATCTTTTTGATTTTTCGAGATAAATTTTGACAGGCATTGAAGAATCATCCTATTTAATGTTTCTACCAAACCGTTTGATTGAGGGTGCAAAGGAGTTGTTCGAGTTTTCTTTATTCCCAAGTATTCCATCAATTCTCTAAAAATTAAAGATTCAAATTCTTTACTTCGATTTGAATGAATTTCTAAAGGAAGACCGTGACGAAAAATAATATGACAAATTAATGCTTCAACAATTGTGGATGTTTGGTGATTTGGAAGAGGAATCGCTTCTGGCCATCTAATGAAATAATCTGTGACGACTAAAATAAAACGATTTCCCGAAGAAGATTTGGTAATTGGACCGAGAATGTCAATTGCAATTCTTTCAAGTGGTGACCCTACATTATAAATCTGATATTCTGCTTTAGTTTTACCATGAGGATCTTTTTTCGAGAAACAGACTTTACAATTTTTACACCATAACTCAACGTTCTGTTTACAAGTTGCCCAATAGAATCTTTGACGAATTTTGTTAAGGGTCTTATTGATTTCAAAATGACCACCCGATGAAGAGTTATGTGCTTCATGATGAACATCGTTAATTTTACTTTTTGGAACAATAATTTGCCACACGATTTTTGAGAGATTTGGAGATTCCCACTTTTTATAAAGTATATCGTTTTTTAACTCTAAAGAATCCCAATAGAGTAGATAAACTTTAAAGGTGGAATTGAGGTGAGAAATGGACTGCCAATCTGGTACAAAATTTTTGTTCTTAAAATCAATGACAACTTTCAATAATTCATCTTCGTTCTGGAGTTTGCTCCAATTGATAGGATCTGTGTAAAATGAGCGAATGCTCTGTGGGATTCTGGTGTAGGTGTGGTTAATCCAATAACTAACAATCAACACAAAAATTACAGATGATAAATCAGATCTTTATTTAACAATATGTACACTGAATAACTGTGATAAAAATAGCGAATGCAACTACAAGATACGCGATAGCGAATGCGACTGTAAAAGAATGCGCGTATAAATTCGACACGTGGTCGGTAGCGGTTAATGACGCGATAATTAATTTATAATTAATAACACGCGAGCAACAATTCAACATATGCTCAATAATTAGTAGCCTTGATATACTAGCTAATTATTGAGAATACTTAAGCGGAGTTTTAGCGGAGCGGTTCAGAATTATATCACACTAGAGATATGTTATATTGAGCGAAGCGGTTAGATGGATAGCTGTCTTTGTACTGATCGAACTATTCAGTCGATCCTGGCTTGCTGGTGTTGAGCCGGCGTTTCCAATCGGTGCTGACGTGGCATTGCTGCATAAGACGAATTTTCCCATTGGCTTAAATTCGCGCCAACCGGAAGTAGTTATCAGCCAATTTCCTTATTGGCTGCCGAGCACGCTGATATGAGACGAATTATTCCATTGGCCGGCCGGTAGCGGGTTCTCATGCCATTTTGACACGGTCATGAGTAAGAAATTGCAGGTGTCGGGCCCAGATAGCCAGTGACCCGGCACTATTCTGACATTCAAGTCAGTAGCGAGTTCGGCTGCTACCGTACGTAGCGAAAGTACACAAAGCTTTTCAAAATGATTAAGCTCGTGACTGAATAATCTGCAATACGTAAATTTATTTGTTGGATATAGAGACAATCTTCTGAAATTTTCGAATTTAATTTTTGACATTTTTTACAATCACAAGGACGACGAGACAATGCATCAGCGTTTTGATGATTTTTACCAGGGCGATGAATAATCTCAATATCATATTGAAATAGAACCTCTAACCAACGAGCCATTTGACCTTCAGGGTTTTTAAAAGATAATAACCATTTCAGTGCGGCATGATCTGTTCTAATGATGAATTTTTCCCCTATCAAATAATGACGAAAATTTTCAATTGATTTTACAACAGCTAATAATTCTTTCCTAGTTACACAATAGTTTCTTTTTGCTTTGTTTAATATTTTGTTATAATAAGCTACTACTTTTTCAACTTCTTGTTCTTCACCATCAGGAATTTTAATTCGATGAACTTGAGACAAAACTGCACCTAATTGGAAATAGGAAGCGCCAGTATCTAGAATGAAACGAAGATTCGGATCTGTAGGTGTTAGAACAGGGGCAGTACTTAAAGCTTTCTTTAAGTTTTCAAAGGCTTGATGAGCTTTATCATCCCAAATAAATTGTATTTTCTCCTCGGTTAATTAATGAAGATCCTTAGCGATTAGGGAAAAATTTTTTATAAATCTCCTATAGTACGAGCAGAGTCCTAAGAAACCTCGAAGATCGGTTTTATTTTTCGGAATAGGCCAATTGGTGATTGATTCAACTTTCTTTGAGTCACATTCGATTTTATCTCCGGAAATTACATGACCTAAAAATGGAACTTTGTGTTGGAAGAATACACATTTTTTAGTATTGATCTTTAGGCCTGCTTGAAGAAGTCTATCAAATATGATTTCTAAATGTTCGAGATGCTCTGAGAATGTTTTACTACGAATGATGATGTCATAAATATAAACTTCACAAATTTTTCCTATTAATCCTTCTAAAACAATATTCATTAATTCGATGAAAGTAGCTGGGACATTACATAACCCGAACGGAAGAACTAAAAATTCCCAAAGTTGACCACCTATGCAAAATGCTGTTTTTTCCCTGTCTTTTTCATTCATACGGATCTGCCAATATCCGCTTTTAAAATCGACGACTGAAATCTAAACCGTACCTACTATAGAATCGATAATTTCTAATTGATTAGTAATTGGAGTAGCCTTTTTCTTTGTCACGGAATTTAATTGTTGATAATCTACACAAAATCTAAGAGTTTCATCCTTTTTCTTTTTAAGTACGACTGGAGATGCCCATGGACTAGAGCTAGGTTGAATAACACCCTGACTTGTCATGTCTTTTAATAATTCGGAAGCTTCTTTCCTGTAATGTAATGGAATACGCCTATGTGATTGTTTAATGGGTTGAGCATTTCCTGTGTTAATATCATGTTTAATATAATTACAGACGCCAATGTCATTTTTATTTTTTGAAAAGATACTTTGATACTTTATTAAAAATTGATTAAATTTTTCTTTTTGTGAATCGTTTAAATTTTTGATTGATGAATCGTAAACTTCTTTTAAAAATTCTGGTAATAATAAATTTGTTTCGGTTTTTAATTGATTTACATAGATTTTTTTGTTATTGTTAAATTTTTCATTTGAAAGTTTATTGAAATTTGTTAATAATTTTGATTTTTTTAGAAAGTCTTTACCCAGTAAACAATCTTCTTTAATTTCCGCAAAAACAATATCTAAATCGATGGAGAAATTCGAAATTTTAATTTGACTTTTATGAATAAATTTATATGGAAATTCTTCACCAGATGCCGTATAAATTTTATAAGGTTTATAATTATTATTTTTTAGATTATTAATTAAATTAACATTGGCAATGGTAATATCAGCCGCGGTATCAATATTCATTTTACAAGGAATATTGTGTTATGTCCAAAAAGTAGCTTGTACTGTAATATTTGGACAAATTTAATTATTATTATTTTCGGCCCTAGTCTTTCGACCAATAGACCGGGATCACACTGAATAATTATCTGGAAGGTTTGTTTGAAATGAAATGTAACCGTGCAGCAGCGATTTAAGACGTGAGAGTGTGGCTCTCTCGCTTCATTTATTTCCTCCCCCTCTCTCTCTTCTTGCTCTAAGAGTCAAGTGCAGTAGTCTAGTCTCTGCGTTAGAATTTGGGGATGATTTCGCGCAGCATAGGACCGCAAATTAGTCCTGCGCATAATTAGGTGGGGTCAACGCAGGTTGGTGACCCAGAGAACGGACCCAAGACGATTGATCAAAAAGAACACTTAAGTTCGAGAGCTGTAACCGATCGGTCTTATCCACTTTACTCTCTCTAAAATTGTCTACTATATATATATATATTTCTTTTCCGAGCATTATTGTATATAAGATATAGTGAGTTTAAGTTAACTTGAGTTCGGTCAGCGAAAACGCACCGACGCACAATTCTTTTTTGCTCAAATAATTAATTATTAGAACTTGTCTTCGATATATTAAACTAAATTTATTCAATCTATTAGAAGTGATACGAAACCTTCCGCTTGAGTCTTTCTTAATTTATTTGAATTAAAAGAATTTGTTAATTGAGATACGTGGTGTTGCTTTGATACACCAAATTGAATATTACACCTGAAGTTCGTTTATCTGGTCAAATAAATAAAACCAAAGTGTATTAAGTGAGTGGTGTGGTTTTCTTCGTGTGCGACAACCGGCCGACGCGGATCCCAGGAGCCAGAGGAAACCTATTGGACACCAACATCACCAGGACCAAGCAGAGAAAAATCATCGACCAGCATCTTCAGTAAGCAGACCAAGATTTTGATAAGTTCTCAACAAATTACAAGTATATCGATTTAGATTATATTTTCTCTCTCTTCAACGCAAACCCAAATCTTAGATTATTCGACAAAATTGTCGCATTTCACTCCCTATACAATTGCGCGTTCTTATTAAACAAATTCTCTTTAGTCGATTATATGTATATAAATTTAGGATAACTTACGAGGGGAAACTGTATATAAATTGGGATCTTGGTTAAATAAAGTATAAATTTTGTTGTTATTTCTTGATTAAATTTAATTATCACCAGGGTCACGTAGAATAAGAATTTTCTTTCAGCCGCGTGTCCGGTCAGGACGAGTACCTGCTCCCTGAGAGCATTTCCCGTCTTTTGGAACCAGAATTTTAGAATAAAATAAGTATAATTAATGATAGTAAATTTAAGTAAATCAGTAATTTCGGGAAATTTATTTAACTGTGGTTCTTGGCTATCTGGACACGCAGTAGCCAAGGGCCACCGTTATAGAAAGATGTTGAATATACAAATTAAACTACTATATATTATACAATTTACAATTTTGATGATGTGAATACAATAAATCTGATATTAAAAACATTAGGTGGCTAGTCAGCCGACTCTAATTTACAATAAAATGGTTACGATAAAATTCGTTTTAAATACTAGAGAGAGAGCTATAGAATTCTGAATATAATAAATTCTTTTATAATATTTCCGTGTGTTGGAAATGTTTCTATATGTTTTGGCATACATAAACTTAAAGATTACACTACCTGAAGTTGTGAAGACTGGAGTATACTTCTGATTTACACTGAGTTTACTGTATTATTCGCGATTACATTTGATTTCGGCGTTAACTTAATATTTCTAACCTGATTGACACAATATTTACTAAACACTAGTAATATAATTAATAAAGTAAAGTGTGAGGACACTTGTACAATTAAATAAAATAAATGAAGTGTGAGAACACTTGTATATAAAAACAAAACTAGTACGGAACTAGCGTAAAGTGTGAGAACACTTGTAAATGAAAACTAGTACGGAACTAGTGTAAGTGTGAGAACACTTGTACTTGAATTTTCTCATCCTTCCTGATCCAGGACTGAGAACTGTGACTTAACTGAGAGTGAAAAACTTAGTACTGCGAACTTTGAACTGAGAAAATTGAGAGTGATTGATGTGTGTCAACACTTTTTATAATTTTCCGTCAGGTTCTAATTGGTGTATTGTTTGGGGGAAAACTGTGTCCAATCGGAACACAGTTCCTTGGGTCCTTTCCCTTTCCCTAGGATTTTCCGTTAGGGAAGTGGTAAAGGGCACACCCCGATGTAGGCCTCTGTGTGTGCGTTATCCACACATACACCTACATGCACAATATTTTATGTATAACAATACTTTAATTTATTTATAATTTTATATGAATTTTTCCTATTTAAAAATTATAAATTTACTTATTTTATTTACATAAAATTTTATATGTATTCGCGTGAATTTTTATTGGTTTAAGTTTTATTAATTTATTTGTTAAATTGATAGGAATTATTTATTTTAATATTATTTATTCAGCTAATTCTTTCGTTAACTTTCTTCATTTAAAAAAAATTATTTATTCAAATTTCCCTTAGGTAAAATTTATTTTGCGTATTATTTATGTGAATTTTCTTTGTTAAAAAGTCTTCTATTTAAAATTTAGTTCATTTAATATTATTCTTTTGAATATTCTGGACAACGTGTCATTAAAATCATTTCTTTGCGTATCTATTTTACGTTTACGTGGACGCCGAAAGATTATCTACAAAAGAACACTTACAAATGTAGGGCTTACAAGATTATGTACTTCGTTTGTTTTACTTATTAGAAAAAATGAGTCACTGTTAAAATTCCTTCTAAAATTTACTTTTTCTTCTAAATATTTTACGTATGTTTCTGTAGATAATTCTTAATTGTTCCCGAGTCGAAATATTCGACGTAAATTCAACGTTTTAAACGTGAATTGACCGTTTTCAACGTTCTGAACATAAATTGAACATTTTGGACAGTGACCGGCCTATGAGAAAGAAAAGAGATCGGGAAAAGTAAGCACCAAGCTTTATCGCAAAGTTCTCCAGACCAATTACCAAAAAAGATAAGTAGTATCCTCAAGGTCTTTCTCCAAAACACAATCTATGATGCTGTCACTTAATCCAAGAACATTAAATTGAAGACTGACACTGCCAAAAGATTATCCGATCAAAAATGATTTTAAATTATTATAATTGAGTATAAATGATTATATATGAGATATCATATATAATTATAAATAATTATACGTGATTATACATGGAATTATATATAACTATATATATGATCCTATATATGTATAATTACGCATATAGGGCTATATTATATTTATATATATAAATATATATATATATATATATATATATATATATATATATATATATATATATATATATATATATATATATATATATATATATATATATATATATATATATATATATATATATATATATATATATATATATATATATATATACATATGTATTAGGGTGGTCCTTATTTTTGACGTTTTTGAATTTTTAAGTTCCCAGAGGCTTATGTGGTTCGAAATAAATAAAAAAAAAAATCCTCAAAGTTTCAGGTCTCTATCTCAATTTTTACCCGTGCCGCAGAGCGATGTAAGTTTCCCCTTTACATAACACGGGGTTTTTGGCATTGAACGAAATTTTTATTCCGGCTAAAGTATTTGTTCGAAAAATTTGAAACTCTGTAGACTTTATCCTCATATTAGCAGCTACTCCTCAGAATTTTTACAGATTTTCAGCTACTGTAATTTTGGGGGTACAGCATGATGAAAAAAAAGAAAAAAATTATTTTTTTTATTTTTAGCTAAAATTTTTTTCAAGTAACATATCAAATCAGTCTGCATCCTTATCAGAAGTTCTTACATTTTTTCATTTTCGCACCTTAGTGGGTGAACGGTATATCTTTGTTGCACTAATACAGTAATCAGGAACTTTGCATTAGTGTGCAGTAAAGTGTTCCTTAAAAGGATATCTTGAATTTATTAAGATTACCTCACAAACGGTTTCAATTACGGCAGAAAAAAATTTCCTCAAAGTTTGAGCTCTTAACTCCAACGGAACCACGTGTCGCAAATTTTGTTTTTGTGATTTTTTAAGTTTATTATTGTTATGTCCGTCGCTTAATTTTTAATTATTTATCCGGGATTTCTCCCTTTGGTAGCGATAGTAATTTTTGGGCAAGCGGGTTGGAGGGTGCGGACAACAATAAAGAATACGAGAAAGAAATTATCTTCCTATAATTTATTATTTATAGTGGATCTTTCCGAAAATTAAGAACCCAAACGTCTTCAAAGAGACTGGTGCTCTTGTTTAAGCCAAAAGTATTTTATGATGATAGAAAAATAGTTCTTTCACCTACCTTTCGATGTCAATTCTTCTAGTGCGGCAGCTATTATCCCTCCAGAACTAAACAGCTCACTCGGCCTTCCTGAAGGTTGGTAGAGTGGGTGCGGCTGGGTTGGTAGGATGATGTCTTATGTACTACTTTCGAATGAAAATCGAACGGCTTGAGTGATGAACTTGATCTTTTATTTAGTATTTTAAATTACAACGTTTTAACAGAACGTCACTTGTTCACTCTAGTTTTTCACAACTTTTATATAATTTGTATTATATAGGATTATTTATCCTTAACAGATATTTTTATTAAGATTTTAATATATATTTAATGCGTCCTTTTTCACACCCGAAAAGTGGTTTTATGCGCAAATTAACTCGGCACGAGATGGAATCGCAAATTCACGTGATTTGCGTCACTGGTTCAATCGTACCGGATGATTTTTAAAATCCGGCAAATATTGTATTAGACGAACGATTACTACAGTTGCGTCAGATCGAATTTTAGATCAATATTTGAGGATTTTTAATAATAGTTTGAATTCAATTACTGATTATTCAACGCCGAAACGGATTCCTGCAATAATTGGATACAAAAGATTTTAGTTTTAAATGCCTTACTGATTATTCTACGCCTAGGGCGGATTCCTGCAGTAAGGTTAGTGATAAATTCACGATCTTTGACTATTTCTTATTGATTATTTCGACGCCGTAGCGGATTCCTGCAATAAGAATTAGTCTAGATAAATTAAGAAATGCCTTATTGATTATTCAACGCCGAAACGGATTCCTGCAATAAGGTTTATATTGAAAATATTAAAAATCCTCTTATTGACTTTTCAACGCCTAGGGCGGAATCCTGCAATAAGAGTGCACGAAATTTCGACGTTCGAATATTCGCGGACCGTAAGTTTTAAGAACCGACTAGCCCTGAGCTATGGGTGCTCAGGCTTTTTATAAACTTTGGTTGGTGATTTGATGGGGAATTTATAATCATTGTCATTGGTGGAAAGTGACGACAGTTTATTATTTATTCGTTAAACTTATTGCAGGTGTCTTCCCACTATTCTTTGCCGCATAAAAAGGTGAAAAAGCTGACGCTGCGTTTTCGCGCGCTTTTCAAAGAGGAGCTCAGAAATAATTATTTTAAATAATTATAAAAATGAAAAAAAAATTATTTGGACATAACATTATATTTATTTATAAAAGAGATCTATTTTATTAATAATTTATTATAGTTAGAAAATTGTAAACAAATAATTATTTCGATATTATAATGCACAAAACTATCAACCTTTCGTTTATTATTTATTGCTTAAAACAAATAATAAACTTAAAGGTGACCAACTTATTTAAGCAAATATTGAAAGAAATTTAATTTATTGATAATATTTATCAACTGTTAAACTGAGACATAATATGATTAGTGGCATTGATATACCGATCTCAGATATCAATTGAATGCATTATGTATTTTTGAAAAAGACACATTGTCAAATAACATAAACAAAAATATTTCTTGAAAAAATCACAAAAAAAATTTAGCGGTAACTCTTCCCGTTAGAATTAAGAGCTTAAACTTTAAGGGAATTTTTTCTGTTGTAATTGAAAAAAAATGCTCGTGATTACTGTATTAGTGGAACAAAGATATGCCGTTCACCCACTTGGGTGCGAGAATGAAAAAAAGGAAGAACTTCTGAAAAGGATGCAGGGTGATTTGATATGTTTTTAAAAAAAAATTTTAGATAGAAATAAAAAAATTTTTTTTTTGTTTCTTTTCATCATGCTGTGCCCCCAAAATTATAGTAGCTGAAAATCTGTAAAAATTCTGAGGAGTAGCTGCTAATATGAGGATAAAGTCTACAGAGTTTCAAATTTTTCGAACAATCACTTTAGCCGGAATAAAAATTTAATCGTTCAATGCCAGAAACCCCGTGTTATTTAAATGGGAAACTTACATCGCTGTGCGGCACGGGTTAAAATTGAGATAGAGACCTGAAATTTTGAGGATATTTTTTTTTATTTATTTCGAACCACATAAGCCTCTGGGAGCATAAAAATTCGAAAATGTCCAAAATAAGGACCACCCTAATATGTATGTATATATTACATATTGTGACAATTTTAATATTCATGTTATTAAATTTTTATTTTGTCTACTATCAATGAAAATTAAATCCCTATTGCTTAAAAAATGTTCAAAAGTTTCGGCAATAATTTAAATATATAAACCAGTATCGATTTATATATAGATATATATAAGTTTGTAGTTAAGAAAAAATAGTAATCCCATGAACTATTTATATCATAAATGCATAGCAGGCTAGATGAGCAGACTACAATACAGTGATAACCAAAGTTAAACAGCATCGACTTAGGGCATTAATTAAATAGATGCTCGCTTGGTAAAATAGCAGTTAACCGATAGTTAATTTTTTTTTTTTTTCTTTTTCAATTTAAATGTCACTGACATTTATATTAATGAAGACAATAAATCTTATATATGATCATATATGGGGTTATAACAGCCAGGTATGATTATATCTAATTATATATAGACTCATATATGATCAGACCTGATCATATATAGACTTGTATATGATTATATATGGGGTCATAACAGCCAGGTATAATCAGATCTAACTATATATAGACATATATAAATAGATCTGATTATATATAGACTTATGTATGATTATATATGGGGTTTTAACAGCCAGGTATGATCAGATCCAATTATGTATGGGGTCATATATAATTATATATAATCATATATAATCTTATATGATTAGACAAAATCTTTTTTCATCGGGTATATAGGTTCATATATGTAATTATATATAATTCCATGTATAATCACGTATAATTATATGTAATTATATATGATATCTCATATATAATCATTTATACTCAATTATAATAATTTAAAATCATTTTTGAACGAAGAATCTTATGGCAGTGTCAGTCTTCAATTTAATGTTCTTGGATTAAGTGACAGCATCATAGATTGTGTTTTGGAGAAAGACCTTGAGGATACTACTTATCTTTTTTGGTAATTAGTCTAGAGATCTTTGCGATAAAGCTTGGTGCTTTCTTTTCTTTCTCATAGGCCGGTCACTGTCCAAAATGTTCAATTTAAGTTCAAAACGTTGAAAACGGTCAATTCACGTTTAAAACGTTGAATTTACGTTAAACACGTTGACGTTAAAAACGTTGAAAACGTTGAACTTACGTTTAAAACGTTGAATTTACGTCGAATATTTCGACTCGGGTTTTCTAAAAAATTATTGGCAGCTGGCCTTTGGGCCTTTTTCTATTGTGACCCGGGGGGTCATTATAAATGCATTTGGTTGTTTGCTTTAGCATTTCAATGTGCGTCAGAGCAAACAAGTTCACTAATCTTAAAAACATTTTTACAACTAAAATGTCTTATCGCTCTAGAGTTATTAAAGATAAATAAAATTTGGTCGCCACGTAATTAAAATAAAAAAAAATGAAATTCAATATAAAAAGTTCAGCGTCTGAGCTGGACGTAACAATTGTTAATAGTCCCATGCAACATTAAATCAAAATCAGGATCCAAATTGTCTAATTTTATTTTTTTAATAGAATAGGTTGATTCGTCCCCCGTCGAATCAACCTCCTTTAGTTTCCCTGATTTTGGTTATTTTTATTATTTTGGTTGTATCTTGGTCTTTTATTTTGCTGAAAATTTTGTTGGTAGTTTCGATTAAAATTTTGGGGATTTTTACAATCTGATTCAAGATGACCTGTCTTTCCGCAGTTCCAACATGTAGGAGTGGGAGTACGGTTAAAAATAGGATTATTATTATTATTAAATTCGAATTTTCTTTTAAGATTAGGTTTATAATTATCTAATTGTTTGAAGTTATTATTTGGGTGAATTTTATTTTTTTCCTCACTGTCAATTAATTTTAAAATTGATTCTAATTCTAAAGCTCTTTCTAAAGCTTTATTTAACGTAAAAATTTTTTCGGATCTTAAAGAATATCGTAATTTTTTATCTAGTAACCCACTAATAAATTGTTGAGAAGATTGACGTTCAATCATATCATCTGTTAAATCGAGATACGCGAGTCGAGAAAAATCGTCTATTGTTTCAGCAAAGCTGTCAAGAGATTCGTTAAAATTTTATTTTTTATTTTGTAATTCATTTAAATAAACATAAGAAAATTTTCTTTCTCCGAATCGCGATATTAAAATTTCTTTAATTTTGTCGTAATTTTTTAATTCATCTGACGATAATTTTTCTAAAATTGTTTGAGCTTTTCCTCTCAACGAAGCTCCTAAGTATGACGCTTTAATTTGTTCTGTCCATCCATTGTGATTTGAAACGATTTCAAAATGTTTTAGATATCTATCAGCAGACACAGAAGCATCAAATGTGCCTGGTTTAATTGAGTCAATCGGTCTAAAAACAAATGATGGGTTTGATGTCGCGATTATTTTCGGTTTATTTTTATCAAATTTTTCGCCAGATTTAATTTCTAAATTTTTATTTATTTCCGCGTCAACATGAATTTCCGCGTCAACATTAGTGTTCCGAGGAGGAACCGCATCGAATATTGAGTCGCGACTATTATTATTATTATTATTATTATTATTATTATTATTATTATTATTATTATTTCTTTTTTTGTTAATTGCTCAGGGGGTTATCCCCGGTAGTCCGACTCTACCGAGGGCCTCAGCTGAGCACCAAATCATTACTGCTGCGATGCTTCATCAACAAGATGATCAGCATGCGCAGCAGGCCAAGTTTCGTTGCCTTAGGAGACGGAGGGACCCGAGAATAACAGCCTTTTGCATCCGCGATGCCAGAAACTCAACTTGCGCTGAACAAGTTGGTATTCTAGGCCGTGCAGACACAAACGACTGCTTCATCCCTCCTAGGACGCCAACAATGAGTACGACAAGTTTGACACGGTAACCTGGGTGAAGTTTGCCAATTTCAAACAGGAGATCCTGATATATCTCGTGTTTGTGCTCTTCTGTAACCGTGATGTTATACTCAGCAGGTGCTGAGAACTCGATGACATAAATGTCACGAGTGGTTTTATCGAAGAGCACAATATCAGGTTTGTTGTGATCTATTTTCCAAGTTGTTGCTAATGGCACGTTCCAATAAATACGGCAACGGTCATTCTCAACAACTTGCGGGATATCTCCTCGCAGATAAGGCAGCACTGGTGTTTTATCGATACCGTGCGTGTGTCTAAGGTGGTAATAAAGTACTCGCAGAGCAACATTATGACGCTAGATGTATGCACTTCTTGCCAGCATAGGACATGCTGACAAGAGATGCATAAGCGTCTCAGGATGTTGCTTACACACACTACACGATGTGTCGGGTAGCTGCATCTGGAGTACTTTCGCACGGTATTCGAGGGTATTGATTACACGGTCTTGACAGGCAAAAATATATCCTTCGGTCTCGGACATCAGGCCAGCTGACTTAAGGAAGGAAAACGTCAGCTGGGTGGACAAGCCATGATCACGCACGTGTTTGAAGAACACGCTGTGCATGGACTTGTCCATGTGTGTCCTGAGCAGTTTTTGCTGCTCAGCATTCCTGACGACACTCTTAAATTCCTCCTTGGGGAGTTCAATAAGAGGGTTTACTCTTCCGAGACCAAGGGATTTTGCCGCATACCTTGCTGCCTTATATAAGAACATTCCCTTCTGCAGATTCTCATGACTATGAACAATCTGCATAAGGAAGTCGTTCTCATCTGCAGTGAAATTGACAACTTCGTATCTTAGACCCAACACCAAACGATCGTGTAGACACTCCAAGCTCTGTAGACCTCTCCCTCCGATGTGCCGGGAAAGGTATAATCTGGTGACTGAGGACTTAGGGTGCATGCTCTGATTGATATTCATGACTTTGCGTGTCTTGATATCGAGATCTCTAAGCTCTTTTCGGGTCCATTTAAGGACACCGAAACAGTAGAGTAGTACTGGGACAGCAAGCATGTTTGTTGCAGAGACTTTGTTTTTCCCGGAAAGTTCTGATGACCAGATTTTCCGGAGTCTCCGCCCATACTCGCTGCAGAGAGTCGTTTTGATTTTCGAGACGTCCTGCATAGGACTCCCGTCAATCCCTAGATATTTGTACGACTCTCCGGCGTCAAGATGGTCAATGACGCTCCCATCTACTAACTCGATATCTTCGCGCAAATCAAAGCACTTACCCTTCACCAGATTAACGACCGCGCACTTGTCCAACCCAAAAGCCATGCCGACATCCCGTGTATACTCCCCTACGATATATGAGTAATGTATCGTAAATACTTCTATTGCGATAAAAAAGTTTAGTAAATATTACTTTGCTATCAAGTACTAAGTCCACGAAAAAAATAAGCATCTGAAATTTTACTATATTGTATGGTGAGATTTACGTTACGGATGGGAAGGCGGCCTCCTGTGTTGTCAACAGAATATTTTCAAGTAAAGTTTATTTTGCTTTATGTAGATATACCTTCCCTGTATGAGAGTAGTTTCCTAAACAGCACGGTAAGAATTACTGTGCTGGGTAGCTGCAGTGACGCCAGCGTTGCTAAGTAGTCATAAGTCGTAGCTATGGCGGTGAATTACTCAAGACAATACTTCGACGATACCCTCCACTTTTTGAAAATTTTTAATGATCATGAATTTTTATAACTATTTTAAAAACTTCATTTATTAATTAAAAAAAAAATTCGAGCAATAATTTAAAAAATAAAAACGTAATTTTAAATTCGCCGGGATATATATTTTGGAAAAATTACTCATAGTTTTTTTAAGTTATCTGTTTAACAAATTTCGTTAAATAAATTTCGGTAAAATCTTTATGTTAAGATAATAAATCGAAATGTCAAATTTTTAAGGCTACAATTTTTTTATTAAATTTCGTGAAACAGATGATTTGAAAAAACTGTGAATTATTTTTTTTTAATCTATATATCCTGACGAGATTGTAAATATCTTGCTTTTTTTTTTAATTAATGTTTTAATTTCTTAGTTAACCCTTTCCCGAAAGTGTGAATCGAAATGAATCGCACGGAGAAAAAAATATTGCTCCTCGAACGATCTAAAGTATAGTAACTCGTAGATCGTTACCACAACAATACGTATGCTTATGGTAACAATACCGTATCGTTCCGGTAACTATCTATTAGATAGCTGTGAGCCCTATACGACTTTCCGTAGTCGTCACCTCACACGGCACCGTCTAACCTGACTAAACATCCATTTTCGCGCCAACTTTTGAATATTGTATAATTATTGCTAGCAGACGTTTAATAAAAAAAATAGTGTAAAAAATAATTGTGATGTTGAAATATGGACCCACGGATAATTAATAAATTAACAGAGTAGAATCTCCATAACTATGTTGATATATTTATTGATAAGTGTTTTTTATGCTTTTTGTAATCAAATATACATTCATAACCAAAAATCTAAATATTATATATAGTCGATGTTTTATAATTTAAATGTGATACGTAAATAGTAGAAAAATAATTAATAAACAAATGAGATCTGAATTATTATTTAATTTAAAATTAAATTAATAATAAATAAATTCAAAAAATTAAAAGATATATTTATATTTATATTTAAAATTTATTTAGATTATAACTAACTAATAAATCAGTTTTATAAATTATTTTATTTAATGAAAGTTATTTGCTTATCATTTATTTATGAATGATAAAGGTTTTTAAATATCTCATATAATTTGCAACGCGCGTGACGTCAGATAGGGCTCAGAACGATACCGTATAGATCTCAGAGCTATCCACCGTATTGTTGTCAGAACGATACAGTAGATCGTTGCAGTAACAATCTAGTAGATAACTATAGCGTATTGTTACTGTAACTATACAGTATACTTCTGAGAACAATATTTTTTTCTCCGTGCGGTGTGAGCTCTACGGGGGTAGCGCCAAAGTTCGTTGTTAAGGTTGTGTGAGTAACGGTTTAATCGTGTGAGTAACAGTTTAATCGTAGTGGTGCATGCATGCACCCCCTTCTACTATTTTTTCAGCCCCTTCTCTTCTCAGCAGGCTAGCGCTCTCTCGCTTTAGGACGAAGACGTACCATTCTAATTGAGAGTAAGGATTCAAGGTCAACCGGGAAACGGTTATAATTAATACAGTTATTAGGTTACGAGTATTATGACTTATTATTCAATAATATAAAACTTACAACTTATTACAACAGACACGGATACTTTTTTAAATGTTTATATACTCTAGAGCAGCACAGTAATATTTACTGTGCTCGTACAGACATTTTCACAGTACATTCGAAGCGCCATCAAACACAAATTTTCATTACTATACCGCATAGGAATTATTACTAGGCTGTTTAAGGTACATCACCAATACTGTTTTCATCGCAATAGGAATATTGACGGTACATTTCTCTCCGTGTATATAAAAAATCACATAAATTTTTATAAATTATCTGAATTCATAGAAGAATTTTATAAGGTCATATAAGATTTCATATGATCATATATAATCATTAGACTGTGTCAAAATAAGTTTTTGTTTTTTTCGATTGAACGTATCTTAAAAGTTTCTTCAATATAAAAAAAAAATTCTCCTGAAGTTTGAGCTTAATAACTCAAAAATTGAGCTGGTGCAAGGAGGGGTCTCCTTTCCCATTTAAATAACATTGTAATTTTTTTATTCTTAAAATATTTACACAAAGAAAATTTCTTTTTCAATTCTGCTCCCGACTATCTTATCGGAAATTCAGTTCTCTACAAAATTGTCTATGTCCATTTTTTTTCTAAACTCAACAGAAACGAAGTTACAGAGGGCCACATAGAAGAAAAAAAATAATTAATGAATTAATAACAGAAAAAAATTCATTATTATAACTTATCAATTAATTAACTCAATATACTTCAAAATTTATCAAAATTTTTCGAATTCAACATTACTCTGAATTAATAACAAAACAAAATTTACAATAAAACAGAAATTAATTATCATTATAATTAAAACAGAAATTAAGTTATAGATCAAATCAAACGGAATATAGTATAGTACCGGATAGCTCAACTGGTAGAGTACTTGGCGTGATACCGACATGGTCTGGGTTCGATTCCCAGTTCGGGCTATCTATATTTTTTTCAATTTATCTATAACTTGTCTTATTGAGGAGGTTTGCATGTTTAGGTTCCACTATATTTAAAAATTGGTATTTTGGTATGTGGTAACAGTTTTGGTAGTTTGAGTATGTGGACGAGTCAGTGTTACCGTGGAGCGGGACTTGAATCTGTCACCCGGTATCATCTAATGATACAACCTAGTTCTATCCCTCTGAGACTTCTTGTTTGATTGCAGAGGTCTAGCTGAGATGCTAGCGCTCCAGCATATACGGAATTTGACGGATGCAGAATGGGATCAGGTTTGGAGTTTTGGTTTGGCAGGCCTCAACAGTAATTTTGTGACCGTTGCTGTTGTGGAAGTCGTTTGGTCATTTTTAATTGTTTAGTCTGACAGGCCTCAGAGAACAAGCCATGACCACTTGTACCGCTGAGGAAGTCATAGGTCACTTAGTTTATAAGTTTTATGATCTCATAAAGTAGCAACTGTAGAAAAGGATCGACCAAGCCACGGAACGGAGGATTCAACCTCGAGGGGCGGAGATACTCTGTGACGTCATGAGGCCCCGACTACGTTCCCACATCAGCCAATAAGAAAACCTTACCCCGCCATAGTCTCCAGGGCTGACGCCCCTTCTAACTTAGAATAATTTTAAGATTGATTTTGTAAGGCAGAATTAGCCAGAAGCTCGAGCGCGAACGTCGTTGTACTAAGCAAAGATATACTTACAATTAAAAATTGTTCAACCAACTTAGAAAACCTCGTTTTTTCTGAACAGCCTTTCACCAATTCATAATCAACCTACCAGAGCTGAGTATTTAAATACTCCCGGGCGAAGTGGCCCTAGTATACGCGAATTAATTTATAGAGAATTGATTAATCGACCTCCCGATAGATGGAGGTCATAACAATCCATACTCAGAATCAGTTTAGTGAGTACGTTTGGTGAGGCATGAGCCTCTAGTTACCGATATAGTAGAAATTGAGTTTGATTTATGAGTTAAGAATATAGAGTTCAGTTAGTGATAACGATAGGATTGCGTTTAGGGTTTTGGATTTTGAATAGAGGAAGTCGAAGGGAGACCTTTGAAGAGTACGGACGTGAGCATTCGACTCTAGTCGCTCGAAGAGAGTAGACGTGTGCAGTAATGGCGCTACAGTTCATGGCATTGCCGAAAGCTACAAGTGAAGATTATTGTTACGGACGTATTATTTAAAACAGTGTAAGACGTTACTTGATATATTATTCATCAGTAATAAGGTATAAACTAATTATTATAATTATTAATAATTAATCGAGTTCGAGTCAGAGTTTTGAGGTATTATGCTACTGTTTTAATTAAAGAAAAGATTTACAATCTGTGTAAAGTGAGCGAATGCGCAAAAAAGATCTGGTTTAGGTGTGATGGAATTTTAACAATTAAAAATTACACAGATTTTATCAATAAATAATTAGGTTATTTATTTACACTTTATACAGTTAAATATTGTAAGAATTAACATTAGATAGCGAATGCGACAAGTAAAGCAGTTAAAAACGCGTGGTGGTTAGTAAGACTGCACGATGTAGATTGGATATTGAGACGGCGTCTTCTTCCTTCGTGGCTGCTCGGTGGTGACGTGGCAGCATGGCTGCAGTAACGAATTTTCCCATTGGCTTAAAAGCGCGCCAACAGGAAATAGTTAGCCGCCAATTTCTCTGATTGGCCGGCTGGTAGCGGGTTCTCATGCCGCCGTGGCACGGTCATGAGCAAGAAATTGTATATGTCGGGCCCAAATAGCGAGTGACCCGGCACTATACTGACACTCAAGTCAGTAGCGAGTTCGGCTACTCCCGATCGTAGCGGAAATGCACGAAGTTTTTCAAATTGCCTAAGCTCGTGACTGAACAATCTGAGAGAATTAAGAAAATATTGTTATAGTTAGAGAGTCACGTTCACGCTTTATTGTTAATATTATTTTTTATAAAATAATTATAGGAAATATGCTTAGTTATTAAACTAATTAACATCAATATGAGACCCATATACGTTAGTTTTCGTCGAGCATCGATTTTTGATGTATCCGCTCTACCTCATTCGCAGAGACAATAAGTAATAGAGCGCTGGACTGCATATACGCATCCAAGCATTTTTCCTTTACTGTATACTTACAATTACTGTGTTACTTTCGTTATTCAAATAAAATATTTGTTTAAATTAATTAGTTGGTTTTAATAATTTATATTATCACCTCAACCACTAAACTTTGGTGACGATACTTTAGGATTACATTGCAATAATCACTGCCTAAGTCACCAACTACCAAAGAGTGAAACGTTGTGAGAGGGGATGAGAAGAGGAGAGATAGAAAAAGGTATTTGTGAGGAGAGAGGCGTTTCGTCTAAGAATACGATAGCTGAGACTCCTCAGTTAGGTGTGTCTATCGTATACCCCACCTTAGACGCCGAGTTGGAAGTAATATGTTGGAAATGTTATATATTGAAATAGGTGTAGGGACGAGATACTGTGAGAGGCATGAGTTGTAGATGCCATCTCGCGGAGTGAAGCCGAACCACCACATATAAGTACATATAGTTATATCTGCTCAGACCCAACTGTATATATGTGAGTATATAGATGCAAAAATAATTCATATCCAAGCAGATATACGTATATCCAAGAATCTATGACTATATTTCAAAATGTGTGTCTATACGAGTCATATTTGGTCAGATCCAATAATATTTAAATTGGTTAATTTATTTATATAATTTTTTTTTTTATTTATTTATTTATTTTATTTAATAAGCAAATAAAAATCATACATTTTATACTTTTTTTTTCTTACTGACTTCGATATATACGTTTTTTAAATCATATACTTGATATTGTAATGAATAAATCTAATCAATCAGTTTGATCAATGTTTCTAAAGTATTCATCTATTTCTTTTTACTTAAATATCAATTGACTTTTGATATATGTTGGACATAGGTTCATTAAAAGCATTAACCGGTAATTACCTTGCTATTATAATAGCAATACGATATAAGATCTGAGTAGATATTGTTTATAGAAAAGTCTAAAGTATAACATATTTATACATGCATTCCTTAGAATGTAGTAAAACTTCTTTAGATATACGTGCTTAAATCTATGTAGATTTCTTTAAAGATCGACATTTACGCAGATCTGCTTGGATAAACTTATATATTCGTGGATATAGTGAGATCTATTTGGATCTCTTTGGACATTTTGAGATCTGTTTGGATCTCTTTGAATATTGTAAGATCTGTTTGGATATACTTAGATATAGTGAGATCTCCTTGGATATATTTAGATATAGTGAGATCTCTTTGGATATTGTCAGATCTGTTTGGATCCGCTTGGATCGCGCAAAAATTTGGATCCAAGCATATCTGACTGTTTGGACCCAATCATATATGCTTGGATCTAAACATTTTTTATCGGGTATATATATACATATATAAATTTTTTAACGAATGGTATTTTTGAACTCTACTCAACTAATTATGATAGATTATGACGAAATTCCTTGAAAAATCGACCATGTGGGCAAATACAATAGTTAGATTTTAAAAAAAATCTACCTAAAAATGAAGTAAACAAAAAAAAATCTGGGCATCGGTTTGCCGTGCAGGCCAGCCCCCAAACTTCCCGCTGTTTTCGATCTCTAAGAGCTTGATAACATTAGTATAAATACTAGGGTGTTTCATATTTAGGCGATATTTTTTTTTCTGTCCTACCTTAAAAACTAACAATTTATAGAACAAAAAAAATATTCCCGTTTGAAAAAAATTCTAAGTCAATTAGGGGCTTAGCACATCGAAAAATTCGATTTCCCATTTAAATAACATGGAAAAAAAATTTTTTTTTTGTTTGGAATTTTTTACCTCGACAATGGCTTATTGTACGAATAAATCTAGCATACATTTCTGTAGGGAATTTAACGTTCTACAAAAAAGTCTCATATCTTTTTTTGATAAATCCATCTGTTCAAAAGTTATTGGACCTCGAAGTCAAGTTAAAGTAAATTTCAAGATCTTTTTACTTTTCCGGCGAAACAATCGGACGTATCATAAAATGCCATGAAATCTTTTTTGTAGACAATTTTATTTCCTACAAATTATCTCTAATAAATTTTTTTTAAATTCTGCATTGTTTTCTAGTTATTTTCATTTTAATGCCAAGCTCTGAAAATCGATCAGAACACTATTTTTTTAGGAACTTCGCATTAAAATGGAAATAACTAGAAAACAATGCAGAATTTCACAAAAATTTGTCAGAGATAATTTGTAGAAAATGAAATTGTCTACAAAATAGAATCTATGACATTTTATGATAAGTCCGATAGTTTCGCCGAATAAGTAAAAAGATCTCGAAATTTACTGTAGATTTCCAGCTCCATTAACTTTTGAACAGACGGATTATAACAGGGCTAAGCTGTTACTCTGGTCGTCCTTACAAAGGGCGCCACTGGAAGTAATAACGGCCTCCCAGAGCCGGATCTTAGATCATCAGGGTCGGTGTAAAATTGATTTGTAAGAGAAGGAAGAGGAATGATAATTTCTAATTAATTAATTTATTTCACTTATAACAATTTTAACCTTTATTTATTTAATCGTGACAATATTTTATTTAAACCTTTATTTTATAAACCTTATAAACCTTATTACCTTATTAAACCTTATAACCTAACGTCAAGTACCTTTGACTATCTTAAAACAATAATCAATAAACTCTTAATCAAGCCACTACCTTTGGCTATGACACATACACACTCACACTAAGTCCACTGGACTATTAATACACACATGCGACTTACAATATACTATTTTTCCACGCGGTCGACAAGACCCTCTACGTGGACAAAACCTTATATATTCCCGCTTGGTCCCCTGGACCCTCTACGCGATATAAAATTTTTACAACAAATTCACGCGGTCCCCTGGACCCTCTACGTGATATAAAACCTTTATAACAAATTCACGCGGTCACCTTGACCCTCTACGTGATAAAACCTTATTGAAGTATCAATAAATTTCGTAATTACACTATCCACACTCACACACTTTACAATGTAAAAATTCATTACCTATTTTCTGACTAAAATTAATTCCCATATAATTATTTATTACACTTTAAAACCACTAGTCGATTAACAACAACTAATTTCTTACAAACGTTAAGCTTTCTTTTATCAACAATTTTGTTAAGCCGGTTTTAGGATTTAATTTATTTAACCGCTTAACATTTTATTCACTGAGTCTATATCCAATACTCAAAACTTGAACACGTTATACTTCACGACACATTCAACGTTTAGAATTTTATTAATTTGTTTTATTTAATTACTTAAATTTATTATAATTAATTAATCCTTATATTAGTGACTAGATAATTCTGAGTAGATCGCAATTGCTTTTCCGGCGAATGCTTTACACAACCTGCCTGGAAATAACAAAGCTAATTATGTTGAGACCGGTTTTCGATTGAATATTATACGAAAATAGACACGGCAATACTTCGCGGATACGACGTATAACTGCGTATTTAATTAATAAGTATTACGGCTTCCCTGTCTGGGATATTTTGTAGAATACCTTTTACGATTTATGTTGAATTCTTTTCCGTCACTCATCCAGTAATAGTTGTCCTGGTCCGCTATTTGTCCTGGTCCGTGTCTTGTCTTGTGGTTATTTGGTCCTCCCAGCTGAGTGCTTCCCAGTTGTGACTTTGGGCGTCTAGATCGTTGCCCGATCCTATTGACTCTGTCCCTGGGTGCGTCTGGGTCGTTACCCAGTCCTGCTGACTCTGTCTTGAACGTCTGTTCAGTCTGGTCGTTCCGGTCACGACTGTTCTTTTTCGCTGCTGTCTTGTAGTTTTATTAATTCGATTATTTTCGGCAATGATCGCAAAATTTCTCCCTTAATTAATTATGATTGGTCCTAGCGTGAGAGTATTTTCAAATAGCGCGCCCGGCGACAAGTCGAAAAACTTAATTGAATGCTCATTTGGGGTTGCAGGTAGGGTAGGTTACCATCAGTGACAAATCACGATTTTGGTCAATAAAATAACCCAATTTACCCCGTTACATGATTTATCAAAAAATGATAGGAAACTTTTCTTGTAGAGCGTTAAATTCTCGACAAAAATCTATGCTGGGCTTATTTGTAAAATAAGCCATTGCCGAGGTAAAAAATTGCAAACTAAAAAAAATTTTTTTTCCCATGTTATTTAAGTGGGAAATCAAATTTCCCAATGCACTAAGCCCCTAATTGACTTAGAATTTTTATTCAAGCAGGAATATCTTTTGTGTACTATAAATTGTTAGTTTTTCAGGTAGGACAGAAAAAAAAATATTGCCTAAATATGAAACACCCTAATAAATACATTCCCGAGTCGAAATTCGAGTTCTGTTTTGATGGTAAAAGTATTCAAATCCTTTGTAGTTCAATTTGCCACTCCCCCAAACGCCTGTTTTGATCGTATAAGATGACGCGGACTAAAAGTACAACCAAACCAGACCTACAAAATGCTGTTTTGATTGTGAACATTACCCACATTATTATTATTGTTATTATTTTTACAACATTTTTTACAACGAAACCAGACGTAGAATAATAATAATAATTATTATTATTATTATAGTAGGGATAATAATAATGATTGTACAAATAGTTTTGAAATCTACGGACGCGGGTTCGAGTTTCACTTGGAGTCATTTTTTTTTATAATAATAATAACAATAATGATAATAATCATCATAATCGTAATGATTAATAAACCATTAATTTATAATATATTAAAATAACAATAAGATATTATAATAATAATAAAACAATTAAAATTATATTCTATATTTTCATAGTTTAAACTCTTTTTAATTGCCAAGTATTGAGATAAATAGATTTATCTATATCATTCGAATTATATTTAAATTACGCGAGATAAAAGATGATCGTATTTATTTTCGTCGAATAAATTAATACTTCAATTATTCTGTCACTAAATATCACTGAATGTTATTGAATATATAGCTATATTATTTATATCGCGTTACTTATTCTCAAATGACAGATTTTCATACTCCCTTCTGGTTTTAGGAAGCTTCTCAAAGCCAAAAAAGTGTGCATAGAAAAAAAAAGGATTTACTGACACAAAAATTTTTACTCGCCTAAAGAAAATTTTTACTTGCCCCAAAAAATTCTTTGCATTATAAATTGGAAACAAAAATTTATTTAAAACTAGAAAAAAATACTTGGTGCAAGGAATTATTTCTTGACTAAAAAAATCTTTTTTCTCCCCAAGACAATTTTTGTATTTAATTAATAATCCATAAAATTTCTTGGTGCAAATTAAAATTTTTTGCATCAAGAAATCTTTTTTTTCTACGTATTTTATAAATTCAGTAGCGGTATTTGGGCAGTCACGTAGTGACTGCGGGTTGCTCGTTATTACTAATATTAATAATATTATTGTATAAGATTCTTCCCAATTCAATAATCGTGGTAATATTCGTGGATACTATACTCAATACTGAAAATAAAAAAAGTTGGAAAATCCAAAAGTGCACACCTCAATCGCTTATTTTATTTTTAATTATTACTTTTATTTTATTTTTATTTAATAAAATTCGTTTTTTTTTAATTATGAATTTTCCTATTCACCTTTTATGTTATTAATTTAATTTTTTTTTTTTGCACATCTCATACTCCGAGTGATGGGAGTGAAAATTCACTCTAAATTCGCTCCCGCTTATTTACAGTGTGTACATAATAATTTCACACGTGATCGTGAGTTTTTATCTCCTCTCCCTCAAATATTCAACCCAATGGACTGTTAATTGTAGAGGCGTGGCTTATAACTCGGTTATATGAACTTACTAAAGTCCTCGATTGCATATCGGTTTCGTAGCGTTACGGTTAGCGCATAAGACTGGCGAGCGTTAGGTGATAGGTTCGAATCCCGGGAGTTGCGATTTTTCGTCGATTATTTCTTTCTACGGTAATCTTAATTTGGTTAATAGCATAGATGTAGTTATCCATAGAATCTAATAGATATTCTGCCTCTTTCACATTCTACCTCCAGAAGTTCCTCGAACTTCAGAATAAAAAAAGTTTTACGTAAAAAATTATTTTTGTATTTGAGTCAAATTCAAATATTTTATCATGTATTTATAATTTGGTACACGGAAAAAAGAGCAGTAGAAAAATTGAACTCATATCTGAGTATTTATTACAGTTTCGTATAGTAGTAAAGCGCTGCGACTTTGAAACTGTAAAAATTACACTTTTATCCAGGCATAACAAATATTACAGTTTCATACTTGATATTGTCCAGTTCTCTATAGTAATCATATTTTATAATTTAAAATTGTATTCTAAAAATTACAATCTCACACTGTAATTTTTTCTACAAATTCTTCAAATTTTATTTCCTGAGACAAAAAAATTTTATTATTACAGTTTCATATAGTAAAAAATATTTCTTTTGCTTGAGTTTATATTTCGAAATTGCTAACATATGAAATATAAGCTACAATCTTTACAGTTTCATTCGACAAAAGAGATTCTTTTTTTTTTGAAATTCGATATTTAATATAATGATAACTATAGTTTAAGTTCAAAAAATTTACAGTTTCATAAAGTAATATTTATTTTTTTCTCTTAAATCTATATAATAAAAATTTTTATGTCTATAGTACAATAATTTTTGTTTTTTAGTTATTATCGGATTTAATTGTGTTAATAAATATTCATAACCTTCAATAGAAGATGTGACAGAATCAGCTAATCCCATGTCCGGTTCATAAATATTGTCCGAATATGACGAAAAATATTAATATTGACGTACTTGATGTTGTAATGCTACAATACAAGGCAAATTTTCCTTACTATAATTTTTTAGTTTCCTCTTACATTGAGCTTCTTCATCTATATATTAATCAGTAATATCAACTATTGTAGATGAATAGTACCACAAAACCATCAATTAAAAATCAATTTTAACGATATAAACTTTTATTTAATAATTCAAATAATCACATAAAATTTATGACTTGACGCAATCACATCTAATAAAGAACTGACTATAAAACAGAAGCACAAAGCACAAGTTCAAACTTGTTTGTAGCCGTTTGTTACTCGAGCTATGGACAAGATGCCTCCCTGACGCTATTCGACTTATGGTCACTGCCTTAGCGTGAGTGAGATACTAAAAAGCAAAATATTAAATATTGAAAAATAAAGTTTTCAAACTGTAAAACTTACTGACTTAAATTTACAAATTGCTATCCGAAACTGTAATTCTTATTTACAATATGTAAATACTCTCTTACAAATTAATTTAGTTCAAAATTACATTTTCGATCGTTAATATTACTATTTCGTAGAGTAGAGTTCTTCTTAAGATATAGAATTTAAAAATTACAGTGTGAGTTGCGATTTTTCTCAGATCATTTATCAGTCTCGACAATTGATAACTCACAGTGTAATTTTTATATTATAAATAAATAAGAGGAATTATTTCAGAAAGGAAAAAATACATCACCAATAAATCTTAATTTTTACAGTTTCACCTATCAACTACTAATTTTTAAATAAAGCAACAACCAGATGAAAAAAGATTTTATACAATTGTATAAAATTATATACAAAAAATGGCTCGATCCGATTGTATACAACTGTATAGAAATTGTATAGAATTCTATACAAATTGTATACAAGTCCATATAATTATATACAATTTTATACAAATTATATACAATTCTACATAACCATATACAATTCTATATAATTATATACAATTCTATATAACTATATACAATTCTATATAGTTGCAATATATAGAATTTTATATAGTAATATAGAATTGTATACAATTTGTATAGAATTGTATACAATTTCTATACAAATTGTATACGATTGGATCGGACCATTTTTTCTATCCAATTATATATAGTCTATATATTATTATACATAGTCCATATATAATTCTATACAATTGTATAAAGTCTTTTTTCATCGGGAATTTAAAATAAAAAGTAAATAATACTTTGAAGATTTTTTTAACTAAAATTACATTTTAAACTGTAAAATTTACTGCTTCAAATTGTATTAATTTTATTACTATAACAAATTTCTAAAATTACAGTTTAAGTTTTAATGTTTGAAGATTTTTGCCCCGAAAGCCTATTTCTACTGTAGAAACTGTAATTTTTCAACTGCTCTTTTTTCCGGGTAATAATTATGATTTTATAATTATAACAGTGGTGTTGCTTCTAACGTGTTGAAGTGTTTTTAATTTCTTTATTTTTTTTATAATAAATAATTATCATTTTTATTGTTATTCTTATTAATAGTAATATGATTTCAAAAAAAAAAAAAATAAATAAATAAATAATGGGTCTGAGTGGGATTCGAACCCGTGCCCTCAGATCTGAAATAATGTTAACATCGTTATTATTATATTTAATAGTATGATTATTCAACGTCCGGTTTCGTTGTAAACTTGTTATATTAGGACAAAACTCCTCGAGTTACAACTAAACCAGACGTACGTTCATACAGTACCCAATAGCACAAGGTCAGTTTTGATTGTACATTTTTCTGGAATTAAGTCGAGAAAAAATTACAACGAAAACGGAACTTAGGTTTTGACTCGGGTTTTCAAGCTCTTCGAGCTCGAAAATTCCTTTGTTTCCTTTTTTTATGAGCTTTTCAAGCTCAAAAGGGTTACGTTTTAAGTTAACGTTTAAAAATTTAGAATAAAAAATAATTCATGAATGAGTGTTTTTTATATTTGTTCACAATTATGATCAATAATTAGCTCAAAAATAAGTATTTACGTGATACGTTGTATCTATATCGTGTAACTATATCGTGATACGAGCGAACATGACGATTTTTAGGCAGTCACTTCTAATGACTTATATAAAGAAGAACATATTAGTTTCAAGTAATTTTGTTCAGTAATTATAATGTTATTTAATGAAAAAAGCAGATATTGATTTGACGTATATTATTCCGTCCACGATATTTCTCGAACGGATTATCTGATTGAAACGTTCTTAGCAACAATTGAATGATTTCGTCGAGTCCTAAAGCTGATTAGATTTTGGAATTTATCGATTTGGAAGTTTCCGAAATATTCACAAAAAACAAGAACAAACTATTTTTTTTTCATTCTTTCGTCGACGATATCTTTCGAACGGATTATCTGATTGAGACGTTCTTGGTGGCAATCGAATGCTTTTATCGAGTTCTAGAGCTTAATAGATTTTGGAATCGATCGATTCCATAATTTCTGAAATAGTTACGAAAAACAAAAAAAAATTTTTTTTTTTATTCTTTCGTAGACGATATCGTTTGAACGGATTATCCGATTAAGTCGGTTGGGAGGGCAATTAGCGCGTTTAATTAAGGTCCAGAGCTGATTAGATTTTGGAATTGATCGATCCAACAGTTTTCAAAATATCAAACAAAAACGAAAATAAAAATTATTTTTTTCCGTATTTCTTAAATATCTCAGAGTCTATCGCTCTGAGAATTTCAGAATAGCATCTTAGCACCTTCAAACGTCGACATATGATGAAAATCGGGGTGAAACCAATAACTTCCCGAATTTTTTGAAAATCGTCGATTTTGTGATGGTGGAGTGGAGTGACCTGTGATTTTTTTTTAATAGTGCTGTGAAAAAGGGATACTACACTAGTTACTGTCATTGTTACTTAAAAACTACTCTATTATTTCTATTTTTCTTATACCTATGACTTAATACTACTTATTCACTAATTATTATTCTTATATATCTACTATAAATACTTAAAACTAGTATGCTTAAAAACTAGGACTAAAATTCTAAATATTATTTTCTTTTGTTTAAATAATTAATTACTATTGTACTTATTACTACTCTATTATCTATTGACTTAAAAACTATTACTTATGCTTCTATTTAATATGACTTATACTTTTGTATATAATATTTTTTTTTTTCTTTTTCTTACTTTATTATAAACATTATTATTTTACTTTAACAACGAGTTATTATTATTATTTATACTTATATGGCTGTGTTTTTTAAGTTTAAGATGAATGAATATAGCGAGATATAAAATTATATGGACGAACTGTATAAGTATGTGAATGCGCGGCCGAGCGAAAATTATTCTAAGTCCTGAGCACCAAAGTCAAAGGAAATAAAATAAAAACGCTTATATAGATTTTAAATGAATCGTTTAAAAGATTCAAGAGATTGAAAGAATTATGAAATGAACTGAAATACAAGAAATATTAGTGAAATTTAAAATAAACTCTAATATTTCAATCGTTCATTCTTTCATTTTCTATCCGTCCGCGCGGATTATCGTCGCTCGCACGGCTAAATTCTCGGGACTTAGTATTTACTTAACATCTTAAACGAATTCTTTTCTTTTAAATTCAATTTTACATACGATAAAAATAATTTCTCTCGATTTCCTTTGACTTTTTAACTCGGGACTTAGAAAAATTTCACAAACAATATACTCTTGATGTCAACAACAGAGGGCGAAGGAATTTATTCCCGTCCACAGTTACGGCGGATAGTTATTATGATAAAACCGCGCATTTAAGCCCGTAGAGGCAACCTAGTTCTCCAGAGACGTTGTCTGAGAAGACCATTCACGGACAACTAACGGAAACTCTCGTACCAGGCGTCCGACCGGACCAGGTAAGTGCAGTTTTTCATTTCTCATGGAGGGTTGAGGGACTCCACCCTGAGGCCTTCTGCCAAAGGGGTGGTGGGTACTTGTGAGCCGAGTAGGTGAGGGTCTGTCGGAGACCATCCACTGACCCTCATGAGATGGGGTTTCGTGTAGGGCCGACGGGGTAGTCGACCAGACTCCCCTGAAGCAACCGGGAAGGGGGGTAGACCGCGATCTTAGACCGCGTAAAGTTTGATATGTGTGTGTGTGTGTGTGTGTGTGTGTATGTGTGTATATTTTGTGTGTTACGGGACCGCGTGGAATTATTTAATAACCAGCGACATTTTGTTATGAAACCGCGTTAAAAGTATGGATATTACTTATTGTAAAGGTAGTAGAACTGAGCATCGGAGCTCATGTAAAAAGGTTTTGTTTGCTTTCTTATTTAAATAAAGTTTCTGATTATTGTTTATTTGTAAAACTGTGTATAAATTGAAGACCCCTTTTGAACCCTGGACTCCGGCGAGCTAAACCAAGCAAAAAGGGGTAACGGTTTATTTGAAATTGTCAATATGGTGACGTATAATTGGTAACAAATTAATTATTCATCTAAGTTCTGATTTTCTGGTATTTAAAAGGATTTGTCTTAATTAATTTGGGTTATATTTTATGTTTAATTAATAATTAAATTTAAGCTGGTTATTTTTACTCGTTACAATTTTCTCAGCGGGAAGTTAAAAATGTTAGTAGACATGTGCCTGATGATAACATATGGAATTAAATTTGTATATAGAGAAATCGGGTAGATCGATAGAACTAATTTTTTTTTGCATTTGCTGGGTCTCGAACCTGGTCCTTTATGGCTGCTAGGCAAGTGTCTTATTTACTAGACTTTGATATTATACATCGAAGCCAGAGGTTTTTAGGTACCATTTATTATTTAGACTGGTCAATTAAGGCTAATTACTTGATTGTTGGCTGAATCTAGGCTCAAGATTAACAAGCCGAGACTTGTCAATTAAATTGCTATCTTGGCCCAAGACTGGCAAACCAAGGCTCGTCACTTGAGTATTGGCTGAACCTTGCCGCAACACTGGCAAACCAAGGCTTATTACTTGAGTAGTGGCTGAATCTTAGCCCAAAATTTGCAAACCGAGGCTCGTCACTTGAACGTAGGTTGGTCGGGTCTCGGACCAACCTTTGGAGGCCGAGCCTGGGTAGCCCAGTATTACTAATAACAAATGAAGAGCGATTTTCACACATACTCCCTACATTTTCCCACAAAATTTTCCACACTTTCCCACACATTCAGCCACAGATTATCCCACATATTTTCCCACACATTTTCCCACACATTATTTTCCACACATTCAGCCACATATTATCACACACACATTTCCGCAAATTATCCCAGACATTATATCACATTTTCCCACACATTTCTGCACACATTCAACAACACTATCCCACACATTCAGCCACACATTATCCACACATTTTTCCACACCTTCAGCCACGCATTATCCCACACGTTTTATCACACATTTTCACAAAATTGTTCCCACACATTCAGCAACACATTATCCCACACATTCAGCAACACATTATCGCACACATTTTATCATACATTTTCCCACACACCTCCGCACACATTTTCCTACACATTTAACAACACATTATCCCACACATTTTCACACACATTCAGCAACACATTATCCCCCACATTCCACACAAATATTCCGACACATTCAGCCGCACATTATCCCACACATTATCACACATACATATTCCCACACATTTTCCCACACATTATCCCACACAATTTATCACACATTTTTCCACACATTCAGCAACACATCCAGCCACACGTTCAGCCTTACACTATCCCACACATTCTATCACACATTTTTCCACACATCCAGCCACACATTTTCACACACATATTCCTACACATTCAGCCACACAATTTCCCACACATTTTTCCACACCTTCAGCCACGCATTATCCCACACGTTTTATCACACATTTTCACAAAATTGTTCCCACACATTCAGCAACACATTATCCCACACATTTAGCAACACATTATCGCACACATTTTATCATACATTTTCCCACACACCTCCGCACACATTTTCCTACACATTTAACAACACATTATCCCACACATTTTCACACACATTCAGCAACACATTATCCCCCACATTCCACACAAATATTCCGACACATTCAGCCGCACATTATCCCACACATTATCACACATACATATTCCCACACATTTTCCCACACATTATCCCACACAATTTATCACACATTTTTCCACACATTCAGCAACACATCCAGCCACACGTTCAGCCTTACACTATCCCACACATTCTATCACACATTTTTCCACACATCCAGCCACACATTTTCACACACATATTCCTACACATTCAGCCACACAATTTCCCACACATTATCGGACACACAAATTCCCACACATTTTCCCACTCTTCCGCATATATTTTTCTACCCATTAAACAACACATTATCCCACACATTAATCCACGCATTTCCCCACACATTCAGCTGAGCATTATCCCACACATTATCAGACACACATATTCCCACACGTTATCCCACACATGTTATCACACATTTTCCCACTCTTCCGCATACATTTTCCTACCCATTCAACAACACATTATCCCACACATTCAGCCACGCATTTCCCCACACATTCAGCAGAGCATTATCCCACACATGTTTCCACTCATTATCGCCCACAATTTCCCACACGTTCAACTACGCATTATCCCACACATTATCACACACATATACCCACATATTCAGCCCCACATTATCCCACACATTCAGCCATACATTGTCCCAAACATTTTCCCACACATTTCCGCACACATTTTCCTACACATTCAAAAACACATTATCCCACACATTCTCCAACACATTCAGCAACACATTATCGCACCCATTTTCCCACACATTCAGCCACACATTGTCCCACACGTTTTATCACGCATTTCCCCCCGAATTTTCCCACATATTCAGCAACCCATTATTTCAGACATTTCCCCTCACATTATTACACACATATTCCCACACATTCAGCCACACATTCAGCAACACATTATCCCACACATCTTATTACACATTATCCCACACATTTTATCACACTTATTCCCACAAAGTTTTTCACACATTTGACCACACATTATCCCACATATTCTCCTACACATCATCCGACACATTATCCTATGCATGAACCCACATATTTTTCCACACATTCAGCCACGCATTATCCCACACATTCAGCAACACATTATCGCACACATTTCCCCACTTATTCAGCCACACATTATCCCACACATTTTCCCACATAGTTTCTCACACATTTGCCCACACATTATCCCACATATTAACCTGCACATCATCCGACACATTCTCCTATGCATGATCCCACACATTTTTCCACCCATCCAGCTACACATTTTCTCACACATTTTTTCACACATTCACACACATATTTCTACACATTTTTTCTCAAATTTTTCCACCTGTAAAATATTAACTCAAAAACTATATCAAATATTTATTTGCTGGATCGGGATGGTGAAAGAAATAATAAGTCACTAATTTGGTGTATTGTCCATATTTAATAAAAATAAATTACAGATAATAGCGTAGAGTACAAGAGTCGATCACGAGTTTATATCAGAGCACTTATTGAATGTAATTTGATTATGTTTAGTTTTCTTGAGTTCAATATAAATTACATGGCACCGTACATGTGAAATATTATATACATATATATAGAGCGCAGTTGTGAAAATTGAGTTTATCGAGTTTAAAGATTACGATTTTCTATAATTTTACACGGCACCATACACGTGAATTAATTTATAGTATAGAGCGCAGTAAAGAATAAATTATTAACAATTAATGATTCATAAATATCACAATTAGTTCGAGTATAATTTTAATTCACAAGTAAATTTAATTATGCGACATGAAGAGTACGAGTAAGAACCGAGTAATAAATACTTAGATGCGTAGAGAGCCGAGTCTGAACGTATAAAATTCTTTGCAGTCACAAATAAAATTTGATATTTATTTTAGAGATTAAATATTACTGGATGACTGAATGATGACATCAGTCACACCAGTTAACATCGGGTACGAGTGAATAATTAAGCAATGAGTAATGAAAGTGAATGTAAATTAAGAAGAATTATTTGTGGCTGCAAAGTCACGTGATGGCGAGTATATGTATAGGTATAGCCGGCAGGTTATTTTGACACGCGGTCAACACAAAAATGATCACAGATTTTATGAATTAAGTTGAGAATATAAATGAAAAATATAGATAAATAACAATACCTGATGAATTAGCGAGTAATAATCAAATTGATATAATCAATGAAGCAGGATAATTTGCACGATGTACTTGAATATTATGAATAGTGACAGCACGTGGTGTTCTATAACAGGTGTTGTAGAATAATGCCAGTTGCCGCGTAGCTGGCTATCGAGTTGAAATTCCGAGTATCAGAGGGCGCGTCGATAGCAGCACCTCTGGTATAGTAGAGCGTAGAGTTATCAAGTGTTTTGGCGCGAACATTTGATATTTACGCAACATTCTGCCCGCCATCAGGAACAGAGTTGCTGATTATGATCTTGAGTACCTGATGATTGCTGAATTGATTGCCGATGATTTAGGCATCTGGTTTGGGAGCAAGTGGTAAGAGTGCGAGCTTGGCAATCGGTCGAGTGAGAGTACCAGTGGCTGTTTGAATGGTAACCACTCGAGTGAGATTGTCCTTCCCTGGATGTAGCGCAGTCACTTTAGCAAGTGGCCAGAGAGTTGGTGGAGTTCGTTCATCAGTGAGAAGGACGAGCGAGCCGAGTTTGATGTCAATGCGAGCATGATGCCACTTGGTGCGAGCTAGATGGCGTTGAATGTAACTGGTGGACCAGTGTTTCCAAAAATGCTGGACACGTTGCTGAATGAACTACCAGCGAGAGAGTCTTGATACTTCTGTATCCATGAGTGAATGTTCAGGGATGGCAACGATTGGTCTCCCAATGAGAAAGTGACCTGGAGTGAGCGATGAAGGATCGTGAGGATCGTCTGATAGAGTCTCCAGTGGTCTCGAGTTCAAAATCCCCTCCACTTGCGTTAAAAGAGTCGTAAGTTCTTCAAACGTGAAGGCTGATTCTCCGAGTGTGTGAGTCAGGTGATATTTCACCGATTTCACTGCGGCTTCCCATTTACCACCCATATGGGGAGCAGCAGGGGGGTTGAAATGCCATGTGATTTGATGCACAGTGGCCCAATCGAGTAGAGCATGAGATTCTTGAGTGCCTTGAGTGAAGAGCCGCTTGAGTTCAGAGTATGTGCCTTGGAATGTTGTTCCACAGTCGCTGTAGAGTGCTGTACATACCCCTCGACGCTGAATAAACCGTCGGAGAGCTGCTATGAATTCTGATGATGAGTAGTCGCTGACAAGGTTGACGTGAACTGCTGATGTGGTCAGACAGACAAACACACAGATCCAGCCCTTGTATATCCTGGTTCCTCGACCTTTCCATGATTTGACTGATAATGGACCAGCGTAATCGACTCTAGTGTGAGAAAATGGTGGCGCTGGAGTGACACGTTGAGTTGGGTGTTGTCCCATTAATTGCTGAGCCCGAACACCTCGGTGACGAGCACAGACGAGACATTTGAGTATGTGTGAACGTACTGGTTGACGTCCACCAATGATCCAGTGTCGGAGTCGAGTATGAGCGAGTGTGAGTTGAGTACCACCATGCATGGTACGCTGATGGGCATCAGAGATGACGAGTCGAGTTAGAGCAGCATCACGAGGTAAAATTGCAGGATGCTTTTGTTGATCTGAGTCTGGAGCATTTTCCAATCTCCCCCCTACTCGGATGATGCCATCGGTGTCTTGATAAGCCACCAACCGAGCAAATGGGTGATCCTTTGGCCATGATGCCTGTTTTGCGAGTAGTTGGAGTTCACAGTTGAAGTGAGTACGTTGAGTTTCTTTGATACAGAACTGGAGTGCGAGGTTGATTTCAATTGATGTGAGTGGACGATCGAGAGTCGAGTGTGGTATGCGTTTGATCATATCGCGTACCCTCCCACAGATAGCTGTTACTCTGAGCATGCGCAACAGTGGGATTGGACGTTCCATTAGCGTCCAAGACGAGTTGAGCGGTTGAGCCGAAACATGAAGTGATTTGACTGGACGTTCTTCCAGGTGAGTATCTGCATCTTTATGAATAGGACTGGTTGGCCAGGACGGCGAGTCTTCGAGCAACCATGATGGGCCAGACCACCATAGTTGATGAGTTTTAAGCTGACTGGTTGTTAAGCCTCAAGTTGCACTATCTGCTGGATTGTCAGTGCCAGGGACAAACTTCCAGTGGCCATCTGGAATGAGTTCTTGAATAAGTGACACCCTATTCCTGACAAAGTCTTTCCAGCGAGACGGGTGCGAGTGTATCCACGTGAGCGTGATTGATGAATCGGTCTAGAGATATGTTGGCACATGCGAGTAGTTGAGTGTGGTCTGGCAGTGTTTGACGAGTTTGGCCAACATGTGAGCCGCGGTGAGTTCCAAGCGTGGAATCGTTAGGGGTTTCAACGGTGCCACCTTGGTTTTGGAGCAAAGCAGCGTAACCTTTGCCCTCTGAGTTCGAGTTGTTGGTAGGACCTTGATAAAAACTGCCGCAGCCATCGCCAATTGCGAGGCATCGGAGAATCCATGGATTTCTAGAGCCGAGTTCGTGGACGAGTGGATCCATCTGGGAATCTTGATGATATGAATCATGTCGAGTTGAGTTTTGAATGAAGTTCATTTCTGTCGTAGTTCTGCAGGTAATGGAGTGTCCCAGCCGAGTTTGACAAGCCAAAGTTCCTGCATGAACATTTTGGCTTGAATTATGAGTGGTGATAGGAATCCCAGAGGATCAAAGATCTGAGCAATCTCTGATAAAATTGCACGCTTTGTGCACGGTTGAGTTGAGCATGGTGGCGAGTGTTTGAACGAGAATTGATCCTTGGTTGAAGACCAGTACATCCTAAGAATTTTGGCGCTGACTTCTGGATCCTCTATTTTGTATTGTGTAATCGCTTCCACACGATTGAGCTGAAGTAATTTGCAATGTTTGCTTGCCCATTTGGCGAGTGGGAATCCGCCCACCATGCACAGACCCTCGATATCATCTGCGACTGCTTGCAGTGACTCGAGATCATCTGCGCCTCCGGAAATGTCGTCGACATACCGACCTTTAGTGAGTGGATCGATTGCGAGTGGGAATCTTTGTCCTTCATCTTCGACTAATTGGAGCAGGGCTCGAACAGCAAGAAATGGAGCTGATTTCGTCCCATAGGTAACTGTAGTAAGTTTGAAGGGAATGATGTTTCCTTCCTCATCAAACCAGAGTATTTGTTGCAGACTCTGGTCCTTTTCGTGAACCAGAATTTGTCGATACATTTTGGTGACATCTGTGATAAAGATGAACCGGTGTTGTCGTGAGCTGATGAGTACGTCGAAGATGTTAACGACTAATTTTGGCCCGATATGCATGATGTCGTTGTGTGAGAGTCCTGAACTGGTTGGTTTTGAGCCGTTGAAGATCACACGGATCTTGAAGTTGTTGTTGTCTTCTTTCAGTACCCCATGGTGGGGTAGAAAGTATTGAACTGATGATGTAGATGATGCCGCAGGCACCATGTGCTTGAGTTCGAGATATTCTGTCATGAAGTTCATGTAGAGTGTTTTGAGCCGAGCATCATGATCAAGCCGTCGCATGAGATGTTGTAAGCAGCGACGAGCTGCTGTGTATGAGTTCCCCAGTTGTTGCGGGTCTGATATTAATGGCAGTCTGACAATGTATCTGCCAGAACTGTCTCGAGTGTGAGTGTCCCGGAAGTGAACTTCACAAGCCTCTTCTTCGGGAGTTAATGAGCGTGATTGAGTTGAACTGACCTCTTCTTGGAGCCAGAACCGAGTTAATAAGTTTTGGAGATCTTGATCATGATGATTGGAGACAGCATGATGAATTCTCAGTGGTTTGTTGAGCCGAGCTTGGACTGGACCAATGATAATCCAGCCAAAAATTGTATTTTAGGCGAGTAATCCAGGAGATTTGCATTTGATGATCTCGCCAGTGATGACCTGGCCGTAGTAATCAGCTCCAAGGATGACATCCGTTGGACCTGGAGTTCCAAAGTCTGGATCTGCGAGCGTGAGATGCGAGTACTGTGCCAAGTCAGTATTTAAGACTTGGTCCGATGGTAATTGAGCAGTTAAACCACTGAGAATGTGTGCCTTTATCGTGAGTGATTGATCCGAGTAGCATGAGCGCAGAGTGAGAGTTGCACATCCCCTGATACGGCCAGCTTTGGCTACACCGATCCCTAGGATAGTAAGGTGTGATCGAGCACGAGAAATATTCAGCATTCTTACCAATGAATCTGAAACAAAGGATATCTCAGAACCGGTATCTAAGAGAATGCGTATTGGATGGGTACTTAACTTGGTCACTACGTAGACTTGACAAGTCGCGAGTAACGTAGCGTAATGATGAGCTTGAGTACAACCAGTTGTTGAATTCTGAGTGGATGAGTGATGAGTACGAGTGCTGCGATCATGAGTATTTTGAGCTTGAGAGTGGGCAAGAGTGCTGTTTGAGTGCGATGAGCTTGTAGTAGGCGAGTGTGAGTGAGTATCGAGTGCTGGAGTGTCGTGCGGAAGCGCAAATTCTTATTGAGTTCGAGCAGGAGCCCTTTGAGTGTGAGTTGCAGGGATTCCTGGATGAATCATAGAGTGGTGTTGTTGTTGACACGCTCTAAAACGGAATTCCGATTTGCATGACTCGACTCGGTGGTGTGCAAGGCAGTTTGGACACAATCTGGCTTGGATCACCAGCTGAGTTCGTTGTTGTGGAGTCATCTTGCCAAACTGGTCACGTCTGTCCAGGTAGTGGTCACCTTGGCACAGGTCGCACGGATACTGTGCTTTGGCCACCACCTTGGATTGAGTGCTTGCTGGTGTTGATGTTCCAGCCAATTTTGGAGCCGAAGATGTTGCCACATGAGCGTACGAGTTCTTCTGGATCTTGGAGCTTGAGTGAGCGTTCGAGTGACTGGGTTTCTGCTGATCACCAGCCATTGAGGTACTTTCCTCGTACCGTTCTTGAGCACGAGCACAATCCGTGAGGAACTGACGCAATTGTTTGAGTTTTGGGAACTCTACTGGAGCCCGCAGAGACAATTCCCACTGTTCACGAGTTGAGCGGTCGAGTTTAGAGATGATAATGTGAGTGAGAAGGTAGCAGTCTCCATCCTGGAGATTGACCTTCTGAGCGAGGAGTGCATTGATCGCCTCGTGGGTCTGGTCAATGAGCGAGTAGAGTTGTTTCGAAGAGCGTGAGGTGAGTGCTGGAAGGTTGACCAGCTTGTCGAGCTGAGCACTGATGAGTAAGCGAGGTACATCATACCGCTTGCAGATAGCAACCCAGGCGAGTGAGAAGCTTTCATTACACATTGGTGTGTTGGCGATCGCTTGAGCAGCTTGTAACGGGTACTTTTATTAACTAATTTATTGTAAACAAATCTCACCCCCGGCTCGAGTGAAGCTCGCCGGAGTCCAGGGTTCTGACGAGGGTAAATTATTGTGCAAAAGTAAACTATAAGTAAATTACAAATCCTCTTTATTCTAATAAAAATAACAGTAGTACGATTACAATAAAACAAAAAAAAAACCCACTCATACACGGCGTTACAATTCTCCGTTACTGCCGTCGGTACAAATCGCGTTGCTAAGCTCCCCTTCTCGGCCCTCTGTCCCCGGTTCCTGACGGGTAGCTAGTGCCGCCCCGCAGGTCCTATTCCGCGTTACCCGAGGGGAGAGTGAATAAAATCCACCTCGCCCCCACCTACTCAGTTGTGATTGCCTACCACTGTTTGGCTGAAGGCCTCCAGGCGGGGAGTCGCCTTTTTGTCGTGGGTGAAACTGTTCTTGTACCTGTGTCGTAGTCCGCGCCAGGTAGAGTGGACCCTCTTTAATTCCTCGTCTAGAAAACTCCCGTCGAGGAATTAAACCCAGAGAAAAGTTGCCCAACGGTGAATAATTTTTCGGCTTTATCACCTCAACCTTATTGATCCATCAGCGAAAATTATTTGCCCAACATCGCCACCTATCGTGTGCGGTGGAACTTCGAAAACTCACCGATTCATTCTAAGTCCCGATTAATTTTTGCTGTGAAATATTTATTTTCATTCAGACAATTCATAATTTTCCACAACAAATTATATTTTCGTACAAATTTTCGCCGGGACTTAGGCCCATGACATTCAAACAGAAAATTTAATTTATCATAAATTATTTTCTATTTTAAATTTCCTTCGGACTTAGAATGAAAATTTAATGAGTATTAAATTATAACATTTAAGTAGATAATACTTTGCAGAAACTCGATTTTTGTTCTTCTTTAGAACAAAAATTATCGGCTCACTAATTCGCTTCTATCAGTTCGACGCTAGTTGCCGCAAGCGAACCAACGTCGACCTTGTCGGCCCTCTATCGCAGCGATGGCGAACTCTCGACGTTCACTCTCATTTCAACATTCATTTAAACTGAACCGTCGCTGATAACAATTTTAATCACGGAAATAATAAATCAAAATAAAAATAACACATGTTTATAATAATATTCGCAAGTAACTAACTAATAATATTTAAATAATCATTTAATCATAATGAAAGAATATATAGTACTAACAATAGTAATAATAGTAATTAATTATAATAATAATAACGATAGTAATAGTAATCATAGAAAATAATCGTAATACGAAATAAAAATAATAATCGTAAACAAAACAAAACAACAAAAACAAAATACTGTAGTGTCATGGTCCACTGCCATGTTCCTCACAAGCTTGACCTGTGAGGTACGTCTTCAGGTAGTGAAGACGTTCGACGTCCTCCAGGCCAGCACGATTGATGACGACGGACTTGAACATGTCCCGGAACTCTGGCCACTTGGCATAGTCAGCAGAGAATGGAGTGATGTTGAGTGGAGCGAGATTGACGCTACTGTGTGAGCGTTGAGTCGAGTTCTGAGCTTGAGTTGGTTGAGCAGGAGTGTCGAGTGCGTGGATGAGTGTTGATAGGCAAGTGCGAGCTCCCAGGTATGACCTGTATGCTACATCAAAGATGCCATCCTTGATGTACGAGTGCTGGAGGAGTTCCTCCGTTGCATTGGCTCCCAGGTAGTCGTGGACAACGGAAAATTGCTGCCACTCCTAGGTGAGTACTTCGAGTCGAGCCTTGAGTGGTGCTGCACCTTCAGCAGCAGTGAGTGCTGAAGCAAGAGCTTCAGTGTCTGAGATCAGCTTGTAACGGGGTGGAATCCTTCCACATTACATTTTAAATTAAATTTCGACTCGCGCCAAAAGATCCGCCCTCCGTCTTCAACAACTGTCAACAACTGGAGAAAACACAGTCACTGATGCGCCGGGGTCGCTACGGTCGAGTCCCGACATTTGGTTTTAGGGGTTGGTCAGCCTGAGTGGAGAGGTACGAGGGCCAGAGACGACGAGCGATCGCTCTCTTGGCTCGCAGCAACCGCCGTGGACGGACGTGCCTTTCTATCAACTACCACTAACATTTTGGTTTCCACAAGTTTCTATCTACTACTACTACTACTACACGTGCTGCTAGTCATCATTCAAATTGGGCCAAGAGCATATAAGCCCACGGCTCGTGGAAGCTTATTTCTTTTATTAAGTTTATTAAGTTTATTAACGGTTATTTATATAATAATTATTGTTGATTGGATCTGGTCGATGGGAAAGGATTGGAACGGTTTGGTGGACTTGGAAGGAAGGACTGGGTCTGGTTTTGGTCTTGGAGGAAAAGGATCGTTGGAATAAGAAGGACTGGTTAAGGTTGGAGATTATTGGAGTAAGTGAGCTCGTTTGTCTTATTGTCGGGTTAACTATTCATTTATTAAATAATATTTTATTAATTGAGGAGTCGTTATTTGTTAAAGTAGTCAAGCCACTTTGTTAGAGTCAGTAGAGTCACATTGTTGTTTATAAAATTAGTCGAGTCAGTGTCATCCGTCATTTTGGTTATTGTTCATCTCATTAATTATCTGTAAAGCGGCTTCGTCAAATAAATGCCATTGTTTTATATTTAAATTGAACATATAAATTTCATCTACCACAATCTTCCTAATAAGTTAGGTATAAGAAATTCTCTCTTCATATTTTAATACTGTGTGGTCCAGTAAGGGGCTTACCCTCACCTGGAGATACTGAGTTCAGCTGGACAGGTTTGCAAGACACCTTAAGTTTTGCACATGTGTGGGACACTTATTGTATTGAGACCACAGTCACAAATTAATATAATAAGTGCACCCATTACAAGCTTCATTCTGGACAGCTGACTGCTGATCTTGAGCTCGAGTTCGCATCCCTTTGTGGACTTCTTGCGACTCCGCTTCTTGGGATCCTAAGTGTCGAGTGCCTTACGAGTCTCCACATCAGTGATGTCGGAGTCGCTGGGGTTACCGGTGGCTGGTAATATCCCAGTTGGAGTGGTCGAGTGGTCATCACTTTTAGTGATGACAACGGTTGGAGTGAGTGGGAGAGTGGGAGCATCGTCCTTGGACACTCCTTCTCCCGTCGAGTTCTTCTCATCAGCCATTGAATCTGATGAATTGATTGTAATATTCGAATTTATTGATTATAGGAGCAAGAGTTTAGTCTGTGATCACTTTTACGCGGTTTCCACCATCCAATCCGGCTCGAAGGACCATAATGTAAAATATTAACTCAAAAACTATATCAAATATTTATTTGCTGGATCGGGATGGTGAAAGAAATAATAAGTCACTAATTTGGTGTATTGTCCATATTTAATAAAAATAAATTACAGATAATAGCGTAGAGTACAAGAGTCGATCACGAGTTTATATCAGAGCACTTATTGAATGTAATTTGATTATGTTTAGTTTTCTTGAGTTCAATATAAATTACATGGCACCGTACATGTGAAATATTATATACATATATATAGAGCGCAGTTGTGAAAATTGAGTTTATCGAGTTTAAAGATTACGATTTTCTATAATTTTACACGGCACCATACACGTGAATTAATTTATAGTATAGAGCGCAGTAAAGAATAAATTATTAACAATTAATGATTCATAAATATCACAATTAGTTCGAGTATAATTTTAATTCACAAGTAAATTTAATTATGCGACATGAAGAGTACGAGTAAGAACCGAGTAATAAATACTTAGATGCGTAGAGAGCCGAGTCTGAACGTATAAAATTCTTTGCAGTCACAAATAAAATTTGATATTTATTTTAGAGATTAAATATTACTGGATGACTGAATGATGACATCAGTCACACCAGTTAACATCGGGTACGAGTGAATAATTAAGCAATGAGTAATGAAAGTGAATGTAAATTAAGAAGAATTATTTGTGGCTGCAAAGTCACGTGATGGCGAGTATATGTATAGGTATAGCCGGCAGGTTATTTTGACACGCGGTCAACACAAAAATGATCACAGATTTTATGAATTAAGTTGAGAATATAAATGAAAAATATAGATAAATAACAATACCTGATGAATTAGCGAGTAATAATCAAATTGATATAATCAATGAAGCAGGATAATTTGCACGATGTACTTGAATATTATGAATAGTGACAGCACGTGGTGTTCTATAACAGGTGTTGTAGAATAATGCCAGTTGCCGCGTAGCTGGCTATCGAGTTGAAATTCCGAGTATCAGAGGGCGCGTCGATAGCAGCACCTCTGGTATAGTAGAGCGTAGAGTTATCAAGTGTTTTGGCGCGAACATTTGATATTTACGCAACACCACCCATTCAGCCACACATTTTCTGTCACATTCAGACACATATTTTCCACACATTTAGCTACACATTCAGCCACACATTATGCCACACATTTACTTGCACATTCATTCTTACATTTTCTTACATATTCAACAACAGATCAATTTACAAAGTATTTCACACACTATTGCACATTCTCAGTCACACATTCATCCTTATTTGATCTCACAAACCTAACCACACACTGACTTACACATTACCCTGCAGAATTAACCACTTATTCGTTTACATGTTCTATAGAAGTTAAGATCGTATTTCCTTTGAACAGTATTATATATTTCACCATTTTACATGTTTAATGACTTTTTTTTGGATGACGGAGTGTGTTTCACATCTGTGTTACACTTACTTGGAAGTCTCTATGGCTTATCCATCCATTTTTTGTTTGCTGCTTCACAAAATCTGTAATGTATAATCTGTTAGAGCTAAATCATACAATTAAATAGTGTTACTTTTATTAAGCTAAGCACTTCTCTATAACAATAGTTTAAGTACGGTTTTTACCTTCGCACGCTTTTAATATTTCCGGTGAAATGGCTTTGTCAGCACTTTTTCCCCGACCGGTTACACTCATTTTTACTAATTCTTTTCCGAAAATTTTCTTTAAAATTATTCTTGTTAATTTTTTAGGGTTATTTGTAATTTTTATCGTTTTATTGTATTATTCTAGTGAAACGAATACTCCACTACTTTTAATAATCTTAATTTTATTATTATTTGTATTTAATGTCATGTCAGTCGAATTGCCGTCATTTTTCTTTTCATTAATGTCATTATTGTTTGCGTTTTTATAATTTGTGTTGATCGTGTTAGTAGTATTATTTATAATACTGATACTGCCAGTCTTTTCGTCATTAGTAATTTCAATTTTAGTATTGTTATCGTTAGTATCAGTATCGTCACTGTTGATATGGTCTGTGATATTTTTTAAAAGGTTGATATCGTCAATGTTTTGCGTATCAGTATTATTATTGTCAGCAGTAGTATCGTCACTGTTGATATGGTCTGTTATATCTGTTAAAATGTTGTTATCGTCAATATCTTTCGTACCAGTATTATTATTGTCAGTGTCAGTATCGTTACTGTTGTTATGGTCTGTTATATTTTTTAAAATGTTGTTATTGTCAATAATATTAGTGTCAATATCGTTAATGTTCGTATTAGTTTTTTTAGTATTGTTATTGTTAGTATTTTTGTCGCCAAAAGTATGAGGGTCAGTAATGTTGTTGGTGGGATACTTGATATCATGATTGCCGCTATTTTCAAATCCTTGGCCAATAACAATTCCATTTGTATCAACTTCTAATGACTTCAGCCATTTTTTCTTATCTAAAACGAAACATTTATTGAAATATTATTCATACTAAAAAATAATACTGAAAAGATAGCTCGAATTTGCATTTTCAAAGAAATAAAGTTATTGATTCGGTGCAACTTCCGGAATTACTGTGCGTCGAAAGCATCAGGAGATTATGAAGGGTTCACCCACAAGACCAATGATTTTTTAAAATTATGATGATTAATTATAAAGAAAGCAAATACAAACACAGAGGAGCATCAGTTTCAGGACAGAGTAAAAATAACGAATTATTGATAAGTTAACTTACTGCTTTGGGCTACTATTTTAGCAGGATGAATTTTGTTGTTATATGAAGAGAATGTGCCATCTATTCTCTTTCTCACACACATGTGAACGAACCGAACTGTCCTTGTTGCACTTACATTAGCAAATGGAAATTTCAAATAAGCCGTTCTCAGATATAAACTGCAATTTCCGAACGAGAAACATTTCATTCGATAAATGATAAGTTTACGCATCGAATGACATATTTTGTTTAATAATTTGGGTCTTTACCTGTGAAAACGGTTCATTTGAAAATCGCCTGGCACACTCTCTTAAGCAAGACAGTAACTATATTTTGTTGATTTAACAATTTGTTTAGTCGAAATTATACTAAATGATTTATTTTTGTGCCATAAAACAAGAGCAAACATTTTGTTATAATTTATTTAATAATTTTTCTTTTTGTATTCTTATTTCAAGTTTTATCATAATTTTATACTTACATAAATGTCAAATATATTATAATCAGCAAATGTATTGAGAGATTTGAAATTAACGGATAAACGTCAATTTATTTAAAATAAATAAGAATCTACAAAAAAAAAAACATTTGACGAAATAAAATAGCGAGATAAACTTCGAAACATATAAGGATACATTCGGGCGTTCCAAAACTTGGAAAATACGAATTTATCCGAGTCAAAATTTGAAATGTGGATTTGCCCTTCATATTCGAAATTAGGTTATTGAGTCTAAAATCATGGTTATATGAGGGTATTGAGGGTAAAATCACATTCGAGCAATAAGGCAAGCTAGTGAGCAGAACTGTAAATCTCACCTAACTTTGGGAGTTTTGTCCGCTTTTACCAAATGTAGGGTGAATTTACAGTCGGCAGGAATGTAAAAATACCCTCCAAAACCTACTTTTCAATTGTGGAAAAGATCCTTATCGGTTGGTAGGTAAGGGAAATGAAGGGGATATCAACTATAAGATTAAAATTTCTGTCATAGTCGCGAATTTCTAAATAAAAAACATTACAAATATTTGTAAATTAATTCATAGTATAAAGATAAAACAAGTATAAACAATCACGCTAGCAAAAGATAAGAAAAAATTGATGTCAGAATCGATTCAAGCATCAATTTGTATTTCAATGGAAATTGGTGATCGTACGTTTATAGCTGAGTCAATTAATTCTGAATAGCTTGAATATATTAATTGTATTAAAATATATTAACAATAAATAATAAATATTTTAACTAAGCTATCGTTCTAGATATCTATTTATTTTAATTTATCAAAATTCATTAAATTAAAAAAAAAATGTGATGAGTCAATTACTTTTTACTTTGTTTAATGAGTTAATTACTTTTTCTAAAAAGTCAACGGTATATTCATAATTTTTATCTGAATACATTTTTTTTTCTATTTTTCTAACTTTGGAAAAATGCTTAAACTATTAATTAAAAATAGTATCAAGAAAATATTTGAATATAGATTGGATAAAATAAAAATTCATTCAATTGAAATTTTAAAACCGTCTGGATAAAATAAACATATATAAAGAAAAATTTGGGACTTGGAAAAATTCAATGGATTTAAAAGAGTTAAAAATTTGCTTAAGTCCAGAATAATTTTACAATTTTATTTTGGACTTAGAAAAATTTAATCGACTGACATAGTTAAAAAGTTTATAAGTCTAAAAAAATGCTGTCTTAAATTAAATTTTAGGCAATGAAGGATATAATAACAGTTCTATAATCACTTTGGAAGTGTGGTTTTACCCTCCGAATGCTACTTTGAGGGCATCGAGATCGAAATTATAGTCCCATTGTGAACAGGCCATTAACAAAAGAATTGAGGGTATCTAGGCTAAAACCACATTTCAGATTTCGACTCGGGTACTCACGTTTAGAAAGAAGTTAATGTAGTGTAATGTAAAGAGAACTGTACATGATACATTGGATTGTTTGTAATGTTTCATTGAAAAAAAAAAAAATTTATGGACCGATGGCTAGTTAAATGATTGGCTGAATGTGTCGGTCAATGTATGGGACGATGCATGGCTAAATGTGAAGGAAAATGTATGTAACAATAGATGATAAAATGTATCGGGAAATGTCTGATTTAATATGTGGGTAAATGTGTGTGTAAATATAAAGGTCCATGTGTAGCGGGATGTCAAGTCGTATGTGTGGCTGAATATGTAATTCTAATTGTTGCGGGATGGGAAAAAAATGAATGGGCCAGTTTGTGACTTGATGTGTGGTTGAATGCTGGGAAAATGGATGAGACAATGCCTGGCTGAATGTGTTGAAATGATACAGATACTGTGTGACTGAATGTGTTATTAACTGTCTAGCAAAAATGTGTAGGGAGAAAACTCAAGCTATGTATGAGTAAATAAGAGAGACGATTTCTGACTGAATGTGTAACTAAAAGTCTAGCACAATTGTGTGGGATAATGTATAGGACAGTGTCTTGCTGAATGTATGGGTTAATGTGTCGCTGAATGTCTGGGTTAATGCGTGGCTGGATATGTGGGATAATGTGTGATTCAGTGTGTGTTCACATTTTGGATACAATGTGATGAATTGATGATAAATATATGGCTGAAGATATAAGACAGTGTGTGGATCATGTGTAGTATATGTTTGGTTGAATATGCGAGACAATGTGAGGATAAATATATGGTTCCATACATTTTCCTATGTGTAACTTTCCGGTTACATTTCAATATCAAGATCTTATAGAAAAATGTTGATCCAATTGATGTCTAGAGCTTAACTCTAATACGAGAATAACTATAAAACAATACTGAATGCGAAAAAATCTATCAGAGATAGTTTGTAGGGAATTAAATGATCTACAAAAAAAAAATTCTCGAGATTTTGTGATAAGTTTGATAGTTGTGCCGAATAAGTAAAACGATATTGAAATTTACTGAAAATTTGAATTCACGCTCCAATAGCTTTTGATCAGATGGTTTTAACAATAATGATATGTCACTTTTTTTGTAAAGCGTTTGATTCCCTACAAAAATCATACCGTGAGCTTATCTGTACAATAAGCTATTGCAAAGGTATGAAGTTCCAAAGTAAAAATTTTTTTTTCCTGTGTTATTTAAATTTTGAATAGAAAATCCGGATGGACCAACTGTTACTATCAATATTAAGGACTCTAAAGTCAACCGTTATATTATTTCATTTTCCTGCAAGTATAGAAGCTGTTAGTGCATTAAAACATAAAAGGTGCTCTAAAATGACAGACCCGTAGATATATATATATATATGGGTCATTCCACCAAATAAAATTATTTTTACGGGGCGACCCTCGTCGATTTGGTTCAAACTTTGTGGAGTCGTTCTATATATTAAAAAAAAAATTCTCTGAAAATTTGAGCCTTTTATTTGCAGCTGTTTCAAAGTTATGATTTTTTGGATTTTTTAAAAATTTTTGTTTTCAACTTTTTCATTAATTTTTTTGAAGGAAAATTTTTTTTTTTTTAAATGAGCACATAACAGTTTTTCGTAGGAAAAATTCTCAGCTTTCCAATAAGAATATCCATTTTTTATTTTATGTTACAGAAGACCTTTTAAAATTCGATTAAAGACGAAAAAACGATTTTTATGACTGTGCGGCGCTTGATACATCTAATTTGATATTTTTTTCTGAAAGCTGAGATTTTTTCCCACAAAATATGTAATTTTCACGATGTGCATATTTTTTGTCTGAACAAAATCAATAATTATTTAAATGCAAGTCATTAATTTTATAGTTTTAACAAACTGTAATAGTTCATTGTGTGGCAAGAGATGAAACAAAACGATGTCAGACGAAAGTAAAGTAGGCTGCCCGAGCCGTAGGCAAAAGCTGACAGTGATTGCAATCTGAAGTCGTGTTTCATTTAGTGTTACACACTATTTTTTTCATGATTACCTGCATTGAAAATTATTATCAGTGTCAGCAGCTAGTTAGAATCAAGTTATATTAAGACCAATGGTGTGATCAACCATTAGTGTACGCCTAACTTATGATTTGCAATTTATAACTAAACAGAAACCATAAATACTATTTATTATGTACACAAATTTTCATAAAACTTGATTACAATGTCAGAACTGTCATTAACGCAGATGACATCAATAGTTTGAAATCACTATTGAACAAAACTCAAGAATCAAAGTTCAAATTACTGATTCCTAGACTTGAACCATTGATGCTGGTATCATGAAAAATAGTTTTATAATTTTTGTTTTTAGAGCTTTACTGCAGATACATACCTGAAAACATATCCTCACACCACAAAATTTATACATCCGGATATTCAAAATTCTACCAGCGTTGATTTCACTGTTATAATCAACCCTTATTAAAAGAAACGACTCAAAACGATTGGAAAAAAAATTTTAAATACTTTTTAATGTTTTTGAATACTTTTGAATCACCCTTTTTATGGGCATTTAACATTACAAATCGTTTCGAATCGTTTTGTTTAATCAGGGAATGATGACTTTTTATAGAAAATAAATGTTTTAGACGTACGATACTTGGAGTCAAAAACGGTGAAAGAAACACAAGCAGTGCACTATCTCACCTCTTCTTGATAACTTAAGATATATATGTGTTAAAAATGTATCAACATCCTCAAAACAAATAAGAATTAACGTTTTTTAATCATAGAGAGTTTATATTTTATTTAATTTTGTTCAAACAAAAAATATGCACATCGTGAAAATCACATATTTTTTGGGAAAAAGTCTCAGCTTTCAGAAAAAAATATCAAGATAGATGTATCAAGCGCCGCACAGTCATAAAAATCGTTTTTTTGTCTTTAATCGAATTTTAAAAGGTCTTCTGTAACATAAAATAAAAAATGGATATTCTTATTGGAAAGCTGAGAATTTTTCCTACGAAAAACTGTTATGTGCTCATTTTAAAAAAAAAAAATTTTCCTTCAAAAAAATTAATGAAAAAGTTGAAAACAAAAATTTTTAAAAAATCCAAAAAATCATAACTTTGAAACAGCTGCAAATAAAAGGCTCAAATTTTCAGAGAATTTTTTTTTTAATATATAGATCAACTCCACAAAGTTTGAACCAAATCGACGAGGGTCGCCCCGTAAAAATAATTTTATTTGGTGGAATGACCCATATATATTAGGGTGATTCATTTCCGCAAAAGTTTTTTTTTTTAAGTCCTCAAGCAAAATCTCAATTTACATCGAAAAAAAAAAAAATTCTCACCAAATATGAGCTTTTAATTCCAAAGCTAAGTACTTGCCATTTGATTTCAAAGATTTCCCATTTAAAATACACGTAAATTAAATTACTTTTTTTTTTAACTTTCTAATACTCAGCTGCGTTTCATGATATCAAGGCGGTTTTGGTCGCTAATTGTAGGGTATTTGGTGTTCTTCAAAAGTGCTCATAGTTACTTAGCTGTAATTCCAGCTGTTTCATTTGTGTCCGTTGCGGAACTCATTTTTCCTATGAAATTGACCTTTATTGGCTTGCAGAACATAAACCAATAAAAGTACATCAAAAATGTTAATAGAAATTTTATAGGAAATTTTATTCCCTTCACAAAAAGTCCTATGAATCAAGTCGCTAAAGTCCATAGTTTCCGAGTTATAGTAATTTTAATAATTTGAAAAACATAATATAAAAAAAAATTATAATTGACATTTTATTATTCAAATTATTAAAATGATTATAACTCGGAAACTATGGACTTAAGCGACTTGACTCAGAGGACTTTTTTTAAAGGGAATAAAATTTCCTATAAAATTTCTATTAACATTTTCGATGTACTTTCATTGGTTTATGTTCTGCAAGCAATTAAGGTCAATTTCATAGGAAAAATGAGTTCCGCAACGGACACAAATGAAACAGCTAGAATTACAGCTAAGTAACTATGAGCAATTTTGAAGAACACCAAATACCCTACAATTAGCGACCAAAACCGCCTTGATATCATGAAACGCAGCTGAGTATTAGAAAGTTAAAAAAAAAAGTAATTTAATTTACGTGTATTTTAAATGGGAAATCTTTGAAATCAAATGGCAAGTACTTAGCTTTGGAATTAAAAGCTCATATTTGGTGAGAATTTTTTTTTTTTTTCGATGTAAATTGAGATTTTGCTTGAGGACTTAAAAAAAAAAACTTTTGCGGAAATGAATCACCCTAATATATATATATATATATATATTATTTGTGACTAAGTTCGTGTTTATTTAATTAGTGACAGCTATCAAAAATATACTGATTGATTTAATATTATTCTCGTTTGAATAATTAACTCTTCTCAAGAGTAAACTGATTTTGAATTATAAATACTTGCGTTTTATTATTATCGAAGTGATAATTTTTTTGTCTTTTTAATTTGCTTGATTTCTGTTCCGGGTTAAAGTTTCCACGTTTTTTTTTGTATTTGAGTTGTATCGATTTTATACAGCACGTATCAATATTTTCATACAACAAATATGCCCAGACCACGGCTTCCGTTTCACGTTCTTTGGGAGCGTATTGTTCGTCAGTTAGAAATTCCACCAGGCACTTTTGAACCTGGCGATGAGTTTGTTTATTGCACTTTGTGCAAAATTAAATTTAACTCAGTGACACGACGAGATATTGAGCGCCATGTCCTGAACAATACTCATCGTTTTATTGTGAATCAGAGAGTTCAACCTGTACGACCTAGTGCTGAATCTGCAGCTCAATGTTCATCTCATACAAGCTCATTCAATTATAAACTTGCTGAAACGTTTTTAGAGTGTAATATTCCTTTTGAAAAATTAAATAATACTAAATTACAACGCTTCTTGGAAAAGTATACCTGTCAGAAAATTCTAACACCTACTACTGTAAGGAGGTCATATGTTGATTTAATTTACGAATCTAAGCTTCAGAAACTCCACGAAGAAATAGGTGACCACCAAATATATATATCAATTGATGAATCATCAGATTCATTAGGACGTTGCATTACTCATGCGATTGTTGGTGCTTTAATTCCGGAACAAGCTGGTATATCCCGATTACTTCACTGCGGCTGTATTCCTAGTGTTGATGCTGAAGAGATTGTTAATTTTGCTAATGTGGCGTTAAATATATTATGGCCAGATAATATTCATCACGACAGAGTTTTACTGTTAGTTTCCGACGCAGCACCGTACATGATGTTAGCTGGACAAATACTAAAAATTAACTATCCAAAGCTAATTCATGTTTCTTGTTTCGCTCATGGCTTAAACCGAGTCGCTGAAAAAATTAGGGAAACTTATGTTAACGCAAATGAAGTAATAGCCAATACAAAGGCAGTCTTTCGAAAAGCTTCAGCAAGAGTAGAATTATTTCACAACCTGGCTGTAGGTGTTCCACTTCTACCTCAAACAGTAATTACAAGATGGGGTGAGTGGCTGCGAGCAGCTTCATACTATCACCAATATTTTGTTGCTATTGAACCGGTAATAAATGCACTAAATCCGGATGCTGTGGCTGTGAGGCGTGTCCAAGAACTATAGCGCATTCCCAACTTGGAAGACGAGTTTCACACGATAATGCGTAGCTAAATGTGTAGAAAAATTTGTGTGAAAATGTGTGATAAAACGTGTGGGCTAGTGCGTGGCTGAATGTGTCGGAAAATGTGTGGAAAATTTTTTGTGGAAACGTGTGATAAAACGTGTAGGATAATGTGTGGCTGAATGTGTGGGATAATGTGTTGTTGAATGTGTAGGAAAATGTGTGCGAAAATGTGTTGGGAAATGTGTGATAAAATGTGTGGGATAATGTGTGAGAATATGTGTGTGATAATGTGTTGGGAAATGTGTGGGATAATGTGTGAGAATATGTGTGTGATAATGTGTGGGAAAATGTGTGGGATAATGCGTAGCTAAATGTGTGGGAAAATGTGTTGCTGAATGTGTGGGAATATGTGTGTGATGATGTGTGGGAAAATGTGTGAGATAATGTGAGGCTAAATGTGTGGAAATATGTGTGTGTGATAATGATTGGGATAATGTGTGGGAATATGTGTGTGATAATGTGTGACTGAATGTGTAGGAAAATGTGTGCGAAAAAAAGTGGGAAAATGTGTGATAAAATATGTGGGATAATGTGTGGGAATATGTGTGTGATAATGTGTGGGATAATGTGTGACTGAATGTGTAGGAAAATGTGTGCGGAAAATAGTGGGAAATGTGTGATAAAATGTGTGGGACAATGTGTGGGATAATGAGTGGCTAAATGTGTGGGATAGTGTGTTGTTGAATCTGTATGAAAATGTGTGCGGAAAAAAGTGGGAAAATGTGTGGGATAATGTGTGGGAATATGTGTGTGATAATGCGTGGAAAAATGTGTGGGATAATGCGTATCTAAATGTGTGGGAATATGTGTGTGATGATGTGTGGGAAAATGTGTGAAATAATGTGAGGCTAAATGTGTGGAAATATGTGTGTGATGATGTGTGGGAAAATGTGTGAAATAATGTGAGGCTAAATGTGTGGAAATATGTGTGTGTGATAATGATTGGGATAATGTGTGCGGAAAAAGTGGGAAAATGTGTGATAAAATATGTGGGATAATGTGTGGGAATATGTGTGTGATAATGTGTGGGATAATGTGTGACTGAATGTGTAGGAAAATGTGTGCGGAAAAAGTGAGAAATGTGTGATAAAATGTGTGGGATAATGCGTGGCTAAATGTGTGGGATAGTGTGTTGTTGAATGTGTATGAAAATGTGTGCGGAAAAAAGTGGGAAAATGTGTGATAAAATGTGTGGGAATATGTGTGTGATAATGCGTGGGAAAATGTGTGGGATAATGCGTATCTCAATGTGTGGAAAAATTTGTGTGAAAATGTGTGATAAAACGTGTGGGCTAGTGCGTGGCTGAATGTGTGGGAAAATGTGTGGAAAATTTTTTGTGAAAATGTGTGATAAAACGTGTAGGATAATGCGTGGCTGAATGTGTGGGATAATGTGTTGTTGAATGTGTAGGAAAATGTGTGCGAAAATGTGTTGGGAAATGTGTGATAAAATGTGTGGCTGGATCTGTGGGATAATGTGTGGCTGGATGTGTGGGATAATGTGTTGCTGAATGTGTGGGAAAATGTGTGATAAAATGTGTGGGATAATGTGTTGCTGAATGTGTGGGAAAATGTGCGGGAAAATTTTTGTGAAAATGTGTGATAAAACGTATAGGATAATGCGTGGCTGAATGTGAGGGATAATGTGTTGTTCGATGTGTAGGAAAATGTGTGCGGAAATGTGTGGGAATATGTGTGATAAAATGTTTCGGAATATGTGGGATAATGTGTTGCTGAATGTCTGATAAAATGTGTGGGATAATGTGTGGTTGAATGTTTGGGAAAATGTGTGGGATAATCTGTGATAAAATGTGTGGGATAATGTGTGGCTGAATGTGTGGAATAATGTTTGGCTGAATGTGTGGGAATATGTGTGTGATAATCTGTGATAAAATATGTGGGATAATGTGTGGCTGAATGTGTGGGAATATGTGTGTGATAATGTGTGGGGAAATGTGTGGGATAATCTGCCGGAAAATTCTGGGATAATCTGTGGCTGAATGTGTGGGAAAACTTGTCGGACAATGGTTTTGACAACATGTGCCTTAAGAAGTCAGTCTATTCGTAGTTTAATATTTGGGACAATGTATGGGATAGTTCTCGGCTAAACGTACTGTTTTATGCGTGGCTGATTTTCGGGGTCAATATAAAGTTTCTTGTACACCTAAAAGTCTAGTTGTATACTTGGCGTAATATCTGGTAAGAACATTTTATAAATAAATCTGAGACTAAAAAAATGTGATGATCCGCGCTGAAATTAACGTTAATTTTTTTTTCTCTGATATTTTTTATTTTACTATTAAAATTTAATTTTTGGTTCTAAATTGACAATTATTCAACATTCTGAAACTTTCAATGTATGAATTTAGTTGTTTACTCATTCGAACGATTCACGCTACTCAAATTTTTTTTTAAATTCAAATTTTGCGTGTCCTATTTGTTTTCCCTTGTATTTTTTAGACGGGCGAAAGTTTCGGCATTAGTGATGATTTAACTTACCTTTTATTATTTGATTTCTCAAAAGCTTTGGATCATGTCAAACCGGAAGTATTATACACTATCATGTACGAAATGGGTTTCTCGATTAGGGGCTGTTCATAAATTACGTAAGAGCTCATTAGGGGGGGGGGGAGGTCAAGCTGAATCTCTATGCATGCTTACGTAGGGGGGAGGGCGCTAGTAGACAATCTTAGGTAAGCAAAATTTTCTTATTATTTCGGTAGTCGGTAACTTAAATTGCTTTTCTACGGAGATTTTAGATTAATAATTCGATTTTATCGATAAATGACATGTACAGCTTTGTTTGGTTATAAGTTGTTTTAAAGGAAAGCAGAAAGAGCGAAGTTAACATGAGTGTCCGAGTCTTTTGTTTTCGTTGCCAGTAATTTGAACAAACTCATTGTTTAATTTGTCATTGAGTACTATTTCTTAAAAAATAATATGGCCAATAATTTGCACTATTTATTTTTTCAAGCATACGTAGCTTGTTATTCGACTAAAGCCGAAGCGGGTTGGGCACTCTATTATCAAGTGGATTTTTCCCTCCACCTATTTTAATTGAACAGAATCAAAATTCTTTAGCAGCAGCTGTTGCTACTGATGACCTACCAAAAAATGCTGAATTTTGTAATATCTTTGTACGTTTAGCTTTGAAAATATCTATACCTTGTAAAAGTCGAGAGGTACCGTATGATTTTTACTGTCCATCTGTGCAGAAAGTTTTAGAAAAACGTACATGTTCAGTATGTAGTCTTTATTTCGCATCTGAAAAGAATTTACGACTGCATAAGCGTAATCGTCATGGTAAATTGTCTGCTGGAACGTCTGCTAGAATTAGGCCATTTGAAATACCTGCGCGACGTCCAGGAGAAATTTTGTGTATTCATGATTTAGAATCATGTAGTCACACCATTGAATGGCTCCCTGAAGATGATGTTATTATAGATGAAGAAGAAATGCCAGGTACAGACGAAAAAATGAATGAGATACCAGTAATAGCTAATTTTGAAGACTGGATTGCTTCACCATGGACCGAAATTTAAATTTAAGATTGAAAATTTTATTAAACTGTTCTAAATATTTTATTTATTTTTGTTTCAATGCTTAGTGCATTAAAGATTTTAATAAATTATTAATTACACAAGAGTTGTAAAAAAAGTAATTAAATATTAAATTTAAAAAATTTTTTAATTTATTTACAACCCTAAATTCACGTATATCTTACGTAAGATTTCAGAGGGGGGTGGAGGCTATCGGTTCAAAATCTTACGAATGCTTATTATGGGGGGAGGGGGTTGTAAAATGCTCGAAATTGTGCTTACGTAATTTATGAACAGTCCCTTAAAGTAATTTGCTGGTTTGTATCTTACCTCACAAATAGATTACAGTCAGTTCTTGATTCTGATTGTATTCTAACGAGTTTCGTAAGCACTACCTCTGGAGTTCCACAAGGATCCATTTTAGGTTCTATTCTTTTTCTAATTGTAATAAATGGTGTAGCAAAACGTTTGAAATATGCTAAGCACGGTCTTTCTGCCAATGATAAATATGTATATCTCCACTTTAAACTCTTTCAGCTAAAGGATGCAGCATATAAATTAACAAGTGATGCTCAGGCTGTAGCTGACTGGGCCAGGGAAAATGGAATTGAAATAAATTTCCAAAAAACAAAGGTCATGATCTTAGGAAGCAATAAAAAACTAAAATCACTCGAGAATTGCGAACTTCCTCAGATAATCATTGGTGGAAATGTCATCCCATACGAAAATTCATCTAAACATCTAGGAATCCATCTATCTACTAATCTTTCCTGGGATGTTCACGTTGCTCATACTGCTCGAAAAGTCTATGCTACACTAAATAGTTTGAAACATAGGAAAAAGATTCTTTCCACATCTACCTGCAATCTATTAATAACTGCTACTGTTCTTCCAATTATCGAATACTGTTCTTTAGTGCTGATTGACTCATCGAAAAGACTGGACTATAAATTACAGCGATTAATGAACAATACTGTCAGATTTATATTCGATTTGAGACGTGATGAACATATCACTCCTCATAAACGTTCCTTAAATTGGTTAAATATTAAAATGAAACGAATGTACTGCTTGGCTTGATATATTTATAAACTTCTGGAATCCGGTGAACCAAAATTTGTGAAAGGCCTATTCGTTGAAGAAGACCAAGACATCAGAAGATCGGATAGATTGGCAGAAAAATGTAACAATGTCACATTTAAAATACCAAATTTTGCTACAACTGTCTACGAGCATTCATTTGTCGTAACAGTGATTCGGCTCTGGAGAGAATTAGAGATTGAGTTCATCAAATCGCAAAGTCTGGAAAGTTTCAAAGTTAAATCATTTAATTAAAAGTACTTTTCCTTTTTTCGAAAAAATTGTGTTTCATTTATCTCCACTTTCTCATTAGTAATATTAGAATAAGACATACTTTGGCAATACGTATGGAATTGTGTATCAATTAAATCAAAAACTTTTTAAAAATATCAGTACTCACGTATACAATGCCTAAAGTGATGAATTAGACTATTTCAGTTTCTTTATTCCCGGGAAAAAATGATTTTGCCTAATTATATATAATAATATATAAGACCTTATATATAATTAGATCTAAACATTGGCCAGGTCTAATTATATATAATTTATATATAATTATATATAGGTTATATATATAATATATAATATATATCATATATATATAATATATATATATATATATATATATATATATATATATATATATATATATATTAGAGTGATCCAAAAAATAACAAACTTTTTTTTTTTTTCCAAACAGGTTCAGAAGTTTCATTTAGATAAAAAAAGATGCCTGTAAAAATTAGAGCTCTTAATATTAACATTAAGAGGTTCCTCATCGCACTTTTCTATTTCCCATAAGAATAACATGGGAAAAATTTTTTTTACGCCTTCTGATTTTTATAAGTAGCTAATTATGCGTCATAGGAATAACTGGCAGGCATATTTTTGTAGGGAATTGAATGCTCTACAAAAAAAGATTCTTATTATTTTCTGAGGAATCTATTTGTTCAAAAGTTATTTGAGGTTGAAGTCGAATTCATATTAAATTTTGAGATTTTCTACTTTTCCGGCGAAACTATCAGACTTATTACAAAATATCATCAAACCTTTTTTGTAGACAATTTTATTCCCTAAAAGTTATTCAGAATAAAGTTTTTTCGAATTCCGCGTTGTTTTCTAGTTATTTTTATTTTAATGTCATGCTCATAAAAAAATAGTCTTCTGATCGATTTTATGAGCATGACATTAAAATAAAAATAACTAGAAAACAACGCGGAATTCGAAAAAACTTTATTCTGAATAACTTTTAGGGAATAAAATTGTCTACAAAAAAGGTTTGATGATATTTTGTAATAAGTCTGATAGTTTCGCCGGAAAAGTAGAAAATCTCAAAATTTAATATGAATTCGACTTCAACCTCAAATAACTTTTGAACAAATAGATTCCTCAGAAAATAATAAGAATCTTTTTTTGTAGAGCATTCAATTCCCTACGAAAATATGCCTGCCAGTTATTCCTATGACGCATAATTAGCTACTTATAAAAATCAGAAGGCGTAAAAAAATTTTTCCCATGTTATTCTTATGGGAAATAGAAAAGTGCGATGAGAAACCTCTTAATGTTAATATTAAGAGCTCTAATTTTTACAGGCATCTTTTTTTATCTAAATGAAACTTCTGAACCTGTTTGGAAAAAAAAAAAATGTTTGTTATTTTTTTGGATCACCCTATTATACATAATACGTTATATATAATTAGATCTGAAAATTGGCCAGGTCTAATTATATATAATCATATATGTTATATATACTCATATATAATTAGATATGATTATGTATAATACATATATATCATATTTTATATATAATTAGATCCGAAAATTAGGCGGGTTTAATCATATATATGATTATGTGTAATTTATATACAATTACGTATGTTCATGTACGATTAATATTGAAGTATTCAGAGGGAAGTTTTTTTTTTAATTATACGTTTGCAATTATTCATAACAAATTATATTTCCCTCAAAATATAAATACAGAGTATAATTAACGACTGTGCTACTGCATTTACTTATTTTTGTTATATAACATTTTATTATGTATTTATAGATAGATAATATAATCATGGCATTAGACTATTAGTACTTACAAACGAAAATTACTAGAGTCATTTTTACTAATATATTAAAGAATATATATTCGTTATTTTTAAAAGTATATTTGGTGAAACTTCTTAACGTTAATTTTATGAGATCTCACTTATTATAATAAGTATTATGATAAGTATAATAATATAATAATTATTATTTCTCAATAATATACACCTAAAACTATAATGCATTTAACGAGTATTGATTATTAAATATCAATAAAGACCATAGAGCATCTAATATATTAAATAAGAAAAACTAAATATTAAATATATTCTATAAATAAAATATTAACTTATATATATATATATATATTAGGGTGGTCCTTATTTTGGACATTTTCGAATTTTCATGCTCCCAGAGGCTCATGTAGTTCGAAATAAATAAAAAAAAATATCCTCAAAGTTTCAGGTCTCTATCTCAATTTTAACCCGTGCCGCACAGTGATGTAAGTTTCTCATTTAAATAACACGAGGTTTTTGGCATTGAACAATTAATTTTTTATTCTGGCTAAAATAATTGTTCGAAAAATTTGAAACTCTGTAGACTTTATCCTTATATTAGCAGCTGCTCCTCAGAATTTCCACAGATTTTCAGCTACTATAATTTTGGCGGTACAGCATGATGAAAAAAAAGAAAAAAAAATATTTTTATTTCTATCTAAAATTTTTTTTAAATAACATATCAAATCACTCTGCATCCTTATCAGAAGTTCTTCCTTTTTTTCATTCTCGCACCCAAGTGGGTAAACGGCATATCTTTGTTGCACTAATACAGTAATCAGGAGCTTTTTGTTTCAATTACAACAGAAAAAATTCTCTTAAAGTTTAAGCTCTTAATTCTAACGGAAGAGTTACCGCAAAATTTTTTTTGTGATTTTTTCAAGAAATATTTTTGTTTATGTTATTTGACTTTGTGTCTTTTTAAAAAATACATAATGCATTTAATTGATATCTGAGATCGGTATATCTATGCCACTAGTCATATTATGTCTTAGTTTAACATTTAATTAATATTATCAATAAATTAAATTTCTTTCAATATTTGCTTAAATTAATTGGTCACCTTTAAGTTTATTATTTGTTTTAAGCAATAAATAATAAACAAAAGGTTGATAGTTTTGTGTAGTATAATATTGAAATAATTATGTATTTACAATTTTCTAACTACAATAAATTATTAATAAAATAAATCTCTTTTATAAATAAATATAATGAACTTAAAAAATCACCAAAACAAAATTTGCGGCACGTGGTCCCGTTGGAATTAAGAGCTCAAACTTTAAGGGAATTTTTTTCTGTCGTAATTGAAACCGTTTGAGAGGTGATTGTAACATATTCAAAAAATCCGTTTAAGGAACACTTTACTGCACACTAATGCAAAGTTCCTGATTACTGTATTAGTTCAACAAAGATATACCGTTCACCCACTTATGTGCGAGAATAAAAAAAAGTAAGAACTTCTCATAAGGATGCAGAATGATTTTATATGTTATTTGAAAAAAATTTTAGCTAAAAATAAAAAAAAATAATTTTCTTTTTTTTTTTCATCATGCTGTATCCCCAAAATTATAGTAGCTGAAAATCTATAAAAATTCTGAGGAGTAGCTGCTAATATGAAGATGAAGTCTACAGAGTTTCAAATTTTTCAAACAATTACTTTAGCCGGAATAAAAAATTAATTGTTCAATGCCGTAAACCCCGTGTTATTTAAATGGGAAACTTACATCGCCGTGCGGCACGGGTTAAAATTGAGATAGAGATCTGAAACTTTGAGGATATTTTTTTTTATTTATTTTGACCCACATAAGCCTCTGGGAGCATTAAAATTCGAAAATGTCCAAAATCAGGACCACCCTAATATATATATTATAACGCAAAAATTATACGCTAATCTTTGCGCTACAACTTCGTTCTCTGTCCTTAGCCTCCAGTCTCGATACTAATAGGGCGCCAGGTAATTTTTATCACTGGAATCACCAAACCAGTAAATTACGAAAATTTTAATAATTTTTGATCTGTGGAATTATTTCATAAACCACGCATAAATGAGGTGGATAATTTTTGATCTGTGGAATTATCACCAAAACCACGCATAAATGCTCAAACTTAATAGCAAAACAAGACAGAGACTGGAGCACTAAAAACAGAGTTACGGTATGCCGTGGTGTCGCTCAGTGTGTAGGTTTATGGAGAGAGGGAGTGGTCCGGGTTAAATCATCCCAAACTCGTGTAAATTATTAAATGATTTGCAATTTTTATTTAACAATAAAATAAATCAAATACTAGAACATAATACAAATAATCTTACTCTCTATAACAAAATACTGAATCCGAAAAATACAACGTTCCGGTAAATCCGGACGGCAACTTGGCATCTACATGATGCACATCAAAACTCGATAACTAAATTAATTAAAAATAATTAATTGAAATAATTAAATAACTGGAGCCAACCGATACTCAAATAGTACTCGGTGAACGGGAACCATAATCTTAAATTTGTTACTCTAGCATACTTGCCGTATCAAAAATCGTACGACTAACGTACCTGGATCTCATTTTTGACGTTCATTAGGCAATAATTAACTTACTGACTAACATATTCCCTATAATTATTTTATAAAAATAATATTAACAATAGATCGCGAACATGACTCTAAACTGTAACTACTTTCTCATAATCTTCGCAGATCTTACATCTTTTCTTTAACTAAAACCGTAGCATAATACCTCAAGATTCTAACTCAAACTCGATTAATTATTTATAATAATTATCTCATACCTGATTACTGATGAATAAAATATCAAGTAACGTCTCACACTGTTTAAACAATACTTCTGTAACGATAACTCCAACCTGTAGCCTTCTGAAGCATCACTCCTGACACGTCTGCTCGCTTCGAGCGACCAGAGTCGAATCCCTTACTGTACTCCCCAAACCAAAAACATCATCGCCATCTATACCGGCTCTCTATACTTTACTCCATAACTCCAACTCGATATTGAGTATGGATATCCCAATGTGTGCGCTCTCCTGGACTTGGCTTCGGTGAGATCGCAGACTAAAATTCTTAAATTTAAGTGACCAACGGTTACCCTCAGCAGCACACTGGTCAAAGCTGTCCACTGAGGCCTACCAACAAAACCCAAAACTCCAAAAATGACCAGAAATAGCGGCTTCCACAGCGATAGTGGTCACTAAACCATCGCTGAGTCCTGCCAATCATAATAACAAAAACTGATCTCTTACACCTAGTCCATAGTCCCTATTTTGGAGCGCTAGCATTTCAGCTAGACCTCTGCACTCCACATGGAAGTCTCATAGGGTCAGGCAAGCATCCTGACATCAGATACAACCGGGTGGCAATTACTTGAGCCCCATTCCACGGTTGCTCTGACTTTTCCACACACTCAATAAACCAAAAACTGAAAATTCCAAAACTCAAACTTTATCTTTTACCATACTCTAATCTCAACCCATATCCCATAATAAATTTCTCATATAAATTTTCTGTAGCCAAACGTTACTCCATATTTTATGCTTAAACTATATCTCGATCACCAAAAAAAAACTGTATAAAAATCGCAATTTTCTGTAGCTAAATTCTAAATCTTGAGTTACCATGCTCGGTTATGCCCCAAAATCAGTTGGTGCTTGTGACGTCAACTCAATCCAAGCCTCGTCCAAAAAAATAACGTCACAATATATATATATATATATATATATATATATATATATATATATTGTAACGTATTATTTTCTTAAGACTCCAATTAAACCCAATAATTACTCAAAATTCTTACTCAATGAATTTACCCAATAATTCAAAACTCAAATTACTCAAAATCGGGCTACGTTACACTTCGCCCACCAATCACCCCTCTTATCTCCTCCAGATCCTGACGGGCGCCAGCCGACTTTTATTTCCCCGGTATCGGCAACCGGTCTAAACGTACACGTAAATTAAAACCTATAAACTATACCCTTTGGAGATGAGAGACATGACCGGTGGTAGCGGCATGTCCTGGTGCGCTCAGTATGCTAGGTTGTGGAGAGAGGGTCGCGGTTCTTTCAATGCGAAAGAAGCCGATTAATTAACTAATAAAAAAAAAAGACGTAAAATAACCAGTCAAAACTAAATAAAATACAATAAAGATGACACGAGGGCGACGCGGAGGGCCCAAAAGACCCGCGGTCTAATACTCTCGGTACATCACACAAATAAATACCTGGGCAAGACATCGGGAACCTCTAGACGACGACGAATCACAAACTTAATACACCACTAAAAGAACGATAAACTAAAATAAAATATAAATAATTAATGCGGTAACTTGCGACAACTATCACACCGGGCTACAGGCTCCAAAACGACGAAAAGTCTAGGGTGGCGGTCGAGGTCCACCGTAGCGACTCTCTGACTCACTACCGCTTCCTCTAAAACTCCGAACTCGACTACTGGGTCGACTCGTACACGAGCGACGCCAGGTCTCAACTTTTCTCCTCAACGGTACTCGCACAACTGTTTCACGATAATCTCCCACTCTAACTCGCTTACTCTACTCCATCTCTTTCAATCCTACATTCTCGCTTCTCCATCCATTCTTACCTTCACAAACATACAAGCCGTGGACTCACGGGCCCTCCCGTAATGTCACTCCCCGTGATATCCGAAGTTAGCGAATTGTTGGCTTCCTCGAGCATCGCAAACGAGGCCTGCCATCCCCCCAATAACCGTACACGTACCCCAGCTAACTTCGAGTACCACCACGAAGGGGCGGCGACATCTCAGTCGCACCTCCGTGATCACCACGTCAACCCCGAGGGCTAAGCCTTGGCCTAGTCGTCATCACTGGTCGGGAGGCACGTTATATTGGCCACTATCCGCGACACAGCCAGACATCCCCCGTTAAATCCACGCTCCATCACACAGATACTCCAGAAACATACTCCGTACACTACACGTACTCTATCACACACTTTTATCTTACCATACCCATTTATACTCCATATACTCCGCTCATTCTCTACTACACTCGACTCAACACACATACTCACTTTTTTCTCTCACTATCACACCGACTTACACGTATTCCAACCTTCAACTCCATCCCTTCGGCAATGTAACGTCACAATATATATATATATATATATATAAATAATTAATTTACATTTGATTATATATAGATCTAAAGATCTAAAATACAATAAAAATTACTATATATGGGTCTATATAGGTCAGGTCTAATCAGATCTAATCATATATAGACCCATGTAGAACTATATATGGGTATATACTATTATATATATTCCATATATAATCATATATAATTAGGCAAAATCATTTTGTCCCGGGATATAATTAGATCTAATTATATATAAGGCTATATATACTTATATATAGGTCTATATATAACCATATATAATTATATATAACACCATATATAATTATATATTTTCCATACGTAATCATATATAATTATATATAATTAGGCAAAATCATTTTTTCCCGGGTTACTAGAACACAGTGACGCCGGACTAGTGGGAAGCCTTAGCTGGCCTGTGTGGTTCTTCATGACTCACATCCTTATAGTGGTCTCGATAAATCAAGTTATAATGATAAATCAGCTTGTGGTTTAACATTATTCTGCGGTAACTTCTAAGAATATCTCGTGAGATTCAGTTGTGTAAGTTGTTCAATTTTTAGTTCAGTAATCTATGAACTTGAAAAATTTGAATGGCGTTAATGATTAATTATTATAATAAATCGAATGTTTATAATTGTTTCATTCTTATTAATTATCATAACATATCATAGTAAAAGACATGAGAACTTATGTAAACGTATTATATTACAATTCAAAAACAGCAAATTGAGTTTTATCGAATTTTTTAAGAGGGAAGTCCTGGATGTCTAGAAACAAATGTGTTAGTTGGTCTGGAAAACGACAAGGGTTACCTAGTGGCACATGCTCGCAATAAATTTTCGTTTCTTACTCTGGGCAAAGAGTTTGTTAATTAATCGTATTCCCTTAACGTTTAATTAACTTACGTAGTAAAACCATTACAATCAAAATTACTATATTTTTGTTAATCAAGTAACGTTAACAAGCTTACATTGTTAATGGTAAAAGTAAAAGAGAAACAAAGAATAATATTAATCACTACATGCTTAATAGGGTGGGCCGAAAATACGCTTTTTTTGAATTTTCATTATTAATACCAAAAGTATTTTTCTTTGTACAAAAAAAAAGGCCATTCGGCAGCCGAAATGAAAGGTAGATTTTCCAATTAATCTATATAAAAAGTTTTATACATACATATCTTGTGATGCATGTTAGTATATAGTCATGATATGAAATTAGGCTCGTTTTCTAAGAGTGAGAGTAAAAAAAGACAACGACTATTTTCGATAGAGAACTTCAGATAGTTGATTTGACAAAACATTATATAGGTAATGTACTAAACTAACCTTCACGTAAACAAAGTATAGAAATTTTAATTAGTATGAGATCATAATTGTAATTACTATTATGATGGCAAGATCGGTTATAATTATAGGACGTACAGGTACGATTGAAACAGCATAAATAATAAAAAAAATACTTTTAAAATATAAAATAGCAGTGAAATTTACAGGTTATTTTTTTCACACTATAATACAACTGACAAAATTGTATAATAATGGGAAATGCATAAGTTATGTGAAATGAAAACCATATTTTCAACATTTTTTGATTCCATTCAAATTTTTAAGGCTATCAAATTATTGGAAGAAATGGCCAAAACATCAAGTTTAAGGTCACAAATTAAAGCTTATTAGACAAGCTTTCAAATACTTTTTACGGAAATTATCTATGAGTTTTAGTTTTAATGTTATATGAACTTCAACAGTGAATAAAAACTGATTTTTTCGAAAATTCGTGGAAATTTCAAACAGCCATAACTTCACAACTATTCGAACGATTCAGCCCATCTTTGAACTTGATCAAGATAATCGCCTATAGAATAAGTGTGGAAAATTTCATTAAGATCCGATAAGAACTGTAGGTGCTATCGTAATGACAAGAGCAGTTATAATCATACGTCGTAGAGGTACATTAATATATCATAAGTAATAAAAGAAATACTTTTAAAATATAAAATAGCTGTGAAATTTACAGGTTATTTTGTGCACAATAAAATACAACTGACGAAATTTGATTATAATGGGAAATGCATAAATGATGTTGAATGAAAACCATATTTTCAACATTTTTTGATTCCATTAAAATTTTTAAGGCTATTAAATTATTTGAAGAAATGGTAAAAACATCAAGTTTAAGGTCACAAATTAAAGCTTATTAGACAAGCTTTCAAATACTTTTTACGGAAATTATCTATGAGTTTTAGTTTTAAAGTTATATGAACTTGAAAGTGGATAAAATTTTTTTTTTTTGAAAAATCGTGGGAATTCGAAACAGCCATATCTTCTAAACTAATCGAACGATTTAGCCCATCTTCGAACTTAACCGTGGTAATCGCCCATAGAATAAGTGTCAAAAATTTCATTAGGATCCGATAAAGATTCTAGGCGCAATCGTGTTCTCTAAACTTGGTTCTATTACATATATATTTATATATATATATATATATATATATATATATATATATATATATATATATATATATATATATACATATATATATATACATACACATATAAATTTTTCAACGAATGGTGTTTTCGAACTCTACTCAACTAATTATGGTAGGTTGTGACAAAATTCCTTGAAAAATCGACCATGAGGACAAATACAATACGTAGATTTTTAAAAAAATCTACCTAAAAATTTTTCGGAAAACAAAAAAAATTTTAGGTCGATATCTTAGGCTCGCCAAATCCCGTTGAAGTTAGAAGGTGTTTAAAAATTTTTTTCCAACTTATTTTGATCGGAAATTTAATTTTCTACATAAAAGTTCCTATAATAAAATAACGTAAAGTTGATAGTTACTGAGATAATTGCAATTTTGTTCTAAAAAATATAATTTTTCAAGATATTATCACTTTTTCAGGGTAAAATATGAATTTTATCACATAAATTTCATTGAAAATCAAATTTCCTACAGAATTGGCCTTCTGGTAAAAATTTGAAATTTACAGTTATTCAGAAACTGGCAATTTTATGTTTAGATAGTCACATTTTTCGTTATTTAGTGGTTTTCACCAAGAATTGCTATTTTCTTTGTATCTATCAAATTTGAATAAATTTTCATCAGGTCTGTTTTGTAAAAAATTAAATTTTCTACGAAATTTTTATGATAAAATTAATTTTTTACCCTGAAAAAGTAATAATATCTTGAAAAATTTCATTTTTTAGAGCAAAATTGCAATTATCTGAGTAACTATCAACTTTACGTGATTTTATTATAGGACCTTTTTTGTAGAGAATTAAATTTCCGATCAAAATGTGTTGGAAAAAAAATTTTAAACAACTTCTAACTTTAGCGGGATTCGGAGAGCCTAAGATATCGGCCTAAAATGTTTTTTGGTTTCCGAAAAATTTTTTTTTTGTACGAGGAATAATATTTTTGGTATTAACAACGAAAATTAAAAAAAAGCGGATTTTCGGCCCACCCTAATGCTTAATAGAAAAATGGTAGTACGAAGGAGCTCCGTTTAATTGTTGAAAATAATAAATTATTTGATGAGTTTTTCTAAAGAGACTATTCTGCAAAAAAGTATTAATAATTTATCATATATATATGTATGGTTGGTGACACGACCGATGACCCAAAGACAACTGATCCCCGACAATTGGTCCCCGACAATTGATCCTTGTGACGATTGATCCACCGATAAAATATACTCACACACATATAAATGTGAAAAATTTGTGTATGAGTAGATTTTTTATGTTACACGCACACAAAATTAGTGAAAAAAGAGCGTAATTTTTCACATTTATATGTGTGTGAGTATATTTTATCGGCAGATCGATCGTCGCAAGGATCAATTGTCGGGGGCCAATTGTCGGGAATCAATCGTCTTTGGATCAACGGTCAGGTAACCGTATGGTTTGATTATATCTATATACCACATACAAAGAGAAGTTGTGTGGTTGTCGCCTGAGATTATTCGGTCTGAAACTTGGGCAACTAATTGCGACTAGCAATTTGTCACACGGACAAATTGCGACTCGTCAAGCAGACCCACCCTTTCTACTATACCCAGCATCTACTAATACCTTTACTTTTTCTTTAATTTCTCCAAACTCCTGTTGATGTAGTTTTCTCTCTTTCTTTCTCTTACGATAAACAGCATGTGAAAGTGTGCACGTTGAGTCAACAGAACTTTCTGCCTCCGCAATCGTAAATCCAGTTTGCCTGAGCCAATGATTTAATGTCTGTATTTAATCGTACACTACACAGTAAAAAATATTGTGTATTCGTGTCGAAAACGGTTTGTGTTAAACTAACACAAAGTTTGTGTCACTTTTTGTAACATAAAAAATGTGTTATACACTCTTTATTAACACATTTTGTGTGTTACTGTGGAATTCTTTGCGCCCTCTTGTGGCGATATTTCAACATTATCTTTGTGTTGAAAAGGGGTTACACAAAGTTTGTGTCGAAATTTCAACACAAATTTAGTGTCAACCGTTTTTAACACACAAACTGTGTTGATTTTACACAATATTTTTTGATGTGTACTAATGGACATACTTATTCGTAGACCAACGAGAAAAATTGTAGACTCTATCACGCGAACATCATAGAATTTTACCCAAAAAAATACATTCTACATTCTGTATCAGGAAAACAAAATGAGCTAATAAAAAATAAGTTAAGGCTGATTGTGCAGACAAGAAGTTCAAATATAGAGCTAGAAAATTACAATAGTATTGCCAGGATATTAATTTAGGTTGTTCTTACATGAAACAAATTTGCATGATATTTAAGGTGATGATTGATAGATGGAAATAAATTAATTTTGGTAATTTAAATAGATTTGAAGTTTCAAAATATTTCACATCGTAAAGTATTTGAATCACTTTTGATGTTGATGTTTTAATTGACGAGATTGGAATAAAGGGATAGTCATATAAATACAGAAGAATAAAACATTATTATTTGGCTGTTTTTGGTTCCACCGGAGGATTTTAATCGATTGATATACGATTGTTTAGTCACGAGCTTAGGCAATTTGAAAAGCTTCGTGCATTTCCGCTACGACCGGGAGTAGCTGAACTCGCTACTGACTTGAATGTCAGAATAGTGCCGGGTCACTCGCTATTTGGGCCCGACACATACAATTTCTTGCTCATGACCGTATCACGGTGGCATGAGAACCCGCTACCAGCCGGCCAATCAGAGAAAATATCCATTTGTATCTCTGAGTCCCCTACAAATAGCAAATTTTCTAAGATGACATAGGTTTCCGAGAATGAAAGTAAATGTCACTCAAATTTATGACCTAATCCTTTATTCTCACGCTCTCAATATTTTTAGCCCCACTTTTCTCCTAAAATTTTCGTATATAAATCCAGGAAAAATAATTAAAGTCAGTCATTACCACCGCAACTAAAACCCTTGTCGGATCTATCCGCGAGTAAGATTCCAAAGTTCGTTCTCGTGACGCTCCACAGCCTAGGCAACCGGGGGTCCTAGATCGACAATCGGAATTCAAACTTAAAATTAAACATCCAAAACTCATCACTTCTACCAACAAAATCCTTGTCGGTTCTTCCTAAGAATCCGCGAGCAAGATTCACTGAGTCGATTTCTACATTTGACCTCGTGACGCTCCACGTCGAGGCAACCGGGGGTCCTAGACCAATAATCGAGATTCGATTCTTTTACTTAAAATTATAATTTCGCGACTTAAAATTTTACCTTTAAAACCTTTCCTCGTGAGGTCCTACGCCTAGGCATCTGGACTCCTAGGTTGGATACCTAGAGTAAAATCATTTAAGTTCGCATTAGAATTAACTAAACTCCTTCACGTGACGTCCACCGCCGAGGCAACCGGAGTCCTTGTTCGGGAATAGTTAATCCTGTTAATAAAAACCTTAAAAATTATCATAAATTTACTCGAAGGCAAAGCCGGCCTATCGCCCCAGCGTGCAGTGCGTTTGTGTGAGACGGATTCAACCCGTGAATCCTAATGTAATAAGACGATTATAAACATTGTAAAATATTTAAACACAAAAATTCAGATTGGTGAATTTGAAGTGAGTGTGTGCAAGTGTGTCAACCCTTCTGGGTAAGTCCAAAATTATAATATTTACATGTAAAATTTAAACGAACAATATACCACATACGTTTTTTTTTATCTATAGATTCGTCTCTTTATTTACTGTCCTTTTTCTCCGGCATTCAGGTGCTGGTAATTTAAGTCATAGTAAACCGAAGTAAGACGGAGAAAGAACACGGTCTTCTCGAGGGCTCATATTCACCGACCCAACATCCCTCTCGCTCAAAATCCCGGACCTACCCTAACGCCACGCAGGTCATTGAATGGGACGTTTATAATACATCCGCTCGGTACAAATAGACAAATAAGTTATAAAACTATACGAAATTATAACATTCTTATATCAGCCACGTGACCCAAATTCCTTGGTTGGACGACAGAATAAAAAAAATTTGGAAAATCCAAAAGTGCACGCCTCGAACGCTCATATTACAATAAAATTAATTATTAATGTTTTTTCTTTATTAAAAAATTTTTTAATAAACATCTAGACATTCCTTATTTTTTTTTTTTTTTAATTTAGTTAATTGGATAACAGTTGGCAAGTCGATTTGTCACACGATATAATAAAAAAAAAAAAATTATCTGATGGTAAAGTGAAGCCTTATAATATCAGCAAAGTTTCATGATAATCATGTCTACTTATATTTGTGGGAGAAAAATGGCGGATTAAGCATTAGTAAACATAATCAGTTTTCAGTTTTTAATTGATAATAAATGAACGAGAAGGACTACAGTAGTAATATTTAAAAGGCTTCTATTCTACTAAAATCTGAAGCTATTGAAAAAAAAATTGGACTCATTAATTGAGTTTTTCGAGAGATATCTTGCTCACACACGGACATCCCAATTGACGTCCAACTAGTCTCATGTTAAATAATTATTTTCTTATTATAGTGTAGCTAAATAAAATTTTTAATTAAATCCAAATTATTCTTTAGAATTTTCTCTAGACATTGGTGTACTTTTTTTTCCACAGAGGTGTTTTATGAAATTAGCAGAAATGATTAAAAGTAGAAAAATCCCGTTTTCACGACAAGTCGATTATAGAGCACAACCTCTCCCGCTATCGCGTCCGAGGCGTGCAATAATTTCATACTATAAGTTATAAATTAATAATCGGCGCCCAACCACTTATATGTCCTCATACTAACCACGTGAAGTTCAATCGAACTTCTTGGCTGAGTTATAGAACGAGGTAATTCGGTATTCCGATATTAAATCGCAGAAAGGGTCACTCGGGCCCTCTAGCGGCTCCCCTTCCAAGTACATAGGCCCCTCTTCGTGGGTCCTGGGATTAGTAGTTCTGGTAGCGCGCATTCGTGCGCACGGACCATTATGAAGCTAAGTGCTACCGCTGCGAGGGTTAGGGCAGCCCATGCTGGTTGGTCAGTAACCCGGTGGACAGAGGCTCATTAATACCCTTACATAACTCCATCAGTGGGTGGTGGTAATAGCACTTGATATTGTCTAGGAAGGCAACTTTTAGTTGTCGTCCATATATCAAGTGCTCATAAAGTGAAGACAGCTAGATGGCTTGGGATGACGTTGCTACCCACCACTTAGTCGTAGTAACCTGCCTACCAGTTCAGGATACTGGTACCGCGGGTGGACCTTCGAAGCCCCACTCTGACCAAAGTCTCTCTATTTCCTGAGATAAGAGGAGTTCTAAAGGATTCAGTTGGTGTAGGCTTCGTGGGGGCTGCTGGTGAGGCACCCACATGCACTGAATGTCTAAAAGGGTTTGCTAATATGAGCTTATGCTCATATTTCGCTTTTATAATATATGATGGAGTTGATTATATAAATAGGGACCACACGCAACGCGAGTATGCCCAAAAGGGCGAGGTATCGGCTTCTGTAAAGGAGGTGGACTTAGGTCCCGTTATATTAATTAATTTCCGATATTAAATAGTAAATTAAAATAACCCTTTTGCCCGTCACCTTTACTCACTCCGATCGTGACACATGATTCGATATGATTAAAGATAATTAGTATTAAAATTACGTTTGAAAGCAGTATGATTTAACGATTCGGGCATATTTTAAATAACAATAATTCAAATCATTTTGAATAATTTCAAATTATAATTTTATGATATAATACAATATAAAATAATTTAAATTTTTCAAATCATTCCAAGCTAGAATTCTTGATCAGGGCTATAACGAAACAAATACATTAAGGTCGATCAGAAAAAAAAAACTTTTTATACTGCTCTTATCTTTCAAGAAGTTTATTTATAGTAGAAAAAAAAATTCCCACCAATTCGTGGGATATTTAATTTCAATTAAAATCTCCAAATCAATATGGTTCTCATGAGAAAAATGTCTTTTCGTACAAGAAATCATTTACATGACATACTTTTGCCTTGAGAAATTTTTCTCGAAAAAGTTTTTTCTAATGACATGTCAAAAATATTTTGCAGAAGCTTTGATAATTTGAAAAATCCGAAACCAAATTTAAATCAGAAAATTCACGAAAATTAATTTGAATAAACAGAAATAACAATATAATAACTTTTTCTGGTTGAAAAAAATTTAGAAATTCTAACAAAATATTGCCTCATCATGTAGAGTTGACTACCATTTTCTTATCAATCCAAATTTTCAAATCAAATAAATCGTTCCTATAATTTAAATTATTTCTTAGTAATTGTCTTTTAAATAATCTTAAATACTTATTTATTCATAAGACTTAGGAAGTTTATGAGGATATTGTCATCACACTATTGATAATAGTATGTTATGTCCGCCGCTTAATTTTTAATTATTTATCCGGGATTTCTCCCTTTGGTACCGATAGTAATTTTAGATAAGCGGGTTGGAGGATGTGGACAACAATAAAGAATACGAGGAAGAAATTATCTTCCTATAATTTATTATTTATAGTGGATCTTTTCGAATATTAAGAACCCAAACGTCTCCGAAGAGACTGGTGCTCTTGTTTAAGCCAAAAATATTTTATGATGATAGAAAAATTGGTTCCTCACCTACCTTTCGATGTAACTTCTTCTAGTACGGCAGGTTTTACCTCTCCAAAACGTTGCAGTTCGCTTGACCTTCCTCCTAGGATATCGGTTGAGTGGGCGCGGCTGGGTTGTAGGATAAGGCCTTATATACTACTCTCGAATGAAAAACGCAAGGTTGGAGTGATGAACTTTGTCTTTATTTAGATGTTTCAAATTACAACGTTTTAACTAAGCGTCACTTACTCACTCTAGTTTTTACAATTTTATATTTAATTTGTATTATAGAATTATTTAACCTTAACAGATATTTTTATAAGATTTCGATTTATATTTAATACGTCCTTCTTACACACCCGAAAAGTTTATGCGCAAAACTCGGCTCGAGATGGACTCGCAAATTCACGTGAATTTGTGTCACTGATTCGATCGAACCGGATGGATTTTAAAATCCGAGAACTATTGTATTAGACGAGCGATTACTTCAGTTGCGTCAGATCGAATTTTACATCAATATTTGAAGATTTTTAATAATAATTTGAATTCAATTACCGATTATTCAACGCCGAAGCGGATTCCTGCAATAATTGGATACAACAGATTTTTAGTTTAAATGCCTCACTGATTATTCTACGCCTAGGGCCGATTCCTACAGTAAGGTTAGTGAAATTTTACCATGTTTGACTATTTCTTATTGATTATTCGACGCCGTAGCGGATTCCTGCAATAAGAATTAGTCTAGATAAATTAAGAATTGCCTCATTGATTATTCGACGCCAAAGCGGATTCCTGTAATAAGAGTGCACGAAATTTCGACGTTCGAATCTTCGCGGACCGTAAGTTTTAAGAACCGACTAGCCCTGAGCTATGGGTGCTCAGGCTTTTTATAAACTTTGTTTGGCGATTTGATGGGGAATCTATAGTTGTTGTCACTGGTGAAAGGTGACGACAGTTTATTATTTATTCGTTTAATGTATTGCAGTTATCCTCCCACTATTCTTTGCTGCATAAAGGTGGAAAAGCTGACGCTGCGTTTTCGCGCGCTTTGCAAAGATGAGCTCAGTAATGATTATTTTAAATAATTATTAAAAATAAAAAAAAAATTATTTGGACATAACAAGTACATGTAAGCAAAACATCACACATATGTAGTATGATTTAAGATAAATTGTATACGTAGAGTTGAGATCAATAACATGACCAGCATACTGATCTTGAAAGTGAATGAATTTAGTTAGAGCTAAGAATTAGCTTTTTTCCAAGAATTACTGCTTTTGATTGAAGAAATGAAGCTTGTCGCTAAAAAAAACTTTTTGACCTTGAAGAAATGATTGAAAACCAAAAAATCGCTAATTATGCGGTTTTTTGGCGAAATTGATAAATTTAAAGCTCCAAAACACTAAGTAAGAAAAATCGCAGAGCTTTGAAGTTTTCAGGGTTTTTTCAAGACACTTTGAGGTTGAATATCTTCCGTTATATCCAGAATTAGCAAGATTTCCGAATATCCTTAACCCTTTCCCGGTTGACCTTAAGTCCCTACTCTCAATTTGAATCGTACGTCTTCGTCTTACAGCGAGAGAGCGCTAGCCTGTTGAGAAGAGAAGGGGCAGAAAAAATAGTAGAAGGGGCGCATGCATGCACTACTACGACTAAACTGTTACTAACACGATTAAAATGTTACTCACACATCCTTAACTACGAACTTCGATTGGCGCTACCCCCGTAGAGCTCACACCGATTCATTTCGACACACACTTTCGGGAAAGGTTTGAATATGCGAATTTTCACCTGTTTTTTAATAAACATTATCGCTTCAAAAAAAATTTTTCTATCAAAAGCCACTAATTTTGCCTCATAGAGAATGTTTTCCAGTTTTCAAAACCCTACTTCCATTCTCTGTACACCAATACGTCCGGAGTTATTGATTATCAAAGCCAAAATGGACTTTTTTGCTTTGATCAATGATAACTTGGCGTTAAATTGTCGTAGAGACTTTTTTAGTCAGCCAAATTAAAGGGCATAAAATTTCCTAAAAGGTCGGATTATTCAAAAAAATTATTGAATCCCATAGACTTGTTTGAAGACGAGAAAAAATTTTGAAAATGTTTTTTTCGTCGGTTTTTTTAAGATTACTCCGGAACCGTGCATGATAAAAAAAATTTCAAGTCCAGATCTGAAAATTAGAAACTTAAGGCTACAATTTGCTTTTTTTCTACGACTATTTTTCACGGAGTTACAGCATGTGGAATATCACCCAAAAATTTCGAGTTTTTTTTCTATCCCTTAATTTTTGTGACAGTGTATATCCTCCTGGACAGCGAGATTACAGGATTTACAGCAGTTTCTAGGCAGAATTTCGGAGGAAGACCAGTAGTAGTTGACCAGTCTTAGTTGTGCTATTATTCTTTTGTAAAGCATACAAAGATTGCTTGTCAAATAAGTTGAGGGACCATCTGCGATCAATCTTGCAAAGTTGAACTGCAATGCACTTGAGTTTTGACATTTGGTGAGATCTTCTCTTAGAATGGTGCGATATTTTTCAAGGACAATTTCCCGACGGGCTTTCCAAGTACGTGGGGTCCAGTTATTCCAGAGGTATTCACTTCCAGTGATGTGAAAAAATTCTTTTATTTGCAGAGCCCAGTTATATTTATGATTTCCAATAAGCCCACGAGGATTTTCACAGAGTTCTACCTGGGTCATTCTAGGTCAAATTGACCAGTAGTTGGAATCAACCCCTTTCAATTTGGAAGGAATTCGGTCAAAACTTTTCTTTTACCATAAAACAGAGATTGATCAAAGGAAAAAAATTAGAAAAATTTTTTGCGAAAGTTATTCAAAATTCAAAATTTCACTATTTCTCTAATTTTTCAACTTTATTTTTTGAATATCTCGACAACTATGATAGATACAGAAATGGTCTTGGTTTTGTTTTGAATGGGACACTTGGGGCTATTGAAAAAAAAAATCTGTCTATCGGTTGACCCTGCGGGCCAGCCCCAAAACTTCCCGCTGTTTTCGAGCTCCTTGAGCTTGAAAACATTGTTGTGGATACATTTTCGAGCTCTTCGAGCTCGAAAATACTTTTGTGTGCTATTGTTTTCGAAAAAAACCTATTTTAGCATTTCTTTCTCCCACGATATCTCAGGAACGAATTGACCGATTTTGATGGTTGAGGCGGCAATCGACGCGTTTTATCAAATTCTAGAGCTGATTAGGTTTTGAAGTCGGTCGTTCAAGTCGTTTCTGAGAAATGAATACAAAACTAAAAAAAAAATTTTTTTTTTCGGAATTCGCCAATATTTTCGAGTCTACTCGATCAAATGATCGAAAACTTTCAGAAAAGTTGATGACCAACAAGCTCTTTCGATTGCCACCTTAACCATCCAAATCAGTTCATTAGTTAAAAAGTTATAGACCGGTCACACACACACACACACACACACACACACACACACACACACACACACACACACACACACACACACACACACACACACACACACACACACACACACACACACACACACACACACATACATACATACATACATACATACATACACACCCACACACACACACATACATACATACAGACACTCGGACATTATTCTGAAAATAGTCAGAATAGCTTCCTAAGCAGTGTTACCAGAACCTTTTCACTGGGAGTACCCGCGCCACGGCGCTCGTGTAGCCCCAAAGTAGCCCGAGGCGGGAACTCATTTAAATACAAATCGACTTGAACATATTACTATTCCATTAAAGATAAGCAGTTATTGTGAATATATTAATGATACGTTTAATTGTTTTTTTAAAATAATATATTCGTCTAGTATAAAAAATAAATACTCCAATATGATGATAAAGTTTATTACTTTTTAATAGTTATTATACTTTTTGGTTACAGAGATCATTATTTGATAGTTTTAAATATTTCTTATGGTATTTATAAGAGAATTCTTCTTAAATATGAAATTATAAATTTTTTTTTTAATTCTTTGTTAACTTATGATACTAATTTAAGATAACTAAATATTAAAATTCTAATGACCAGGAATTTGCCTAAAGTTATAACAATACAGCCGAAAAGCTTACAAAATATGCTTCAACAGTTTTCAGTTTTACTAAAAAATTTAATTGTCGTACTCTGCTGATTCAATGATACTGATCGATTCTATAAAACCTCCATCATCAGTTTCAACTAATGTGCTGGAATTCCCTGAATTATTATAAATATGACTCGTAAATAATTCTAGCATGTATTTTGTGGGAATATAATTTTTACACCAAAGTCCAAATACGCTCATGTGAATGCGAATTCGTATTATTGCCACAAGCATAGGCAACAACATACGGTTTCGTAGTTTTGTTTTTACGGTGGACATTGTACTAAACACTCTTTCAACATCCGCGTTGCTAGTAGGTAAAGAAAGCGCGCGAATTGCAAATGCAGCCAATTCCTTGAAGCTTTGGTTTCCACTTGCATTCTAGAGATTCAATACTGCGATCCAAAACTTAGTTATGCTTGTATTTTCATTGAAATCCATTGATACGTCGTGCAATCTTAATGTTCCTAATTGACGCCACTGAATTCTTATCAAATCTTGATCAACTCCTTCAGCTAAATAGAATGATTTAATTCATTAAGCAAAAATTATAGGCTTAAAAAAAAATCAAAATACTACCTGCTAACTCCCAAGGTAATTTATCTGCAGATGCAGGTGAAGTCTGCAATAAACACATATTCGGTGAAAAGTATTGTATATTATTAATGACTGCAAGATTAGTTGGTAGTCGCTGGACCAACTGCTCACATAATCGAATTAAAAAAGTGACCGATCTTTTCTTGACGATTTCTAAATTATTGGAAGATATTGTTTTCTTGGAAGCGTAAGAATTAAATCGATCACCGAGATCAACGGAGTTCAGAGGTAGTAATGAGTTACCAAATTCTGCATCTGATTTTTCTAATGCTCTTTTTACAGCCTCAATATCAGCTAAGTGAAGCATATCGGAGTCAGGATTTGATGATTCCAGAGGTCTTAAGAAGCTTGGAGAAAATATACGTTTTGCAACTGACATTAGCAATATTTTTAGGTCAGAATATAACTTAGTAACATCTGCATTAGCTTGTTGAAAAGCTAAGTTAACTCGAGTAACTTCTCGGAGGATATTTTCCAAAAAAAAGCAAATACAATAAATTTGTGTCATCATTGTACATCTCAGCAAGTGTTCTAGCAGTATAACATTTATCTTTCGTTGATTTAGCAGCTATTTCGAAAAACGGTTTTAATTCATTCCATTGATTTAAGTTAGACTTGACAGCTTCAAACCACGCAAGCCAACGAGTATTTGAAAGCTGAACAAGTTTAGGCGGGTTACCAATATTTACTTTTGCGTACAAATCTTTGTAGATCATTTGACGAAGAGGACTGTGAGCGAACCAATTCCTAGTTTCACGAAGAAGATATTCTAATGTTGTAGGCAACTCTTCACAAGCTTTAGCTGCACACGAATTCAGGGAATGACAACTGCATTTTATCAACTGTAATCTTGGGCACTCTTTCTTCAATAAAGTGTATAAGCTATGATTACATCCACAAAGATTGCTGGCTCCATCGGTTCCAATTCCAATTAACTTATCAAGCGTTAGTCCCACACTTGCAATGAAATCGACAAAATTTTTATGAAGCTCAATTGCTGTAGCTCCACCAACTTCATTGAATCCAAGAAAGTCAGTGATAATGTTATTTGATTTCTTACTATAATAGCGCACACAATACGCCATATATTTTACCGTTGAAACATCGGTTGATTCGTCTAGAATAATAGAATAATCTTCTTCGCCAATATCGTCAATAAGCTCTTTGAGCATTCCAGGAGCGATTACATTTAATATTATTTTAGAACTCTTTGTTCTATGCAGCCGAATTTTTTCTAATTCACTTCCTTTTCCAATTTCTTTCAATAAATCGCTCAAATAATCAACACTTTGGATAGAGCTGTGAGCCGCAATATGAAGTACGAGCTTGATGTCTGATATTTTTGTACTATTTTCAACTTTAGTAACTATACCTTATAAAATAAATTTTTTGATTCATTAATTTCAAGTAATAATGAAAAAACATTATTTAGAAAACAATTCGTTTAAGCTTACCAGTTTCAGTTAATTTTTTCTGCGTTTTATTCAACGCTTTAGCTTTATTTTCGTGAACTTTTCGGGTACAATGTACCTTTAGATCATGTTTTTGAGCCCGTAAAGTAACTCGGCACCACTTGCAGTATGCCTCACCATGTTCAGCCTGTATTAATTCTGCTGGACTCTTACAAAGCCATCCTTTAAAAAGAATAGGTATCAAACATTGAGTATTACAAAATATAAAAGACAGTAAAGTTAGAGGACATCTGACAATTGAAAAAATTTTTAAATTATAAAATCAACTGTTTATAAAATGAGAGAGTAAAAAATGCACGTTTAGACAATTTTAAAATCAGTACATGCATTTTTTTTAATTTTTTTATTTTCATTAATTAATTTTTAATTAAAATAAGTCATAATTAGTAGTATAAATTACCTTTAAATAATTTATCTTTTTCTCAATCGTCGCGATAATGCTTGTAGATACCCATCCTTGATTATAACGAAAGCAATGATTTGAAAGTGCGTATTATAAAAATTAAATGCCGACAAAGTTTCTTTGATCTTGATCAGTACACAGTACAATACCGAGTACTGATACAAATATGGTGAATATTCCCCAAGTAAACAATAGAAAAAATATTTGATATTTTATAATTGGCAAATGTATCAAAAAATAACTGATTACAGATATTACATTTATTTGTAACAAAGCGAACTGAAAAACATTATTTTATTATTTTTATGATCAGCAAATAAACACAGAACTAATTGAGTCCAAACTTTTTTTTTTACCTACAGGAAAAAAACTAATCTAAAAACATATGAAGACTAAGAATTAAAATATGTAGCCTTATTGGCTACCTGTAGCCGATGAATAAAATATTATCGCCGCACGATAAAATAGGTAGCCTGTTTGGCGATTAATAGCCCCGTCTGGCAGCACTGTTCCTAAGACCTCAAAACGTCGACATCTTATGAAATTTCAATTTTCGCAAATCGGGGTGAAAACAATAACTTCCCAATTTTTCGAAAATCGTCGATTTTCTTAGCGGGAAGTTAACAAAATTTTGGAAAAAAATTTCGACAAATGAGAAAGCTTTCGAATTTTGAATTTTCAAAAACCGTCAAATTCGTATGGTGGCACGAAATTTTGGGCTCAAATTCTTTACTACAATACCTTCAAACAATCTTAAGAGATCCTAAAAATTTCATAAAGGTGTTTTTTTTGTTTCAAAATTAGGATTTTTTGAATTTTGGCAAAAAAAATTGTTTTTTTCACCCCTAAGTCTAGCATAGTTAAGAAAAAAAATGTCATTTTGTGTAAAAGAAAGTTGTACGATCTAAAACGCAATTGTGTAACGCATGCACTACATAACTGTAAGAATATAAAGTGAAGCAAATGATGAGGAAACTCACACATCGATTCATTTCATTTGCAGTGCAATGAAATTGTTAGTTAAACTATTTATGTATCAATTATCGGTTGCATGCGTCCCACGTTTATCGCTTTAGATCTTACAAGTATTTTCATAGCTATTCAAAACTCACAATCATAAGTTTTCCGGACTATCTGTAAGAAGCTCGGAATCTGTATGTGGTTTTAAATCTTGATGAGCCTCAGAGATATACTTTTACAGTTGTGAGTCTGTTTTAAAAACGTGGTATAGTAAAAAGTTTTTCTATTTCGATCATTATTTTCTGCTTTTTAATATTACATGAGTGAAATTTTGAAATCGATTTTGAACACTTTGTTAACACCTGACTATATCGGAAATAGGAAATCGTTATATCTACCGACCACACAGAAAAAAAAATTCTCGACTGAAGGTAAATATTCTTGATTCAAGAAAATTTTTTTGGAGACCCAAATTTTCTCAGATAAAGTAGAAATCTTCTCCGACCAAGACGAATTTTTTTTAACCAAGACAAATTCTCTTGGCTCAAGAAAATCTTGACTGGGTTACCGAAAACGTTTGTCTTCAAAAATATTTTCTTGACTCAAGATAACTTTTTTTTCTGTGCAGTAATCTATCAAACAAGTTAATTGTTTTTTTTTTTCTGAAAAGTAAAATTAAGAAGCAAGCAAAAATCATGTTTTCTAAAATTTATACTTAAAAACATCAAAATTAATTAAAGCCAGATCTTTTTTAGTTAAAAATTTTAAATACATCTGGAGGTTCTAATCGTCGCATTCTTTCCATTTCCTTCATTGAATCTTCATTAAACGTTGTTTTTTTTCATCTGTCATTCATTTGTGGGCTATATTCAAGAATTTGAATCATATCCAGAAGTTAGTTTAAAAGTGATTATAAAAATTTTACACCGAGCAGCCAAACAAATGGATACGAATTTTTATTCGATTTTTTTTTCATTTTCATTTTTTTTTTTATTTTCTTGCACTGTCATCTAACTCTGAGTTATGCTTCAAATTTCAAATCTCTAGTTCGTCGGAAAGTTAGTTTAAAATTGATTACAAAATTCCACCCGAACAGTTCATGAAAGCGCGTTAATAAAAACGTAGTGAAATAATCTTCTTCATTCTTAAAATGACATTTTTTTTCTCAACTATGCTAGACTTAGAGGTGGGAAAAAAATTTTTTAACTTCCCGCTAAGAAAATCGATGATTTTCGAAAATTTCGGGAAGTTATTGTTATCACTCCGATTTGCGAAAATCGAAATTTCGTCAGATGTCGGCGTTTTGAGGTCCTAGGAAGCTATTCTGACTATTTTTAGAATGATGTCCGAGTGTCTGTATGTATGTGCGTGTGTGTATGTGTGTATGTGTGTGTGACCGGTCTATAACTTTTCAACTAATGAACCGATTTGGATAGTTAAGGCGGCAATCAACAGAGCTTGTTGGCCATTAACTTTCCTGGAAATTTCAGAGCATTTGATCAAGTAGACTCGAAAATTTTGGCGAATTACGAAAAAAAATCGGTCTATCGGTTAACCCTGCGGGCCAGCCCCAAAACTTCCCGCTGTTTTTGAGCTCGTTGAGCTCGCAAACATTATTGTGAATACTTTTTCGAGCTCTTTAAGCTCGAAAATACTTTTGTATGTCATTGTTTTCTAAAAAAACGTTTTTTAGCATTTCTTCCTCCCACGATATCTCGCGAACGAATTAACCGATTTTGATAATTGAGGCGGCAATCGACGCATTTTATTAAGTTCTAGAGCTGATTAGATTTTGAAATCGAAGGATTCAATTTTTTTTGTAGATATCCGAAAAAAACGTTTTCTACTGTTTCTTTCGTCGACGACATCTTTTGAACGGATTATCTGATTGAGACTGTCTTGGTAGCAATCGAAAGCTTTTGTCAAGTTCTAGAGCTGATTTGATTTAGGAATTGATCGATCCAACAGTTTTCACAATATCCAAAAAAAACGAAAAAAAAAATTTTTTTTTTTTTCGTATTCCTTAAATATCTCAGAGTTTATTTGACTAAATGGTCTAAAATTTTTTTGAAAATCTGAGTTCAGAAGATATCTTTCGAATGCCGCAAGAACCATCCAAATCGGTTCATTCATCAAAAAGATATGAGAGGTTTATATCCACACATGCACACACACACACACACACACACACACACACACACACACACACACACACACACACACACACACACACACACACACACACACACACACACACACACACACACTGTAACGGGGTGAAAATTAGTTATTTCTTAATTTAAATTCAAATTCGACTCGCGCCAAAACGAGAGCGACCTCCTCCTACAACAACGGTCGGTAACCTCAGCACCTACTTATCATTGGGGTCACTGCTGTCGAGTTTTTGACAGTTTGTTTTATAGACGTTGGCCAACCTGCGAGCAAGGGGTACGAGGCCCAGGTGTGGCGAGTGGTCGTTCTCTTGGTTCTGGGCGTTCAACAGCGACGGACGCAATTCCCGTACTGCTATACTCACTAAATAAATTTTTCTACAACATCATATATTGGACATCCATATACGCCATTGCCAAGAGCTCATAAGCCCACTTGGTGTGGAAGCTTATTTACTAAGTCACTTTATAAATTATATGGGAAGATTGGTTGGAAGTTGATTTTGGACCTGGTTTACGGAGAAGCTGCAAGTCTTGGTGGAATTTGAGGACTGGAGGACGTTGGATTAGAGAGGAAGTCGGAGCGTCGGAAGGAGCGTGGAAAGTTGAAGTGAGTGGTGCAGAGTCATTGTGTTAAAATTTGTATATTCAGTAGAGTCATTTGTTAAAATTGTCACAGTAGAGTCATTGTAATAAATTTTGTATATTCAGTAGAGTCATTTGTTAAAACTGTCACAGTAGAGTCATTGGTAAATTTCGTCAAGTCGAGTCTGTCATAGTAATATCAGTCATCAGCCATTTTATTAAAATTGTTCACATCCATTCGGATTTTTGTAAGGCGACTTCGTCTTAAATAAATGTCAAATTAATTAAATTACATGAAATTACTTAATAATCATACTCCAAACTAGTTCCCTTACAAGTATAAGTAATATTAAGATCTCTCTCTCATAAATTTAACTACTGCGTGGCCCAGTACGGGGAAACCCTGTTCTGAGGCTGAGCAGCCGAGCAAAAGGTTGTAAGACACCTCAAGTCTTACATATGAATGGACTCTTAATTTTTTAAGGCCACAACTTAAATTATTAAATTAAGGGGACCCATTACAACACACACACACACACACACACACACACACACACACACACACACACACACACACACACACACACACACACACACACACACACACACACACACACACACACACACACACACACACACACACACACACACACACACACACACACACACACATACGTACATACATACAGACATCGCTCTGAAAATGTCAGAAGAGCATCCTAGCACCTTCAAATGTCAACATATGATGAAAACCGGTTTTTGAAAATCGGGGTGAAACCAATAACTTCCCGAATTTTTTGAAAATCGTCGATTTTCTCAGCGGGAAGTGAAAAAATTTGTTTTTTTTAAGTTCTTACTAATTTCTCAGAAACGAGTTGAACAATCGACTTCAAAATCTAATCAGCTCTAGAACATTATAAGCCACGTCGAATGCAACCCCAACTATCTCAATTCGTTAATTTGTTCGAGAATTATCGTTGGAGAAAGAAATGGTAAAAACGGGTTTTTCCAAATATCGTCGAAACGGCTGAACCGATCGATTCCAAATTTAATCAGCTCTAGAATTCAAAAAAACGCGCCGATTGCCACCTCAAACGTCGAAATTGGTTAATTAGTTCAAAAAAAATCGGCGCTAAAAGTTAAAAAATAACATACAATGTTATTTTTTCCGGATAAATCAAAATTAAATGAACTAAAATGTGTCTGAAATCATACAAACTCTTTCTCTTTGTAGTGTCTTTTGATCATCTTACTATGTCATCTAACTTGATTTTTAGTTTAAATCATAGTATCAATAAAAAATTGAAAAAACAGTTTCTGATATTTTTCTCGGATATTTAATATATTATGACTCTGACGTAAGTTAAAACTCATTCAAATCTTGATTTTGATCATTGACATTGCTTTCTGCCTCATTGCATTTATTTCATAGAACATAATCGGGAATAAAAATTTAAAAGCCGCTTCTTCATTAATGATTTTCGATTCTTAATTTTTCAAACTCTAGCATAAAACGTAACTCATTAGAGCTTGAAAAGCTCATAAAAAAATAATTGCTAGTAATCGCCTTTTCGAGCTCGAAAACATATTGACAGTGATGTTTTCAAGCTCCTTGGGCTCGAAAACAGCGGGAAGTTTTGGGGCTGGCCCACAGGATCAACCGACGCCCAGATTTTTTTTTTGCCAAAATTGAAAAATTCATAATTTTGACACGAAAAAGAACACCTCTCTGAAATTTTCAAGATGTCTTAAGATTGTTTAAAGGTAGTGTAGTAAAAAATTTGAGCCCAAAATTTCGTATAGTCTTACGATTTTGATGGTTTTTGAAAATTCAAAATTCGAAAGCTTTTTTATTATTCAAATTTTTTTTCCGAAATATTTTTTTATCAATAGCCCCAAGTGTTCTCTTCAAAACAAAACCAAGACCATAGTTTTCGAGATATTCAAAAAATAAAGTTGAAAGATTATAAAAATAGTAAAATTTTGAATTTTGAATAACTTTCGCAAAAAATTTTTCTAATTTATTTCCTTTGGCTAATCTCTGTTTTATGGTAAAAGAAAAGTTTTGACCAAATTTCGTCCAAATTGAAAGGGGTCGATTCCAGCTACCGGTCGATTTGACATGGAATGACTCACCTGTCTCAAAAAACACAGCTTGGGGATACTATTATTGTTTATTTCGAGTATTCTTATCAAAAAGTTCCAGGTTAGTAGCATACCCCGTAGCTGAACTTAACACGAACAACCTCGAGCCTCAGGGACGAACTAGTAATGCATTTAGGAAGCTTGAGTAACTTCCTGAACAATTCATTTTGAATCACATCAAGTTCCTCTCTATAAGCCAATCTTCAGGCTGGAAAACCATGTAAGAGAGTTGATAATGTCATCGCATTAGTTTAACGCATGCATCCCATGAGTTGTTCTTAGCTTTATTAAGAATATTCAACTGTGGGTTTTAGTCCCAGCATGGTGCTAGATATTTATATACCCATGCAGGTATTTGTAGCAAGATGTGATTTCTAGTTTCTCTTTGTTATACACAAATCTTTCATTTAACTGCTGTTTGAGCCTGCCGTGCTCCCTGTAAACCATTACCTTAGTTTGTCTTCAAATTGGAAGTTGAATTTGAAGCATTTTTTAAGACACGCCGATACCGTTTTTTTTAGCATTGACACAGTCCTGATCAAACCAGGGCTTAGAATCAGAGTTGTTTGGAGTCTTACGGTCCTTGCAGAGTTCAGCGTAAGAAGCAGCTCCCTTAATTAGTTCTGTCAGGAAGTAAGACCGATAGTTAACATCCGCGCTGTTGTAGAATTCCGAACAATCAGCAGCGGCATGGTACAGCAGGTATGTGTGGGAAGCATCAGGTTTCCATTTATATGAGAGGTGAGAAGAGTTTGGTGAATGATGTTCAAGCACATTGGGCTCGTTAGTTAGGAGCCCCAGGAGAATCGGAAAGTGATCTGAAGGGGGGGGGGGGGGGAGTCTGACAGGACTCGAAAATCTTTTGCTAGCGTAAGTGCATTTTGTGATATCCAAACTAAATCTATTACACTCATTCCGTTCGAGTTGCGAAACATCCATTGTGAGGGATAGTCACCAGCAGTGCGTCCATTGAGTAAGATCAAGCCAAGCTCTGACATGAAATCATCTATAAAAAGGCCTCGGTTGTTGGTATTCTGATCGTTGGAAAGTCTTTCAGCATATAAAAGGGTATCAGCGAAGAGATCAGCAACATCAGAGTTTTGAGCACCTACTCTAGCATTTATATCGCCTCCGATTATAATGGGAACATCATCGTAATTTAGCTGTAGGTCTTCAATTAAAGATTTGAACTGTACCATTAACTTTTTGAAACAAAAGCTATCGATTAAGCTTAGAGAGAAATAAAGAGATCCAATAATGAGAGATTGTTTGGTTTGACATTCAACTAAGAAAAAGGTCCACCAGGCTAAAGATTTAATTAATATTGTAGATGCGTTTTTTATAAAGGAGCACAATCCTCTACTGTTACGGCCATTATTTTGGGTAAGCGTTGCAGAAGACCAGTATCGTAAAATCGTCTAAATAAGCTGGGACTGGTGTAGGAGGAGAGAGCAGCCATGTTTCGCTCAGGCAGAGTATATCAGAAGGCACTGATCTAATAAGATCGTAAGAATTTTTTAATCCATTGACGTTAAAGAAACAAATTTTCAACGCAGTGCTTACCTTAATTTTAATAGTAGACTTCTTGTTTAGTTTCTTGCTGGAGGAAAATTTTTTGTAAAAAATTCGGACGGGGCATTTGGTTACTGTTGGTTAGTATTTTCATTCATCTTGTGAGGAACCATCTTCATTATTTTTTCGTTAATGTCCCATGAGAATATATTGTCATCAACTAGTACTTTATGGTTTCTAATTCTTACTTTTTTCCCTTCTTTACGCATTTTTGCGGCTAATTCCCGGTGAAATTTCTCAATAGTTCTCTCCTGAGTTGTCAGTTCCGGGTTTATAAAGATATTTTTGGTATTTTCGTTGATTAGTAATTTTTTTTAAGCTGTAAGATCTTCAATTCGGTGTCAAAAGAATCCAGCTTTACACGAACTAATGGGGGACTAGTATTACGTACACATGAATATTCAATGGGTTTCGTATTGATTCCTAGAGTAGAGTCAAAGAGCTTAGCTATATTTTAATTAAGATTAGACGCTGGCTGGATAGGAAAACCCTTGACAATAATATTTTGTTTGATTAGATTTTTTTCGTAATTATCGAGTCTTTTTGTCAGGGTGTAAATTGCTTCAGACGTGAAAGTAGCCTTCATTTCGAGAGTGTCAAGTTGATTTACATTCACGGCAGAGTTTGGGCAGTTTTCGATTTTACTTAAGCGAGTTTTGATTTCCATGTTTTCGTTGGATAAGGTAAGGACAGAAGTCTTTACATCAGCGAGATCGTCCTGTAATTTGTTGACTGCCTCTTTTTGCTTTTTTGTGGACTCAGAAAAACGCTCTTCAAGGGTCTCGAAGTATGTTTATTTTCAGATCTCATGCTGTTCAGGAGTTTTACCAGTCAGGTCATCTCTTGGGGGGATTCTCCAGCTGTAGCCATTCTCGAAATGTCCGAGTTTAATTCCGTTGGGGTATCGAGTTCGGCGTAGGCTACAAATGAATCAGTTATTGTGTCTGAGATCTTCCTTTTCTTTGTTTTACAGAAGTCGGAGAATATCGAAATTATTTGTGGTTGGTTGTTGAGGGACGTGGCGTTGATCTGCAGCTTTTCAAAATTGGAGCGACGTCCTCTTTTGGCCGGTGTATTTTCTAAAAATAGTGGAATATCGTCAGAAGCTTTGTTTTTAGGGCATGCCTGAGTTATTTTTTCCGGATCGCTTTCCTTTGGTACTTCTATGCCATGAGCTTTGTTTAGGAGTTCAGTCTTATTGGTTAGGTGGAGTTGTTCAATTTCTTCAACAATGATAAGGTTCGACATGACTAAAGATTGACGTCTTGGTATATCTTTTCATTTTTATCCAGTATGAGAACCCACTTTTAAGATACCAGTGTTGGTTATTCATCGGAATTATCGGTTGGGTGCGTTTTCATCCCCAGACAAAACCTCCCCAGACAAAACATCCCCCGACAAAATATCCCCAAGAACTACCACTCAGTTATTTTAGTTGTAATGTTATTCAGAGTGACAATTCTGAACAAGAATTGATGTTGTGAGTATATGTAAAGATGGTGTCACATAAACCGCCATTTTGATGTTAAACTGACACGTGTACACTTAAATATCTACTTGAAAACTGGTCGATAATTTGTAGATATCGCGAATTAAGATGTGTAATTTGCCGCGTTAACTCGCCAAACTTATAATCTTTATCAAACTTAGAGTTTAATAGCCACCGAACAATATTAGGTTTCATCCCAGATGTGTTGGTGGAATCGTCAGTGAGGCACCTCCAACACATCCTGCCTCATACCTAACACTGAAGTTACCAAAAAATTATAAATGGGTTGGACCTATAACGCCACCGTCCATCGTACGGTTTTAAATAAAATTAATTATTAAATATTTTAATTTTTATTTAATCTATTACAAGTTGGTAAGTAACCGGCTACACGTATGTAATTAAACGCCATCTGTGTGTATACGGCTGACTTTTCTATTGTTTATGTGCCACATCACCATACAAACTCATTTCAAAACCGTTTCGAATAGAAGTCCCCAGGGTCAACCATCGGGGGATATTTTGTCCAGGGGATATTCTGTCCGGGGACCAAAACGCACCCAACCAAAATTAACGCATATTTAGAAGAAATTCCGGGATATAAAAAACCTTTCGAAATTCCCAAACAATCAAACGGTCCAGAACCAAGTTTTGTAACTAAGAAATCTCATTTGTTGTTCATTTTTAAACTTGCAAATTCATTCTCGGGTAGTACAGACAAATGCGTAACCAAAAATTATTCTAAAATTCACTTTCGAAATTCGTCAAAATTATTAAACAAAAATGTGAAAGCCTCTTCAATCCTTCTGAAAGTTTTGTGGAAAGAAATTTATGAAGAAAATTCGGATTCAATACCAGATAACATTTTCAAGTATTTGGAATTCATTCAAAATTTCCCTAGTGAAATTAACGGAATTGAATATAATAGTCTTGACTTGATTTCTCCTTCTATCTCTTTCAGAGAGGGGGACGATGAGAAATCAATCTCAAAATTTTTAAGGTGGCGATTTAAATTTTTTAATAAAATTTCAAGGAAAAATTAGAGGATGGCACGACCGTTATGTTTTAACTTGAAATTTGGTAAAAGATTCGTTGGCTCAGTTAAATCTCTTAGTTATGATGGAAAAATAAATTTAAAATTTTCATTGTTGAAATTCTTTACACTATTTAGGGACAAGAAAATTGCAAAAACAAAATTTATAATTATTCTTCCATCTTGGTTCGATTTTTCACTTAAAGAAACTCTAAATCTCAAAGTTCACCTTGTTATTCGTAAAGCTCCTGATTTATCATCGCAATTAAAAAATTACTCCGATAGGAGTCTTTACTTTCAAAATTCTCCTATGGTCGTCAAAAATGACAAAATTTTATTGCTAAACAAATTTTCATCGACCTGGAGATGCTTATGATAAATAAGGCCTACAAATTTTACTAATCTTAAGATACTAACAATTAGAACCTTGAGCACTTTTGACCGGTATTTTTTTTTTCTACCTACTAACCACTAATCCTTCAGTAATTCGCTTTTAGATTTGGTTTTAGAATCCAGGCACAATAATTCCAGATGTATGTTTATATTTCGGTGCTTTTGAACTTCATACCATCAACAACTGAGTGCAGAGGCAAAATATTCTACACATTAATCAATCAATCAAAAGGGGGATCCTAAAGGACACCATAATTTCACTAAAAAAAAAAAATATATGTATATCTTTAAGGTCTCACTTCGGAATCATCTTAGGCAAATAAACAGATGCCTAGCGAATTAACTCAACCTGATCCGACTTATTAACAGATTTCATCAATAAGAGAACATCAGAAGAATCAACTGTTGCAGAATCATCTCGAAAATAAATTGTACGCGGCAAGAAAATAACTTTTGTGAGTTAGAATAAGTTAATTATTAGCTTAATACTATACACTATAAATTTTATGAAAATTTTAAGAAAAAAAACCCATAGAAATGATGGGCTTTATTATATCTATAATACGATGAGGAAACATTTTTTTTTATATAAAATCTTTTTTTTATGCAAATGATACGATAATCTAAATTTTAACGCGTAAGATTGACTTATATTTTCGAACACATAATTTTTAAATTCAATCAAATTACCGTAAGCGAAGGAAGTCTTTATTTAAACACAGCAACTTAATTATAAATTAAATTCATTGTCCTTTAGAAAATAAGGGGGGGGGGGGAAGAAATAATATTCAATTTTTTTTTTTTGGTAACAAATTTGATTCATGAACCTTCCCAAATCCAAGAAAATGTATTCTCCTGAACATCCTAATTCACCCTTAAGGTCTGATAGTCGAAATATTTAGTTTCTTTTTTTTTCATATACAAGCGTAAAACGCAAGAGAAAAAAAAATTCTTGAACCAATGGAAAACATAAATAGTCCAAAAGACATACACAACAATCGACCAGTAATCTACTGACACTCAGGTGTTAAGTAAGAAGCGCTGACAATATTATTCTGCCACTGTGTGTCGGGACATTGACACACATAGCTCACATGTAATTCTGCAGAGCACATATAAAAAGAAAATAAACATTGCATGTCAACGTTTCAAGGTTGCGATTGATAACTAAGGTCTGCATTAGATCAAAAGACATTGTGTTATAACCATCTCACTAAAAGATGAGAAAATAAAGTCGAGAAATTTTTTTTTATAATGACTAGTATTATTTAGAAGATCTCAGCATCAAGGGATATCGACATCAGCCTTATTTTCCTTTCAACCACCCTACAATCAAAAATGAATCATTTGTTGAAATGTTCTAACTTTATTTTGCTCTTGTTTATCTCGAGATTTCCTTGTCCTACAATTTTATACTGTGACGTTAATTCATTTTAAACGTTATGTTTTTATAAATGCTATGTATCTCTTTTACAAATTCAATGCAATAAATGCAGCAGTCTGGTGAAATCGGAGACAACATGAAGTTCCTTAGTCAGTAAATTTCGATAAAATGTAAAAATTTAAAATACATCTTCGAAAAGAACATATTTATATTAAAACAGAGTTAATCCTAACGAGACATGATTTTTGTTAATTATATGGAATCAGAAAATTTATTTGGTGAATAAATTATACCAAAATTTGAACAAGGTAATTGTATTGAATTATAGTTATCTGAATTAACCATAGAAAAATAATCTCTTTTAATAAGATCTCTGCGAAACTAATTATAACACCAATTATTTAAGAAATTATTTCAATTCATAGTATAACAACTCAGCAAAAATTTCAATTGTACATTATATGAATTTATATTGAGAAATATGATTCTTTTCGTTTTCACTGAAAATAACTTTAATTAGATAACACTTGATCACAAATTAGTCAAATTTTGAAATACTAGCAATTATCCCGACTATCAATTAAATTGAAAAATCGAGAATAGTTCGCTCCACAAAAAAAAAACTAAATGCAAATTAGATTTTGAAATTATTAAATGTAAACCTGGTTTTTAGATTTTAAAAATAACTGTAAGCGTTATCGCGACCTTTTGAGAAAGAGAGGACATTTTTGTTTAGGAAAGCAAGAGAGTTTTGTAACCCTCTTACTTTCCGGGGGATATGTTATGTCCAATAAATTTTTTTTATTTAATTTATTTTATTTCATAAATAAATTTACGAAACTCCTCTTTACAAAAGCACGCGAAAACGTCCTTAATAAAAGGTACTAGGCCGATAGTTCCTATCGTGTAGCGGTATTATTTTATTAACAGCGGTTTCTCTTATATTTAGATTCAGTTAAATTGTAAATTGATTAAGGTACTTGGCCGATATTTTCATATCGTGTAGCGGTATTCTTTTGTTATTTACAATTATTATAAAAATCACTCCGACTCGATCGAATAGTGACACAAAAATCAAGTGTAATTGTAGTCCGATCTCGGGTCGAGAAAATCTGCGCATAAAAAGCCATAAGGCTACATAAGGACTAGGGCTTCACTCAAGATCGAGATTGTATTAGTCTTGTCTTGACCTCGTCTCGATTTATCAAGACAAGACCAAGACGATGTGATAGATCGCAATTCAAGACCAAGACCAATATCATTAAAAACATCTCGCTGAGTCTTGACAACCCTGGTTAAAAAAGAGAATTAAAGAGGATTAAAAATGAATTGAATCCTTTTTAATTCTCTTCAGAAAATTAAATATAATTAAGGAGAATTCATATTTAGAAATTTTTAATACTTTTAAATTCTCTTCAGAGGATTAAATAGAATTAAGGGGAATTCATACTTTGAAATTTTTAATACTTTTAAATTCTCTTTAGAGAATTAAATAGAATTAAGGAGAATTCATATTTTGAAATTTTTAATACTTTTAAATTCTCTTCAGAGAATTAAATATAATTAAGGAGAATTCATATTTAGAAATTTTCAATACTTTTAAATTCTCTTCAGAGAATTAAATAGAATTAAGGAGAATTCATATTTTGAAATTTTTAGTACTTTTAAATACTCTTCAGAGAATTAAATAGAATTAAGGAGAATTCATATTTTGAAATTTTTAATACTTTTTAATTCTCTTCAGAGAATTCAATCGAATTGAGGAGAATTCATATTTTTAAATTTTTAATTCTTTTAATATCTCTTCAGAGAATTAAATAGAATTGAGGAGAATTCATTTTTTAAAATTTTTAATACTTTTAAATTCTCTTCAGAGAATTAAATAGAATTGAGGAGAATTCATATTTTGTAATTTTTAATACTTTTTAATTCTCTTCAGAGAATTAAATCGAATTGAGGAGAATTCATATTTTGAAATTTTTAATGCTTTTTAATTCTCTTCATATTAATCGAAAAGAATAAAGAACTATTCTCAAGAAAAATATAGAGAGCCCGAACTGGGATGGATATCCCGAATTGTCCATGGGGAAGACCACTGGTTATACCAAAAATAATATATTATCTATACCAGATATATATATATATATAGGACATGGTGCAGGGTATACTGCGCCACTACCAGTAGGTACTTCCCACTCTGCTACGCAAAGTTCACTTGGTAGCAGTAGAGTGAAGACTGACGATTAACGTCCGCTGCATTTGCTTTTAACACTTCTACTATAAGTGTCCATATCCAAGAAGCCCGCACGCTCTAGCGGTGAGCGCGGAACTAACTTTCGCTCACTTACTTTCTCCCGCCAGATTGTCGGTCGGCGAGCGTCTCACGATCACTCTTACATTTTTATCCCGTTGCCTTTTTCTCTTTTAATTACTTTTTTTTTCCACAAATTTCTCCATAAAAAAAAATAAAATTTCACGTACAAAATTATTATTTCTTTTCTTTCCCAGAATAAAATTTTAATATACAAATAATTACTAATCATTATTATTTTGTTTTTTCAAAGTTTAAGGCCATTCTCAGACAGTGCCCCCCACTTTTTAAAAATTTTGAATGACTTTCAACTGTTATAAGCGTATCAAATTTTTAGCAATTAATTAAAAAAAAATTGAAGCATTAATTGAAAAAAGGACAACGTAGTTGTAATTTCGCCGATATATAAATATAAAAAAAAAAATTATTTACACTTGATATCAATTCGAAGTTAAACAAAATTCGTTAAATCAATTTTCGTGAAATCGTCCTGTCAATTATATAATTAGAATTTTTTAATTTTGTTGGGTAAGTAATTTTTTCTAAATTCTATATCGCAACGAAATTACGACTACGTTGTCCTTTTTTCAATTAAAATTTTGATTTTTTTTTAATTGATTAATAAAATTTTAATACGGTTATGATAGTTGAAAGTCATTGCATATTTTTAAAAAGTGGGGGGCACTGTCTGAGAATGCCCTTACAAGAAAAATAATTTTTTTTGTTATGGTTACAATTCTCTCGAATTCTTAGCGAGAACAGGAATTGCAACATGACTTTGAAATTAAAAAAAAATAAGATGGAATACAACTTTTTCGAATCCTGGTTTATTCTCTCGAATTCTCGGGAAAAACAGAAATTGCAACATGACTTTAAAGTTAAAAAAAATAAGATGGAATATAACTTATTCGGATCCTGTTTTATTCTCTCGAATTCACGGGAAGAAAAGAAATTGCAACATTATTGTAGAATTAAAAAGAATTAGTTAGAATAAAATTTTTCCGAATCCTCTTTTATTCTCTTGAATCCTCTGCGAGAACAGAAATTCAAAGTCATTTTAGAATTAAAAAGGATTAGTTAGAATTAAACTTTTTCCAATCCTCTTTTATTCTCTTGAATCCTCCACGAGAACAGAAATTGAAAATTATTTTAGAATTAAAAAGAATAAGTTAGGATTAAACTATTTTAAATCCTCTTTTATTCTCTTGAATCCTCCGCGAGAACAGAAATTCAAAGTTATTTTAGAATTAAGAAGAATTAGTTAGGATTAAACTTTTTTGAATACTCTTTTATTCTCTTGAATCCTCCTCGGGAACAAAAATTTAATATTAATTTAGAATTAAAAAGGATTAGTTAGAATTAAACTTTTTCGAATTCTCTTTTATTCTCTTGAATCCTCCGCGAGAACAGAAATTGAAAGTTATTTTAGAATTAAAAAGAATTAGTTAGGATTAAACTTTTTTGAATCCTCTTTTATTCTCTTGCATCCTCCGCGAGGACAGAAATTCAAAGTTATTTTAGAATTAAAAAGAATTAGTTAGGATAAAACTTTTTAGAATTCTCTTTTATTCTCTTGAATCCTTCTCGGGAACAGAAATTTAATATTATTTTAGAATTAAAAAGGATTAGTTAGAATTAAACTTTTTCCAATCCTCTTTTATTCTCTTGAATCCTCCACGGGAACAGGAATTAAAAATTATTTTAGAATTAAAAAGAATTAGTTAGGATTAAACTATTTTGAATCCTCTTTTATTCTCTTGAATCCTCCGCGAGAACAGAAATTCAAAGTTATTTTAGAATTAAGAAGTATTAGTTAGGATTAAACTTTTTTGAATACTCTTTTATTCTCTTGAATCCTCCTCGGGAACAAAAATTTAGTATTAATTTGGAATTAAAAAGGATTAGTTAGAATTAAACTTTTTCCAATCCTCTTTTATTCTCTTGAATCCTCCGCGAGGACAGAAATTCAAAGTTATTTTAGAATTAAAAAGAATTAGTTAGGATTAAACTTCTTTGAATCCTCTTTTATTCTCTTGAATCCTCCACGGGAACAGAAATTAAATATTATTTTAGAATTAAAAAGAATTAGTTAGGATTAAACTTTTTAGAATCCTCTATTATTCTCTTGAATCCTTCACGGGAACAGAAATTAAATATTATTTTAGAATTAAAAAGAATTAGTTAGGATTAAACTTTTTAGAATCCTCTATTATTCTCTTGAATCCTCCACGGGAACAGAAATTAAATATTATTTTAGAATTAAAAAGAATTAGTTAGGATTAAACTTTTTAGAATCCTCTATTATTCTCTTGAATCCTCCTCGGGAACAGAAATTTACTAATATTTTAGAATTAAGAAGGATTAGTTAGAATTAAACTTTTTCCAATCCTCTTCTATTCTCTTGAATCCTCCACGGGAACAGAAATTAAATATTATTTTAGAATTAAAAAGAATTAGTTAGGATCAAACTTTTTAGAATCCTCTATTATTCTCTCGAATCCTCCTCGGGAACAGAATTTCAATATTATTCTAGAATTAAAAAGGATTAGTTAGAATTAAACTTTTTCCAATCCTCTTTTATTCTCTTGAATCCTCCACGGGAACAGAAATTAAATATGATTTTAGAATTATAAAGAATTAGTTAGGATTAAGCTTTTTTGAATCTTCTTTTATTTTCTCGAATCCTCCACGGGAACAGAAATTTAATATTAATTTGGATTTAACAAGGATTAGTTAGAATTAAACTTTTTAGAATCCTCTATTATTCTCTTGAATCCTTCACGGGAACAGAAATTAAATATTATTTTAGAATTAAAAAGAATTAGTTAGGATTAAACTTTTTAGAATCCTCTATTATTCTCTTGAATCCTCCACGGGAACAGAAATTAAATATTATTTTAGAATTAAAAAGAATTAGTTAGGATTAAACTTTTTAGAATCCTCTATTATTCTCTTGAATCCTCCTCGGGAACAGAAATTTACTAATATTTTAGAATTAAGAAGGATTAGTTAGAATTAAACTTTTTCCAATCCTCTTCTATTCTCTTGAATCCTCCACGGGAACAGAAATTAAATATTATTTTAGAATTAAAAAGAATTAGTTAGGATCAAACTTTTTAGAATCCTCTATTATTCTCTCGAATCCTCCTCGGGAACAGAATTTCAATATTATTCTAGAATTAAAAAGGATTAGTTAGAATTAAACTTTTTCCAATCCTCTTTTATTCTCTTGAATCCTCCACGGGAACAGAAATTAAATATGATTTTAGAATTATAAAGAATTAGTTAGGATTAAGCTTTTTTGAATCTTCTTTTATTTTCTCGAATCCTCCACGGGAACAGAAATTTAATATTAATTTGGATTTAACAAGGATTAGTTAGAATTAAACTTTTTTGAATCCTTTTTTATTCTCTTGAATCCTCCGCGAGAACAGAAATTCAAAGTTATTTTAGAATTAAAAAGAATTAGTTACGATCAAACTTTTCAGAATCCTCTTTTATTCTCTTGAATCCTCCACGGGAACAGAAATTGAATATTTTTTTAGAATTAAAAAGAATTAGTTAGAATTAAACTTTTTGAATTCTCTTTTATTCTCTTGAATCCTCTGCGCGATCAGAAATTGCAATATTATTTAATAGAATTAAAAAGGATAAGTTAGGATTAAAAATATTTAATCCTTTTTTATTCTTTTTAATCCTAAAACGATAATAATTTTGTCGCTAGATGATGGAGAATTATAAAGGATTCATTTTATGTTCGATCTGAATTCTCCGGAGAATTAAGAGTATTAAAGAGTATTAAGGAGTATTAAGTATGTGTGCTTTTTTAATCCTTTCTAATTCACTTTTTTAACCATGGTAAGACATAAAAAAATAAGTATCAGTATATGAGAATTACTCGTAATAAGATTTCCATGCTTTAAGAAAGATTATTAATTAATTATAATAATGTTCATTAGGTTAAAAAGTTAAAACATTTTAAAAGTACTTGAAGCGATCAAGTTTATTTATATAAGATTTAAAAAATAATGAATTTTTCCTTTATTGAAAAAAAAATACTCAACTGTGTGTTGTATTATGACTGATATTAAGAAAATTTCAGGTTATTCAAGACCAAGACGAGATCTTGACAAGACAATATTATTAATAACTTATTTTTTGAGATCGATGCAAGACTTACATTTTCAAGTCAAGATCAAGACGAGATCAAAGCTTTCGAGATCAAGACAAGACTTTCCCAATCTTGTCTTGTCTCGGCTCGAGTGAAGCCCTAATAAGGACGCAATTCAAAAATAAGTAAAAGTAAATAAAATTAATAATAACCAAATTAAATGGTTTTATATCTTTTATAAGTGCAAACCATTGTAACAGTTATAGTGTTTAAGTGCTGTAATTGAAAAAGTAAATAAATAGACAAAAGATCATAATCTTAATTTAGTGAGTTCATTTGAAAATAGCACATAAGATTCTATCCTACTACCCCAGCCGCGCCCATTCAACCAACGTCTTCAGGAAGAGGCCAAGTGAGCTGCAAAGTCTTGGAGGGATACAACCTGCCGTACTAGAAGAAAAACTTATCTAAAGGTAAGTGAGAGACAATTAAAATATTTTCTCTCTATTGATCGAAATATAAATGCAACGTTACCAAGCTCGAAGGCGTTTGGGTTCGTACTCTTCTAGGGCTTCACTCGAGCCGAGACAAGACAAGATTGGGAAAGTCTTGTTTTGATCTCGAATGCTTTGATCTCGTCTTGATCTTGGCTTGAAAATGTAAGTCTTGCATTGATCTCGAAAAATAAGTTATTAATAATATTGTCTTGTATTGTCTTGTCAAAATCTCGTCTTGGTCTTGAATAACCTGAAATTTTCTTAGTATCAGTCATAATACAACACACAGTTGAGTATTTTTTTTTCAATAAAGGAAAAATTTATTATTTTTTAAATCTTATATAAATAAACTTGATCGCTTCAAGTACTTTTAAAATGTTTTAACTTTTTAACCTAATGAACATTATTGTAATTAATTAATAATCTTTCTCAAAGCATGGAAATCTTATTACGAGTAATTCTCATATACTTATACTTATTTTTTTATGTCTTGTCAAGACTTAGCAAGATGTTTTTAATGATATTGGTCTTGGTCTTGAATTGCGATCTATCATATCGTCTTGGTCTTGTCTTGACAAATCGAGACGAGGTCAAGACAAGACTAATACAATCTCGATCTTGAGTGAAGCCCTATACTCTTCGAAAAACCCACATTAAATAATAAATATAGGAAGTAAAAACCTTCCTCGTATTCTTTACTGTTGTCCGCATCCTCCAAATCGCTCGTTAAATTCTTCTATCGCTACCAAAGGGAGAAATCCCGGATAATTAATTTAAATCTAAGCGGCGGGCATAACACTCTCGTGAGGACTTTATAAAAATTGATATGACTTTGTAGAAAGTTATATATAACTTTATGAAAGTACTAGATAAAGTTTTATATGCTTATATATAATTATATAAAAGTTCATATGATCTTATAAAAATCTTGTAAGAATTTGTATAGTTTTATAAGGATTTTATAAAAATAGATGTGAGTTTATATAAGCCCGAGAAAAAGTTCTTATAGGATCATATATAAGCATCTGTGTTTATATACGATTATATGGAAGCTTACATAATCTTATAAAGTTCTTATAAGGATTCATATGATCTTATAAGAATTTTATAACAATTGATGTGATTTTATATAAAGTTATATATAACATAATAAAAATACCAGATAAAGTTTCATATGCTTATTTATAGTCATATCTGACCATATAAAAGCTCATACAATCTTATAAAATTCTTATAAGAATTTACATAATTTTATAAGGATTTTATATGATTTTGTATAAACTTATATATTAGTTTATAACATTACCAGATAAAATGTTATAAATTATATGCAGTCATATATGGTTACATAAAAACTCATAAAATCTTATAAAATTCTTACAATAATTCGTATAATCTTATAAAATTTTTATGAAATTCGATGTAACTTCATATAAAGTTATATATGATCATATGAAATTTTATATGACCTTATAAAATTCTTCTAAGAGTTGAGATAGTTAATAAAAAGTTATGTGATTTTATATGAAGTTATAAGTAAATTTGTATGATTACAAAAGAATTTAATACGGTTATACAAAATCACAGATGATTGCATAAAAGTTTATATAGTTTTATGATTCTTATATATAAATTTCTATGGTCTCATAAGCAGGTTATCTTAAAGAAACTTATAATTTTATATAAAACATAAATGTGATAAAATTTGATCATATTTGGTGCATTATTGATGTAGGATGTATCAATTTGACCATTTGATTTAAGTAATACTACATATTGTTATATATTTATAAGGGTAAAGCAGACTAGAGAAACAGACGGCAATCAAGCGATCATCAAAGTTGAGCAGCATTGAGGCAGAACATTAGTTGGATGGGTGACCATTTGGCAAAATAGCAATTAACCGATAGGTGTTTTTTTTTTTTTTTGTTCATGCATGATTATATATAATTATATATCATCAGATCCTGCCAATTTTGAGATCTAATCATATATTTGTTATTGTATATATGATTAGGTAAAATCATTTTTTACTGGGTATACATAACTTTATATGATTATATAAGATTTTATATGATTATATAAGATTTTATAAAGTCATGTAAGTTTTTATAGGACCAATTTCATTATAAAGCTTTATATGATTTTATATGAGTCACTTTTATGTGATTTATATATGATCATATAAGAACTTTTTTTCCCGGGTATTAATGTTTTTCACTTTAATTAATAATACAAAAAAAACATCAGTTAATTTCAGTCAGTGATATCTTGATTGGTCATTATAATTATTAAAAACAATTATTTACTTTAATCGAAAACTTAAATGTAACGTTAACGGTAGAGGTATATGTTGTTGGTTTTATGTAACTTTACAATCGATTGATTGATATCCTCAACATAATTTTATTAAAGTCGTTTTGACTCAACTTCGACCTTGAATAACTGTCGGAGGAGTGAATTTAGCGAAAAATGTTAGAAGACCTTTTATGTAGACCATTAAATTTCCTTCAAAAATCTGTCATGGACTTCTTTAGATATTTATTGATTTGTCACTTACAAAATTCAAAAGTACAAATGTTAAATCGAAAAATCGTATCAATTTATTAAGCTTCATAAATCGGAAAGGGCTTGTCTGACGAAAATTTTTAATCAGACCTTTTTTATAGGGAATTTAATTTTACATAAGAATAAGTGAGAATGAATTTTTTTTACTCCAATGTTTTAGCAGTTCTGACCTAAAACATCAAAGTATGAATTAAAATTTAAAATAGCGATGATAGACCTCTTACAATTAATATTAAGGGCTCAAACTTTCATGAAATTTTTTTTTTTGTTATTCTGAATAATATTCTCAATATAGCTAAGAAAAAAAAAATAGTCAATTTTTTTGGCCCAGTCTAATATATATATATATATATATTAGGGTGAACCGAAAAAACCAACCTATCTATTTTACGTCTTAAAAAGGACCTATATATCGAGAAAAAAATTCTCCCATTGGGTAAAATTTTTAGCTCAATTTTAAAAGGTGTCGGTAGCCATTTTAAATTTCCCATTTAAATAACATGCAAAAAAAATTTTTTTGATTAAAAATATTATAACTTTTGAACCGTGTGAGATAAAAATTCGGCTCTAGAATATTCTTGTAGGGCATTAAATTTCTTAAAAGAAAGTCCGGGAAGTCGAATTTGTAAACTTGATATTTCGTATACTAACAGGCCATCAAAGTCTAGAGTAAACAGAATCATACAAATGTAAGGTTTTATTTGGATTTTCCAAATACTTTTCTTTCATTGTGATCGATAACAAAATATTATTTGTTACAACGTAGATATTGTTGGTGATTTCATTGCACTACATTTAGAACAAATTTTCTCGTAGTATTGATATTTTTAATAATAAAGCTTTGAATTTGTATGATTCTGTTTACTCTAGACTTTGATTGCCTGTTAGTATACGAAATATCAAGTTTACAAAATCGACTCTCAGGACTTTCTTTTAAGAAATTTAATGCCCTACAAGAATATTCTAGAGCCGAATTTTTATCTCACACGGTTCAAAAGTTATAATATTTTTAATCAAAAAAATTTTTTTTGCATGTTATTTAAATGGGAAATTTAAAATGGCTACCCTGATTAAAAAAAGCGATTTAAAACGATTTGCAATGTTAAATGCCCATAAGAGGAGGGATTCAAAAGTATTCAAGGTATCCAAAAGCATTAAAAAGTATTTAAAATTTTTTATTTCGAATCATTTTAAATCGCTTTTTTTAATCAGGGTACCGACACCTTTTAAAATTGAGCTAAAAATTTTACCCAATGGGAGAATTTTTTTCTCGATATATAGGTCCTTTTTAAGACATAAATTCGATAGGTTGTTTTTTTTGGCTCACCCTAATATATATACATATATAAACGTTGGAACCAAATGTATTTTCTGACTCAGCTCGTCGAGCTGAGTTTAGAGATAGCAAAATTTTTCGAAAATTCCATCATGAGGACAAATACAATAGTTAGATTTTTATGAAATCTACTAAAAATTAGGGTGCTCCATTTGAAACGAACATTTTTTTTTTAGCGGACACAAGAAAATTTTTGTGTTTACCCGGGAAAAAATGATCATACCTGTCGATGCCTGTTCATGTCTGTTCATGTCTGAAGCGTTGAATACACTCAGGCCTGATCATGCCTGTTCATGACTGTTCATGTCTGAAGCGTTAAATACAGTCAGATCTGATCATGCCTGTTCATATCTGTTCATGCCTGGTCATGTCTGAAGCGTTAAATACGCTCATGCCTGATCATACCTGTCCATGCCTGGTCATGCCTGTTCATGTCTGAAGCGTTAAATACAGTCAGGTCTGATCATGCCTGTTCATACCTGTCCATGCCTGTTCATGCCTGGTCATGTCTGAAGCGTTAAATACGCTCATGCCTGATCATACCTGTCCATGCCTGGTCATGTCTGTTCATGCCTGTTCATGTCTGAAGCGTTAAATACGCTCAGGCCTGATCATACCTGTCCATGCCTGTTCATGCCTGGTCATATATGTTCATGTCTGTTCATGGCTGGTCATGTCTCCTCATAGATCTAAAATTTTGTTGACCAAGAATCTATCACGTATAAGATTTTTATTACTTGAAGTTCATACGAAACTTACTTTTCAACTAAATCTCTTAGGTCAGTGAGTAGCGAGTTACACTTTCGAGCGCAAGGTCCACGGTTCAAATCCTGCACACGCCCGAATTTTTTATTTTTTTTATTTTTATAGCAATAATTATATACATGTATAATTGAATATAGTTATACATAATTATATAGGGCCATTTTTTATATATAATTTTTTTACCCGGATGGGCATGAACAGGCATGAGCATACCTGATCAGACCTGAACATGCCTTTCATGTCTGATCAGGCCTGAAGACTCATGCCTGTTCATGTCTAATTCCCTGAAAATTTCACCTCTTAATTTTAATTTTAAGTACTTCCTTTCGAGCATCAAAGTTTTCCTATTTAAAAAGCATGTAAATCGAATAACTTTTTTTTTAAATTACTGTAACTTAGCCCAATTTTAAGCTATCGTTTTGGAACCAATTTTTATTTGTAGAGTATTTGTTGCTTTTTCAAAGTGTATAAAACGGTTTTGATCTAACTCAGTCCATGTTGATTGTATCAGCTCCGAAAGTCAATTTTTCACCTTTTTCATTAATTTTTGTTAATAGTGAACAAACGGCTAATCATACGAAAAATATGCATAGGACCAATCTTTTAGGAAATTTTGTCCTCTACAAAATTGCTTTTTACACTTATATTGCTAAAGTTCACTGTATTACCGTACGATGGACGGTGTGGCTCAATAAGTTATAGATCAAATTGAACGGAATATAGTATAGGGCCGGATAGCTCAACTGGTAGAGCACTCGGCGTGATACCGAATTGGTCTGGGTTCGATTCCCAATTCGGGCTATCTATATTTTTCTCAATTTATCTATAGATTGTTTTATTGAGAGGTTTGCATGTTTAGGTTTCCACTATATTTAAATGGTGCACGTACGGTAATACACTGTTCATGAGATACATGCATTTTAACATTTTACAGTAAAAAAGATTAATACTATAGTAAGCTTACAATTTTTATAACGAGCTCGAGATTGAGCGTTTGCTTGCTGGTAATAATGGCAATAATCATCGTAAGCTTTATCGTGACCGGGACGGAAATATTTATCAGCTAGCATCCCATTATAAGCAGGGCGACGACATTTTAAATTATTTGCGTGGAATCGCGCATAATTTGTCTATTTAATTATATTTATATGTTGTACTGGTATTTTATAATTATTAATATGTATGAAATGATATATTTATATTCGCGCACCTTGTGATATTATTATAATTTATAGTTATGTTGCAATTTGTAATTTTATATTCATTATAGTTATCCATTTTTATTTTGAAAATAGTTTGTAATATGAATATATTTTTATATTGAGATGATATTTAATAAGATTTTTTTTTATGAGATATTTATTTACTGAGATGTTTTTTATTGAGATGTTATTGGCTGAGATGTTATTGCTGAGATCATATAGGTGAGATATGAAGGGCATGTACCATTAATCTTAACATAACACTACCGTTATTTTACGGCGGAGCTATCGTAAGTTATGGTAGACCTACCCTAATTCTACCGTAAACCTACCGTAATATTAGATCCACCAGGGATTCTTAGGCTAGCTCAGTCGAAGATTTAACGTACACATATTGTCAACATAACTCTCGGCTCTGGACATTCGGCAGAGCCGACTTTTACTCAAACAATTCAGCCATACATTTGTCGCTATGCTGATTATTATTAGGTTAGCTCCGCCACAAATTTGTAGCTGTAACACTTATTGTTAGGCTAGCTCAGCCAAAAATCTCATAACCACAGGCTATCAACAAAAAAACATTATTTTAGATATACGGATTAGCCTATTACGCGTTTAGCTCAGCCACAAACTCATGGCTGTGTTGATTATGACTAAGCTAGCTCAGCCAAGATCTTATCTCCACAGTCTATCAACAAACAAATATGATTCCAGACATATGGCTGAGTCACCTGCTACGTGTTTAGCTCAGCCACAAACTTATGGCTGTGCTAATTATGACTGAACTAGCTCAGCTACAAATTTTGTGGCTGTGCTGATCATTATTAAGCTAGCTCAGCCACAAACTCATGGCTGTGCTAATTGTGACTGAACTAGCTCAGCCACAAATCTCTATTACAGCCTGTCAGAGAATTTTTTTTTTCAATCTTCTCGTACATCAACGCTGAATCTTACCATAGCCTCTAATCCTTCCGTCAATTTCGTACAGCGTTCGTACCCTTTTTTACTGTGGCTGTGCCAGCTAATATATAGCTAGCACAGCCACATGTTTTATTAAAAAAAAAAAAGCAATAAATTATTGATTGCGGCAACTAATTAGCAACAAATTATAGCTATATTCCCTAGTAGAAATAATCGAGTTTTCACTCGATATAAACCAGTAACTGGCCAGTGATATCAAGTGAAAACTCGAAATCGTGCCACCTACAACTAAGTCATAAACATTGGTCACACCGACACTGTACCTTTACTAGTGTGTGTGTCTGTTTATTTTTTTCTGTTAACCTGTACGCGTCGTTGTTTTAAAAAATATTAAAAAACAGTGTGAATTAATTAAAATTTGTGTATGTTAACGTGGAAATATTTTACAAAATATATTACAAAATGGATGCGGTAAAAAAAGTTAACACAATAAATGAATTGCGACTGTGGGCGATAAAATCAAATAATTACTTTATTGTCAGATTTATTGTTGTTATTCTATTAATCTAATGATGTTATTTATTTCATAATATAAATAAATATAAATTAAACGTTTATGTCATATCGTTTATTTAACATTGTTTTTATTTTATTTGACAATTTTTTATAACCCTTGATAACCTCAATATTCAAAATTGATAGTTTCACTGAAGCCGCCATGTTTTGCTCGATCTCTAGTAAAACTGGCCAGTTACTTGACAGAAACTCGAGATTACACTGGCCAGTTACTGGTTTAAGTCTAGTTAAACTGGCTAGTTACTGGCTAAAGACTCGATATCATTTCTACTAGGGTTTTCCATATTTTCTTAGTTGATTGTGCCATCATGGCTGTGCTAGCTCTGGAGAACTGTGTAATATACTATAAGAATCTCATTGAAAATATCTGTAAATTATTTATTAAATAATTCAATTAGGATTTATTGTCTTCATCAATATAAATGTCGGTTAAAATTAAATAATTAAAAAAAAAAAAAAATCTTATTCGTTGACTACTATTTTACTACGAGGTCACCCGTCCAATTAATGACCCACGCCGATGCTGCTCAACTTTGGTTATCGATGGATAGTAGTCTCATCCTCTAGTCTATTCTACACTTACAGTTAATAAAAGTTTATGGCATTACTTAACTCAAATAATCAAATTGATACTTTATACTTTTAAATTGCTGCCGAAACCTTTGAACATTTTTTTAGTATTGGGGATTTAAGTTTGATTGATAGTTGACAAAATAAAAATTTGATAACTTTGATATTAAAAAAATTGTCATATTATTTAATATATATATATATATATATATATATATATATATATATATATATATATATATATATATATATATATATATTTATTGGAACTATATACATAATTAAATATTGATAGGTTTCATATCAATAAAGTCTAATCAGATTTAATTATACACTAATGGAAAAAAATAAAGGATAAAAAAAAAAATTCCAAATTTTTGGTCGATTTTCAACAGGCCCTAACTTTAAGAGAAATGGTCGTACAAGAAATAAAAAAAAAAGGAAATTGTAGCTCCAAGTGTCTACTTTTTGGATGAGAACTTCAAAATTTTTTAGCGTCAGCGATTTTTGAGTAATCTTAGAAAAACCATCGACAAAAAAATTTTCAAATTAAAAAAATTTTTTTTTTTTTGGTCTTTGGGCGTGGAAAATTTTTTTTTGCTTAACCACTATGAGGATCGGATACCTTAATTATTCAGCTTTGATTTCTTTTTTTATGGACCATGATACGTCCACTTCTCGCCGAGATATCGGTCTTCAAATGGAAAAGGATCCTTTTGTCTTTGATTATCGATATCTCAGAAACCAATAATCGCACAGAATAGTATATTGTGAACCAAGGGAAGAAAGTAAGTCATTCCAACCCGCATGAAAATTGTCACCCGAGCCGAAGGCGAGGGTGACAAACATGTGGGTTGAGATGACTTACTTTCTTCTCGTGGTGCACATACTTTTTTTTATCATACGAGGACCGAAAGTTCGTTGATGTAAAGAAACATCAGAAAATGTATGGTTATAATAAAGACAAAAAAAAATTATGATTTCAATTTTTTTTTTTGCCCCGGTTAAAAATAATTTCAATAAGATTGGGCATATGTATTTTTTTTCTTTATATAATAAAATAATAAATACATGTAGATTAGGGTGGTCCGTTCGGAACGACTATTTGTTTTTTCTCGCTCCCACTGAAAAATATTGTTGTAGACATTGAAAAAAAAATTCTCTGAAAGTTTTAGCTCTTAATTTTAATTCTGAGTACTTTACATTTGATTTTGAAATTTTCCCATTTAAAATACATGGGAAAGTTGGGATTTTTTTTTTAATTCTCTATAACTCAGCCGCATTTTAAGTTATCGGGTCGCCGTTTGCGGCATTTTTTAGGTAATTTGATACTCTTCAAAAGTCTCCTTAATAGTTTTACTCGGACTCTAATTGTTTTTTCTGTATTGGTTCTGAAAATAATTTTTTTAATAATAATTTGAGTATTTAGTTGATATTAACTAAATAACGAAATTTACAGAAAAAGTGCAGATAACAATTTTTTAGGAAATTTTTATTCGCTACAAAAAAGGTCCTTTTAGTTAAGTGGCTCAAGTTCTTCGTTCACGTGATATAGAGATTTTAGTAATTTTGTAAATAAAATATTTGTCAAAAATTTTTCCGAAGTTCATCAATTTGACCCCTTCTGATTTTAATGGCTGGATTGAATTAATGAAAGGAAAATTATTTACTGATTTAAAATTGAAATGAAATAGCATTTGGTGGAATTTTTTGACAAATATTTTATTTACAAAATTACTAAAATCTCTATATCACGTGAACGAAGAACTTGAGCCACTTAACTAAAAGGACCTTTTTTGTAGCGAATAAAATTTCCTAAAAAATCGTTATCTGCACTTTTTCTGTAAATTTCGTTATTTAGTTAATATCAACTAAATACCCAAATTATTATTAAAAAAATTATTTTCAGAACCAATACAGAAAAAATAATTAGAGTCCGAGTAAAACTATCAAAGAGACTTTTGAAGAGTATCAAATTACCTAAAAAATGCCGCAAACGGCGACCCGATAACTTAAAATGCGGCTGAGTTATAGAGAATTAAAAAAAAAATCCCAACTTTCCCATGTATTTTAAATGGGAAAATTTCAAAATCAAATGTAAAGTACTTAGAATTAAAATTAAGAGCTAAAACTTTCAGAGAATTTTTTTTTCAATGTCTACAACAATATTTTTCAGTGGGAGCGAGAAAAAAAAAATAGTCGTTCCAAACGGACCACCCTAATGTAGATGTTACCTGGTAGCAATCTATAACAATCTTGACATTTATTATTTAGCTTGAAAATTTTTACAATTTCGATAAATTAATTATAATTTGATAAAATATAAATTAAATAATAAAACAGCTCGACAATGAAAATGTAATGTCGGATGCAATGAAATCAATGATTTCGGGTGACATTGTAAAATTCTAAAAATGTAGAATTGATAATCTTACAATTAATAATTATTATTATTATGTCAAAAAAGACGAGAAAGAATAAGATTATCATGAACTTATTATCATTGCAATTTTTTTATTTTTATCAATTCATTAAAAGTAACTTAATGTCTAGTGTTTCTTGATTACGTATTTTACTCATGTTATTGATTATACTTTCTTTACGTTGATTAATTAATAAAAATTATAACTCTACTTTTTGTTTTTCGATAAAATAAATAAAGTCTTTGAATGATTATGTTTTAATTTTTAACAGGTATTTTCATTTAAATTTTTAGTGTGCGCACACGACTCAGTCAGGTTCCGCACAGTAATCAGTGTGGTGCTGCACCATAATCGAGAATTTTTTTCCAGCACCATACTGAGTCGGGTGCAGAACAGTAACCAGTCGGGTTCCAATTTTTCCGTGTAATTTTCAAAATTATTCAACTGAATTGTTTGACATAGATCATTAAACCAAATAGTTTTTTCTCACCTCCGGGCAGAAAGCGTCAACTTTCGTCCCGCTGTGCAAAACGAAGTTGCCGCTTTCCGCCTCCGTCGAGGAGAAAAATAGTATACACTCCTCGGGAAGTAAATAAGAAAGCCTCAGATCACATGTTTGTTGACCTCGGCTTCGCCTCGGCCAACAATTACATGTGATCTGAGACATTTCTTTCTTTACTTCCCTAGGTGTGTAATATACTATATCTATTAATTTATTTATAAATATACTTCACTATAAGAATATCATAATATTGAGGAATTACAGTACCATAAAATTTTGATTTTACTTTACATATGATATTGTAAACGCAAGTACGTAACAGATTAGCTTGGGTTAGGTTGAACGTGTAAATGAAGTTTGACAGCCGGGAAAAAAAATAACTTTTTTTTTTATATTTAGCTGGGAATAAATATAGTGATTATCTTTTTTTTTTTTAATTTTATTAGTCAGGCTAGAATGTACCATTTTCATCCCGCAAATTAGGGACAGAATACGAACTTTCGGCGTCGGTATGATAAAAAGTTAATTGTGGGTTTTAAAAACTTGAATAAATTTTCTTCAACGATTAGCCATTGCTTTTTTGAAAAAAAAGTTTTTTCCTATCGTTACATGAATTTCAAAATGCAACAAAAAAGGGTTTTTACTCTTTTTTGTCGCTGGTTTTTCTACGATTACTATAAAACCGCTGACGCTAAAAAATTTTGAAGTTCTAATCCAAAAAGTAGACACTTAGAGCTACAATTTCCTTTTTTTTTATTTCTTGTACGACCATTTCTTTCAAAGTTAGGGCCTGTTGAAAATCGCCCAAAAATTTGGAATTTTTTTTTATCCTTTAATTTTTTCCATTAGTGTACATAGACATATATAACTACATATAAGTTTATATTAGTCATGTCTGATCAGGTCTAATCATATATAAACTTATGCACGACTATACATGAATTTATATTAGCCATGTCTGAACAGATCTAATTATATATAGGCCCATATCTAATTACATATGGGTTTGTATCAGTCATGTCTGATCAGATCTAATCATGTATAGACTTATATATGATTATATATGGGTTTATAACAGCCATGTATGATCAGATCTGATCATTTATAGACTTGTCTATGATTATACTTGTATATGGGGTCATAACAGCTAGGTATGATCAGATCTAATTATATATAGACTTATATATAAATAGATCTGATCATACATAGACTTATATATGGGCTTATAACAGCCGGGTATGATCAGATCTAATTATGTATGGGGTCATATATAATTATATATAATTATATATGACCCCATATATATAATCATGCATGATTATATATAACTTCATATATGATTTGTAACGTAAATATTTCTTAATATACTCAATTAAACCCAATAATTACTCAAAATTCTTACTCAATAAATTCACTCTAAAACTCAAAACTCTAATAACTCAAAATCGGGCTACGTTACACTTCGCCCACCAATCACCCCTCTCATCTCCTCCAGATCCTGACGGGCGCCAGCCGACTTTTATTTCCCCGGTATCGGCAACTGGTCTAAACGTACACGTAAATTAAAACCTATAAACTATACCCTTTGGAGATGAAAGACATGACCGGTGGTAGCGGCATGTCCTGGTGCGCTCAGTATGCTAGGTTGTGGAGAGAGGGTCGCGGTTCTTTTCATGCGAAAGAAGCCGATTAATTAACTAATCTAAAAGACATAAAATAACGAAACAAAACTAAATAAAATGTAATAAAGGTAACGCGAGAGCGACGCGGAGGGCCCAAAAGACCCGCGGTCCAATACTCTCGGTCCATCACGCAAATAAATACCTGAGCAAGACATCGGGAACCTCTAAACGACGACGAATCACAAACTTAATACACTACTAAAAAGAAAGATAAACTAAAATAAAATATAAATAAACAATGCGGTAATTCTCGACAACTATCACGACAAACGGCTCCAAGAGCACCATACACAGAGCTACAGGCTCCAAAACGACGAAAGGTCTAGGGTGGCGGTCGAGGTCCACCATGGCGACTCTCCGACTCACTACCGCTTACTCTAAGACTCCAAACTCGACTACTGGGTCGACTCGTACACGAGCGACGCCAGGTCTCAACTCTTTTCCTCAACGGTACTCGCACAACTGTTTCACGATAATCTCCTACTCTAACTCGCTTACTCTACTCCATCTCGTTCAATCCTATATTCTCGCTTCTCCATCCATTCTTACCTTCACAAACATACAAGCCGTGGACTCGCGGGCCTTCCCGTAATGTCACTCCCCGTGATATCCGAAGTTAGCGAATTGTTGGCTTCCTCGAGCATCGCAAACGAGGCCTGCCATCCCCCCAATAACCGTACACGTACCCCAGCTAACTTCGGGTACCACCACGAAGGGGCGGTGACATCGCAGTCGCACCTCCGACTCCGAGTGATCCGTGATCACCACGTCAACCCCGAGGGCTAAGCCTGGGCCTAGTCGTCATCACTGGTCGGGAGGCGCGTTATCTTGGCCACTATCCGCGACACAGCTAGACATCCCCCGTTGAATCCACGCTCTATCACACAGACACTCCAGAAACATACCCCATATCATACACGTACTCTATCACACACTTAACTGGTCATACACATTTATACTTCATATCCTCAACTCATTTCCCACTACACTCAACTCAACACACACAGTCACTTTTTCTCTCACTAACACACAGGCTCACACTTACTCCAACCTTCAACTCCACCCCTTCGGCAATGTAACGTCACAATGAGATATGAACAATAATCAAATGACTGATGAAACAGACTCGACTAAATTAACAAAACTGACTCGACTGAATAAATAAAACTGACTTGAATAGCTTTACTAGGTAACGACTCCTCAATTTATAAAATATTATTTAACAAATAAAATAGTTAACCCGACAAGAAACAAAACGACTTCACTTACTCCAATAATCTTCAACCTTAACCAGTCCTTCATTCCACCGATCCTTTTCTCCAAGACCAAAACCATAACCAGTCCCTCCTTCCAAGTCCACCAAACCATTCCAATCCTTTCCAATCAACCAGGTCCGTTGCACAATAAACATTATATAATTCAACAGTTTAAATACGCTTAGTTAAACTTAAATAAAGAATAAACTTCCATGAGTCGTGGGATTATATGCTCTTGGCCCATTTTGGTTATCACTAGCAGCACGTATAGTAATAGTAGTAGTAGTAGATAGAAATTGCAGTGGAAACCAAGATGTAAGTGGTAGTCGTAGTAAGGCATGTCCGTCCATGGCGGTTGCTGCGAGCCAAGAGACCGATAGCTCGTCATCTCTGGCCCTCGTACCTTTCCACTCAGGCTGGCCAACCCCTAAAACCAAATGTCGAGACTCGACCGTAGTAACCCCGGCGCATCAGTGACTGTATTTCCTCAATTATTGACATTTGTTGAAGAAGGAGAGTGGATCTTTTGACGCGAGTCGAAATTAAATTTAAATTGTAATGTGGGAGCATTCTACCCCGTTACAAATTATATTAATGGGCCAGTAATATTCGATAACCGGCCCATGGATTTTGTATCAGAGACACTGGTTACACAATCGGCCAGTCACCCAGTCGATGGTAGACCGATCAATGATTATCGATGGTTTGCCGACGATTAAAAAACATTCTTAACCCAGTCGTAAGCTATAGAAGGCTGACAGTATTTTGATCACAGTTTTCGCGCTATATTATAAGTAGATGAAAAATTAATCTATTATTAATTTTACAAAATATCTAAATATTTATTGAAATATTCATTTATAGTATATTACACACTTAGGGAAGTAAAGTAAGAAATGTCTCAGATCACATGGAATTGTTGGCCGAGGCGAAGCCGAGTATAAATATAATAACAAGTATGAATATAACGCAATAAAGAAACGTAATAAATATAATACATTATTTTACTACATACACAACATACTTTTGGAACCTAATCAAAAATTAATTTTAACTGCTACTTGTATTGATGAATATTTTTTTGATGAGCATTACCAAGCATATGAAATTTCTATCGATAATAAGAGATAGTATTGTTTATTTTATTCAGACTTAAAATTTTTTAGTTTGACTCGACAAGTAATCGCTGGGAATGGTAAAACTTACATTCCAAAACGTTGGATTTAATATTAATTCATTATTTAAAAAAGCAATATTGTAATATACCTGTGCTGTATAATAATTAGAAATAACAATAAATTAAAAACAATGTTTATTTTAATTGCATACCCCAAGTTTTTCATTTTTCTCCTTTTACTAAATAATGTTTAACTACTTTGAAATTAATTGTTACATTAAACTAGTTTAATACAAAATTTTTAAATATTTTTCATTGAACACACTGGTAAAAGGATTTGTTTATATTTAATAAGCTTAATTGACGGTTAATAAATGATTTTTTAACATCATACGATTTAATAAACATTTGTTAACAGGTAACAAATATTTATTAACAGTTAATAAGTAATTCGTTTAGTACAGTTTATTAACCGTTAATAAATATTTATTAATAGTTAATGAATATTCGTTAACTGTTAAAAAATATTTGTACTTTCTTCCCAAATAGATATTTATTTAATGTTAAAAAATATTTATTAAAATTTAGTAAATTGAATAATTGTTTTCAAATAAATCAAATTATTAATAGTTAATAAATACTTCTATCAGTGCATAACCTATTTAATTAATTAAACTAACTTTGTTACAACTTCAATATTAGCATAAGAGATATAACAATAATGGATAGACTGTTCTGCCCGGAGCATCGTAAATGTCGCCTGTCACTATGGGTCTGACGCCCATAGTGACATTGGCGTATCGGCTATAACTATTGTCGATGTTACTATTCCCACCATAGCCAAATCATTTATGCTGACGATTTTTTATCCAATGAAAATCTTCTAAACCATACAGTATGGTGCTTAAACCCATAGTGACATAGTGATATCCGCAATGTATTTCTTTCCGTGTAGTAGACTATTTACGGCCGATGATAGTTCGCTATGGCTGGGCCCAAGTTAGGTTCCAGCTGTTACCCGTTAAACGGCCAATCTCGGTTGCCATTACTGTGCCAGGCTAGTATGCTTGGCACCTAACCATGGCCCGGTAGTTGGCCACATAAAACCCTACACGGGTAGAAATTCGGTTTTCGAAAATCGGACCGAAACCAATACTTTCTCGAATTTTTGAAAATTTTCAATTTTCTTAGCGGGAAGTTAAAAAACGAGAAGGACTACAGTAGTGATATTATATAAGAACTTTCTTTGCTCAGTAGTGATTTTTAGTGGTTCCTATTTATATTAATGTGTTTTATAAAATGTGTAAGTGTGATGTAAAAGTAATATAAACAGTTTAATGTGATCAAATCGCGTGAACTTGAAAAGTTCGTGATAAATTACAACCTCTTCGTTTCGCGTTCAAGGCGTGCAAAATAATGAAAAATTTATAATTAAAAAGAAAAAAAAGTTAAATTTAATTTTCTTTTTGAACTTAAAATAATTATCTTATATAATATATATTATTAAAAAAATAAAATCATTGAAAACATTAGAATATCAAATGAAGGAGCATCAAAGGAACCCACTCATGGGCGAATTTTGTTAAACTGAAGTAGTGGAGACTATGAGCGCACGCTATGAGTAATCTCCACTTTGACGCCCCGGGTTCGATTTTGTCCAACTTCACAGTTAAAGGGTTAATATTTGAAGTTGAATAATTTTTGAAACAGTAAATTCATCGAAAATTTATACGAGACCTCTTTTGTAGAACTTTTAATTCCCAAAAAGAATGTGTCCCACATTGACCTTTGTAGTACAATAATTAGCTGACTTAAAAAATTTCAAATTTAAAAAAAAATTCCCCTTGTTATTTGAATGGGAAATCAAAAATTTCAACCAATGAGTACTAAATATTATTATTATTAAGGGATCAGGTATCAACAGGCGTCTTCTTTTATCTTAATGAAACTTTCGAGAATTTATCCTTGGAAAAAAAAAAATAAATAAATAAAGAAACCGTTGATTTGTTCGTATCGATGTATTGTATATAGCTTCGCAAATCACGAAAAAGTAAATCATCGACCAAAAAATTTTCTAAGTGAACGTATATTAAGCCTGGAGTAAATAGAGAACAGACGATTTTTCATTTATTTGATTTCTTTATAGTAAAATTCTCTCCAAAGTAAAGTTGATATTAATATTAAAGCTCCAGATTGGACTGGCTGTGGATTGAAATTAAATTTATATTTACTCCAGATTTTCACACTGAAACGTGATAAAAATTTTGAAAAATTCAACCCAAACTATAAATATTTTCAGAAGTATAACTCAATATTACACAATAAATAAACATATTGACTTGAATATTAAGCATACAGAAATACTGCAAACTAACTCAGTGGATGTCAGCGTTTATACAGATTAAATTATATGCTTCAACAAATTTAGGTTGTTAATGCAACGAACTGAAATGAACTATGGAGCTTGTTACTCATGCAAATATAGATAGTCGAAAACAACTTCCGGGTACAAGATTCGCTTATTATTGCTTGATGTCCATTATTAATAAAAGAGCGGGAAGGGATAAAACAAATCTTCTATAAGGAAAAAATACCGACATCATTATTATTTTTAACTAAATCTGTTTCTTACTAACATTCGTCAAAAAAGTATTTGATATCGATATGATTGAGTCACTAGAAATGAAATTCGAAATATGGAACAAAGTGAGCCCTCTTCAAAAATACTACAATAAAAAACAGTTTCGTAGTTGATGACCCGAGTAGAATCCTGGCTAATGAAGATGAGTTTAGAGCCAGTCACTAGCTCAGCGTTACTAGCTAGCAGATTTAACTAATAACGAGCTCACCGTTGGCTAATTTTTTTTTCAACAATATTTTTAGCTCACCGATATCTCGTGAGTGAACAATATTTATTATTTACAGATGGCGCTGTACAAGAATGAAATCTTGACTCACCATTGCCTCATAGCTGGCTCAACGTAATTGGTTATAGATGTCGCTGTTTTCAAATAAAAAAATAGCTCACCATAAGCTAATAGCTGGCCATTATCTATTATTTACAGATGGCGCTGTACGAGAATGAAATCCTGACTCATTATTGCATCATAGTTGGCTCGGAATAAATATTTATAAGTGACGTCGTTTTCAAGTTAAAAGACGACTCACCAGAAGCTGATCACTGGCCATTATCTATTATTTCCAGGTGGCACTGTATTGAAATAAAACGCTGGCCCATCATTACCTCACAGCTGGCTCAAAATAATTATTTATAGAGAGCATAGTTTTGAATTCAAACGATGACTCACTCTAAACTCATAGCTGGCCGCTATTTATTATTTATGGATAGTGATATATAAAAAGAATTTGCTCACTTGTTATTGGTTCTTTACCAGATTATATTTTTTGTTCAATATAATCAATTTATAATCAACTTAATAAGCATAAGCTATATAAAAACAATATATCAACCTAACCTCAAATAAGTATAGACGGCGCTACATAAAAATATATTTGTAACTCACCAGTATCTCATGGTTGTCCAACAAAAATTAGTTACAGATAGAGCTGTACAAAAAATAACATTTACCTAATCAGTATCTCATAGTTATCTCGTCACTAATAATTACAGATGGCGTTACATAAAAATATAACTATAACTCATCAGCATCTCATGGTTATCTCGTCGGTAATAGTTACAGATGGCGCTAGATGAAATTATAACTGTAACTCATCAGTATCTCATAGCTATCTCGTCGCTAATAGTTATAGATGGTACTACATAAAAATATAACTGTAACTCATCAGCATCTCATGGTTGTCCAGCTAGCATTAGTTACAGATGGAGCTGTATGAAGAATAAAATTGACCTTACCAGTATCTCATGGCTATTTCATGGCTAATACTTATAGATGGAGTTATATGACATTGTTTGAAGATGATTTAGCAGCAAGAATAATTAATTATAGATTTGCCTGTATACTAGGCGACTTCAATGCGGATCTACTAGCAAACAGTGATAAAGCAGGAAGACTGAAAAACTTTGTAGCGAGAGTGGGGATGAACATTTTACCATTAAATCCGACTAATCATACTGCACATGCTGATACTTGGATTGATGTGTGTGCGGTAAATCAACCGTCCATGCTTGACTCATGGGGTCAATCTGTCACGTAACCATTCAAATTAATTAATAATTAATTAGAAATAAGTAATTAAAAATAGTGTTTAAGTTTAAATTTGAATGGTTACGCGGGCATTTCGTTGCCACGCCGGTGAGACAGCGTTTGCTCGCGCATGCGCGCGGTATGACTGAGAGCACGTGTGTGCTAAAATTTTAAATTTTAATTTAAAAATAATTACACTTATTATTTATTATTTATAAGGGAATATTTATGATTTGACGTTATTCAGGGGACATAATGTGTGGTCACATTATGCCCCAACTATTATCTTTATTTTATTTTGATTTAATTGTATATCCAGGTATTGTGCAAATGAAAAATAGTCACCATAGAGGAGGGGAAAAATCGATATTTTCCCCTGCAATATCGATGGATAACACGCGGCTTTAATTAATTATTATTTAATTATATATATATTTTATAATTATCATTTTGGTATAAATGAATACTAAATATATGTATTTAATTTATTTTGTATCATTCAGGTGGGGAAAAATTGTCTTTATAATTTATTTAATTAGTTTAAAGGCCCGGGGCTAGGTAACAATGATAATTATAATTAAGGGCGATTGTTGCGCCACGTGGGTGGCCAACAAGTGGCGGGCCCATAAAGTACTCAGAAAGGTACGGAAAGTGATACTGAGCAGACGCTGTTTCTCATTTTACGTTGTTGATACTTTTTTGGTTTATTAATTAATTTTGTCAATATTCGTGGTCACGCTGCCAAAGTTGAGTTAAAATTCACCGGGTGACTGAGTTCCGGTACGAGTTACGGATTAATTTGGAAGAGAATCGAGTAAGTACTCTTGTATTCCCCTTTAATGCATTGTTACCTGTAAACTCCCCGGGAATTGTTGGCATTCGCGACGCGAATAATTTGGCTAATTTTGTGTTAGATACCCCTGAATGATACATTTGAATTCATAAAAGAATTGAGGGTGATAAAATAATTATATTTTGTTTAACTTATGATTTAACACTGAAAATTGCGCGGTTGCGGTAGTTCGATATATCGATATCTCGATAGCTACCTATATCTATATACTTATAGCTATAGCTATACGCCGGCTAAGAAAATAAATTCCTAAGCCGGCGACGTAATAATTCACAGGAAAAATTCCTGGGCAAATAATAATAATTATTAAGTGGAATTATTATTATTATTAATTTATTATTTATATTATAATTTATTACAGTTATTATTATCATTTAATTAATTAATCCCGAATTATTATTTAGATTTTTCTTTTTATTTACCCCTGTGGTCAAGCAATTTATGTTATATTTTTTTTTATTATTATTTAATAATTATTGAAAGGGTGATAATTATTTATTTTAAATAATCCATGTAATAATTGGAAATTTATATTGTGATTGAGAGTGAGTGTGCCGTATCTTTCTCCCCCTGTAAAGTGTAAAGGGGTAACCCAAGGTGGTGATAAATATTTTATTGACATTTTGTTTAATTTGTTTAAGTGAATCATTATTATAATATAATTTATAATTTATATTGGATTTAAATTCAGAATTTCTTTTGGCATTGTATAGATTCGGCCCCCAGGGTTCATGAAAGATTATAATTTATATTATCAGTGACATATTGTATTAAAATTTCTTAATAATTTATATATAAACAATCGTATCCAACAATTCTCGGGGAAATACTTGATATTTATTTTCCTGGGTCTTTTCCTGCTATATTTAATTTATTTCATTATTTTATATATATTTAACTGCATTTATTATTTTCTTTTCTTGATTATTTCTCTCTTTATTATTTCTTTCGATTTTATCCGCCTTGTTACTGGCTGTACTCGCTCGGATTTTCCCTCGCAAATTTCCCCCTGATAAAAATTTTTTTGTCCGTTTTCGAGAAACGGTCTGGCGCCTACGTGCACTAACCCAGCCTGAGGAGCTGGTTCAGGCACACTTTATAATTTATTATTTACAATTTTAATAACACTATTATTTATTTATTAATTTAAAATTTTATTGAAGTTAAATTGATCAACGTTTTATTTTTTTTTCGGACTTTGGGTTTATTAAATTTAATTTAATTTCTTTTTTTTTGATTTACACGTGGGTGACCGCATACAGTACTGGGGTAATTCGCGTCTCCGTCGCGAAATTTAAACTAGTATTTGTTATAAATCTAGTCAACCTTTCTTATCTTCTCATGACCTTATCTACACATGTCTTAAATATAAACATCCGAAACCCGTAAAGAGATTGATCAAGTGTCTATCTTGGAAAGAAGCTGATCTCAATACTGCTGCAGAATTTGTTAATGAAAACAGACAGGACTTACTTTCTGAAAATAATCAAGATAATCAATCATCTATAGATCATTATGTGATGAAAATGAATAGTTTAATACAGCAAATGGTGGAACGATGTGTGCCAGCTCGTGAATTCTTAACTAAACACCAACCAGCTCCTTGGATCACGCCAGATCTGCGGGCAGTACAGAAGGATAGAGATAAATGCTACAGAAAGTATAAAAGAAACGGTAATCAACAATGCTGGGAAAATTACCTAATACTGCGTCGGAGTGCCCAGTCACTTTGGAAAAAAAAAAAATCAGGTTACCTTCAAGGCGTTTTTGACCGAGCTGGGAGCACTAAGAACTTTTGGTATGAAATGGATAGGCTAGGCTTAACGGCTACATCTGCAAAATCTCGTAATAAGATAGAACTAAACATCCAGGAACTTAATAATTACTTTGCTTCTGTCACTACAGGAGAGGAGCTACCGTCGTTCGAGTCGATCATAGATGAGTTGGCAGGACAGCAACAAGTAATATCCTTCACATTCAAGAGAACATCTGAAGCTGATGTGTCAAAAGAAATTATGGTTGGTACTCCTAAAGCAACAGGCATTGATGGATTGCCAATACAAGCTTTAAAAACATTCAAGACCACACTTGCACCCCTAGTTACTAACCTAATAAATAACTCACTAAGCACGGGATGTTTTCCTACACTATGGAAGTCATCGTTGATAACACCGATTCCAAAAGTTCGTAATCCTGAGTCGCCATCGGGCACGAGACCAATATCAATTTGATGTTCTATATCGAAAGTATGTGAGCGTATTGTACTTAACCAAATCGTTAATTATATAAATGAATATGAGCTTCTGGATCTTCGACAGACTGGTTTTAGGATGGGGATGGGTACACAGACTGCGGTTGTTCGTTTTACGGATGACATACGTTAAGGTATTGATGAACAAATGATCACTATTGCAGTCTTCATAGACTTAGCAAAAGCATTTGACTCGGTTGATCATCTCCTACCGCTGCACAAACTTCATGAGCTGGGTCTATCTACCGATGCCTTACGCTGGATGTATTCGTACTTGGGAGGACGAAAACATGCTGTACGTAATAATAAAGATCAATCGACATGGCTTAGATGTTTTTCTGGTGTCCCTCAGGCAGTGTCCTGGGTCCGCTACTTTTTTTATTGTTTATAAATGATATTTATAAATGTCTACAACATTGTACGCACCTGTTCTATGCAGATGATGGTGTTATATACCTAAGATGCAAATTAAGTCAGATAAATGATGCAATTGGGAAATTAAATGAAGATCTAGCTACAATTACAACCTGGTGCCATCGAAATACACTTAAAATTAATGTGGTCAAGACAAAGTCTATGATATTTGGCAGTGCTCGAAACATAAATAAGATTGATCTGAATAGCATTCCCAGGCTTATTATCAATGGCAACGAAATTGAATATGTCAACTCTTTTAAATATCTTGGTGTCTTGATGGATCCGACGTTATCATGGAAGGAACAAACAACTAAGATATGTAATCAAGCATCTAATGGACTATATCGACTTCGCCGATCTGCGAACAGCATGAATACTCGTATGAAACGTCAACTAGTAGTAAGCTTGATATTACCGATTTACGACTACTGCGCGGTGGTATATACCAACTTAAATCGTGGATTAGAGAAAAAATTACTAGTATCGCTCAATAATTGTGCAAGATTCGTCCTGCGGAGGCCACGAGGAGTACATATCAATGGTCCACGTTTGGATCTTGGTTGGTTATCTCCGCTCAACAGGAGATTATACTTTTTGGGCTGTCTATATTATGGTATTTTACTGATGAACAAAAATCAGGTATTAAAAGAATCTATAAGATTGAACCATAATATAGCTAGACACAGAGACAACAACAGAACCGATACCCTAATCGCGCCTATTCCGCATACTACAATCTATCATCAATCATTTCTTATATTGGGCACGAGCTTCTAAAACTCACTACCACCGACGGTTCCAACAGCTGATTCTTTAGATAGATTTAAAAATCTATGTTATAACTACTTGATCGATATGGAACGAGCGGCGATTTCATGAGACTATACCTATATTTACTTTCACATCAAGACAAATTATCTTTGTATTAAAAAATTTTCAAGCATACTTGAAAGCAATAATGATATTGTTTATATTGAACTTGAGCTATTTGTTATAATAAAAGACCGAAAATTGAAAATAAAATAGATTTAAAATAATATATTTGTTACTTGTACACTCTGTATATTATGTTGTGTTACGGCTATAAGAGAACATAAGTTCTATAGCCAAATAAAATAAATAAATATAAAAATATCATTGTAACTCATCAGCATCTCATGGTTATCCAGCCGCTATTAGCTACAGATGGTGCCACATAAAAATATAAATGTTACTCACCAGTATCTAATGGGTGTCCAGTAATTATTAGTTATAGATGGAGGTGCTTAAAAAATAAATTTCACCTCACCAGTATCTTGTAGTTGTTTAGCCACTATTAGTTACAGATAGCACTACATAAAACATATATGGATCATCAAATTGTAGTCGATTCCAACGAGCAGTAGCAGCCTAGTGGATAACACGCGAGACTCATCATCCCAAGGATCCGGGTTTAACTCCCGTCACCGCCCAACTGGACATCACGGTTAATTCGATGATAAACTCATGAAAAAATTAATCGAATTACAAATTGTAAAGCCAATGTTGAAAAAAAAATTTTTTTTTTTTTTTTTTTTTCAATTTTCGAGTCATCATGAACTCATATTTTTTAGCTAGCCACTAGCTATTTTTTATATCTTGTCATTAGATCATACTTCTAAGTTAGCGATTAGCTATTTATAATTGCACACTCACTACCTCAATGTTTTAACCTAGCTATTGGATATGCTTGAATCTATCCACTGGCTTGTTCTGATCAGTCAGCCATCGGCTAAAATGGCGTTACATAGTGAGGTTATGACTGGCCAATTCTATTAGGCAGTGATGAGGTATGACTCAAATCTGTTAACTACAGACTGGCCACCTATGAGTTTCAATTCTACTCGGGCGAATATTACATCTCTAATGTAATTCTACGTACACAGAAAGAAATACATTGCGGATATCACTATGTCACTATGGGTGTAAGCACCATACTGTATGGTTTAGAAGATTTTCATTGGATAAAAAATCGTCAGCATAAATGATTTGGCTATGGTGGGAATAGTAACATCGACAATAGTTATAGCCGATACGCCAATGTCACTATGGGCGTCAGACCCATAGTGACTGGCGACATTTACGATGCTCCGGGCAGAACAGTCTATCCATTATTGTTATATCTCTTATGCTAATATTGAAGTTGTAACAAAGTTAGTTTAATTAATTAAATAGGTTATGCACTGATAGAAGGATTTATTAACTATTAATAATTTGATTTATTTGAAAACAATTATTTAATTTATTAAATTTTAATAAATATTTTTTAACATTAAATAAATATCTATTTGAGAGGAAAGTACATCTATAAATAATTAATAAGTTGTTGAGGAAAGGATCTGAATTAAGGTTATAATTAAAGTAGTTAATTCAAGATATGATTAAATATATTGTTAATAGAAAATACAATTAGATATGCGGTATCAAACAGAAAAGCGTACGGTTACTACAGCGATGTACAAACTACTGAGGCATTCATCATTAGCAACTACGCATTTTGAAAGGTGCTCACTTAGTATACCGAAAAAGCTCAACATATAATGTGTGCCGATTCACTTCGTATTTACAACACCCTCTCTCGAAGTATCGGGCATACATTATCGTTCATTTATTTCCTCCATACTCATTCGACTCACACACTTCCAATGCTTACTCACACTAAGTCCCTTTGTGAATACATCCGCAGGCATATTTTCGGTACATAAATATCTTAACTCTATTACACCTTCAGCACACACATCTCTAACAAAATGATGTTTCGCATCTATGTGTTTTGTACGCGAGTGATACACGTCATTTTTAACTAATTTTATAGCCCCTTGATTGTCATTAAACAACGGAATCACCTCGTCTCTGTCTTGCACTAGCATACTGCACAATAGCCTCCGAAAATATAACGCTTCTTTTGTGGCCTCCGCCACCGCCATATATTCTGCCTTGGTACTCGACAGAGCCACAGTCCTCTGTTTTCTGGCCTCCCAACTAATAACAGACCCAACTAGGATAAACCCGTACTTAGAATACGATGGGCGATCTACTGCGTTTCCTGCCCAGTCAGCGTCTACTACCCCAAATAACGCGAGACCCGTCTTTTCAAACGTAAGCCCATAATCGATTGTGCCTTTGAGATAACGCAGTATTCTCTTTGCGGCTTTCCTGTGCTCCGCGCTATTAACAGTTAATAAATATTTTGTAGAGTGAATTTGTTTCGCTTGCAATGTCATATGATATAAAGATTGCTTATAAATAAAAATCATCTTTATAAATTATTTGCATTAATTAGATTATGTTATAATAACATAATATAACATATGTTATTTAACCTACAAATTAAATTTATGTACTAGTATATTTATAAGAAATTTGTATAGATGATAATTTTAAGTTATAATATTCTTGTTTTTTTTTTTTTTAGTACTTGAAAAAGTTGGGAAACCAACGAAACGTTGTATAAAGATCGAAATAAACATTAAGTAATTAACAACAACTAATATATCCTTTGAACCGTGATTGTAATTTATAATTATTATTAAAATGGATATGAATCGAAATACTAATGTTATAATAACGTTTATTATAAAAAACCAAATTCTATCACAGCTCATAATTATCTTTGATATTTTAAAATATTGAAAACGTTAATTTATTAAGTGAATTAAATTATTATCATGTATTCCAGCTGTAGGGTTATAAAAAGTGTTGAAAAAAGCTTGCTATTTTTGCTTTTTATATTAAATAAATATTTTTTAACAGTTAACGAATATTCATTAACTATTAATAAATATTTATTAACGGTTAATAAACTGTACTAAACAAATTACTTATTAACTCTTAATAAATATTTGTTACCTGTTAACAAATATTTATTAAATCGTATGATGTTAAAAAATCATTTATTAACCGTCAATTAAGCTTATTAAATATAAACAAATCCTTCTATCAGTGTGTTCAATGAAAAATATTTAAAAATTTTGTATTAAACTAGTTTAATGTAACAATTAATTTCAAAGTAGTTAAACATTATTTAGTAAAAGGTGAAAAATGAAAAACTTGGGGTATGCAATGAAAATAAACATTGTTTTTAATTTATTGTTATTACTAATTATTATACAGCACAGATATATTACAATATTGTTTTTTTAAATAATGAATTAATATTAAATCCAACGTTTTGGAATGTAAGTTTTACCATTCCCAGCGATTTCTTGTCGAGTCAAACTACAAAATTTTAAATCTGAATAAAATAAACAATACTATCTCTTATTATCGATAGAAATTTCATATGCTTGGTAGTGCTCATCAAAAAAATATTCATCAATACAGGTAGCAGTTAAAATTAATTTTTGATTAGGTTCCAAAAGTATGTTGTGTATGTAGTAAAATAATATATTATATTTATTACGTTTCTTTATTGCGTTATATTTATACTTGTTATTGTATTCATACTCATCACACTTGTAAACACACGTTCATTTTCATTTTACTAATTTATAAATTTTTATGTCGGTATTGTAGTTGTACCCATGAAATATTAGCCGTAATTCGATAGAGTTATTGATTGTTGCGCCAAGTAGTATCGCGGAAAAAACTAGTAGCATTGCGAGATCAGCGATACAGTATGGGGCTGGTGGCAATGCTGTCACGTCAAACCTACTATGCGCCCATGTTATAAACGCAAAAATTTTGGTACCATACAGTATAGTAGATGATCCTATACTCATAGGACTTATAGCAATGCACTGTAGCGATATTACAGATACTTTTTTAACATAGGCCTACCGACTATACTGACATAGGGATATCCGCAATGTATTTCTTTCCGTGCAAACTTTAATGATAATCTATTCCCATTGTAATGGGTGCACTTATTACATTAAATTTTATTGGTGGTCTCAACGTAATAAGTGTCCATTCATGTGCAACACTTAAGGTGTTTTGCAAACCTGTCTCGCTGAACTCAGTACCTCAGGACGAGAATAAACCCCGTACTGAACCACACAGTATTAAAATTAGAAGAGCGACCTTATACCTAAGTTATCAGGAAGGTTGTGATGAATTAAATTAATATGTTAAATTTAAATATAAAAACAATGGAATTTATTCCAACGAAGCCGCATTACAGATAATTATTAATGAGATATGAACAATGACCAAATGACTGATGAAACTGACTCAACTTAATTAACAAAACTGACTCGACTAATTAAATAAAACTGACTTGAATAGCTTTACTAGATAACGACTCCTCAATTTATGAAATATTATTTAACAAATAAAATAGTTAAGCCGACAATAAACAAACGACTTCACTTACTCCAACAATCTCCAAATCCCAATCAGTCCTTCATTCCACCGATCCTTTTCCTCCAAGACCAAAACCATAACCAGTCCTCCTTTCCAAGTCCGCAAAAACCATTCCAATCCTTTCCAATCAACCAGGTCCGTTGCACAATAAATATTATATTATTAAACAGTTTAAATAAACTTAATTAAACTTAAATAAAGAATAAACTTCCACGAGTCGTGGGATTATATGCTCTTGGCCCATTTTGGTTATCACTAGCAGCACGTATAGTAATAGTAGTAGTAGTAGATAGAAATTGTAGTGAAAACCAAGATGTAAGTGGTAGTCGTAGTAAGGCACGTCCGTCCATGGCGGTTGCTGCGAGCCAAGAGACCGATAGCTCGTCATCTCTGGCCCTCGTACCTTTCCACTCAGGCTAGCCAACCCCTAAAACCAAATGTCGAGACTCGACCGTAGTAACCCCGGCGCATCAGTGACTGTATTTCCTCAATTATTGACAGTTGTTGAAGAAGGAGGGCGGATCTTTTGGCGTGAGTCGAAATTGAATTTAAAATGTAATGTGGAAGCATTCCACTCCGTTACACCATGATAAATATTTTTCAAAATAATCTGTTCCATGTTAATTTCTTCCCATGCAGTATAATTGTTATCTTAATTAATCTATTAATTAAGGAAATAAAAAGATTTTTTAAATAACATTTTCTCGTAGTCAATAAAAAAAGAAAAAAAAACAATAAGTGCAGTCTGTTTCATTCATTTTATTTACTTTTATTTTAGCTTGGTTAATCCGAAACAAGAAAGGTTGTCATTTTGATGTTGAATGAAAAATGGAAAGAAAAAAAAGGGAATTGAGAATAGCTTATGATATGCACAGTAATTTACTGCGCGAGAAATGATAAGAAAAAAAAAAGAAGAAAAAAGATGAACGGCTTGAGAAAAGAAAGATGGAAAATAAAGAAGCTCGTTTAAACATGGGGTGGGCGGGTATCCTTTAACTCCCTTGCACTCATTTCCGTGCAAATTTTCGTAGAGATGGCGAAATTTCGTAGTCTACTTGAAAAGCTCATTAGACCTTTATCTCTAGCGTCATGTCCCATATATATATATATATATATATATATATATATATATATATATATATATATATATATCCATGTCGATCGAGCACTCCATCTGCCTGTGAATTCATAGAAAATTTAATTCAACGACAATCGAAAAATTCTTGAGCTATATTCTTCAAGGATTTTCAGTCGCAAGCATGAATACTACTTTCTTTCTCCTATCTTTTAGAAATTTATCATCCTCTTTTCATTATGTCTCCTGGTCTGTTTTATACTCATAAATATTCGGTTAGAATAATATGCTTCAAGCGATGAAATATATATATATATATATATATATATATATATATATATATATATATATATATATATATATCCCATAGGTGAGGTGAATATCACAAAATGAAATACATTACGCACTTTCACGTATAGAAACTTTTTAATGAGAAATTATGACTCTATTCTTCATTTAATTAGGTCAGTATAAATTCGAAAATTAACAAAGGTAACTTAATCTATATTCCAAAACATCTTAACATGAAATATTGATTTGTTTAAAATCTTGCCACATTTAAAACTAAATTGACCGATAGACACGAATTCAATTTTATTGACAATAGAGCTTACTGGGTCATTGTTTTTTTAGCGTGAAGAAAAATTAAATCCTGTAGGCATAAATATGAAAATGGTATTAGACGGATAAGAGCATCACTGCATTATTCAGCTTGCATTTGATCAGCTTATGGCATAATACAAGCCCATCCTTCTATCGATTTACTATGAATGTAGTAATAATATTCGGTGATAGAAATCTTGGCCAATTTTTTTTTTAGGTGAACCAATATCGAGAGGAGGTAATAGAATACATAAATATGGTGTTCACCGAAAAAATAAAAGTAAATTTTTAGTCAAATGATTCATCTGTGTTGCCATTAATTATAGTATAACTTATATTAAAATTTTAAGTTAGTACTGTGTCTATATAGTATTGTGTGGAACAAAACAATCAATTTTGATTATTTATTATTAAAAAAGATACAAAAAGTGAAGTCTTACATAAAAAGCATAAAAGTTTACTGGGCAAGTTGCCAAAGCGGTATTTTATAGAGCCAAAGTCTCTGGCAATCGTGGGAATTACATTATCTTAACAGAATCTCTGTAAAGTTTGAATTGAATTTATAGAACGACTGTTGCACAACGAAAGTATATAGAATAAAATACAAAAGACTAAACTCTTCAAAGCTATATTGGTTCGATTCTTATAGGCCACACACTGTACGCCAGTAAGTCTTAAAGAATGTATGGCATGTATTATTTGACAAATAGTCACGTTATCTAGCGTTCAAGACGCATTTTTAGCGTTATTGGGCTTTTCTCGGAATTCCTTCAACGATGGTTTTTAGGCAATGCCTGTTATCTGCAATGCTTCTCGTTACTGGAACTCAACACCAACATTCAATATTTAGTATTGAAATTGTATTTCTATAGTTTTATATTACAAATAATTAATATGCATTTATAATGCCATATTATATTACTTAATAAACAATACGATATACATATATACACTTATCCAAAAAATTAAAGGAACAAGAAAATTTTATAAATTTTTTAGTGATTTTTGGAAGGCTGTATTTTCGAGAAAAGTGATCGTATCGAGAAAATAAAAAAAGCAAATTGAAGCTTGAAATCTCTAGTTTAAAGATCTTTCAGCAAAATATTTTTTTGAGCCACGGTTTTTGCGGAATCAGAAGAAAAAGGTCGAGACAAAATTTTTCTAAATTTTTTGGTTTCGTTTTTTAGATCTACGGGGCCGGGGAAAATTTTGTCAAAAAAACGAATTCATGGCTCGTTTAGAAAATTTATTCAGCTACAATTTGCTTTTTTTTGTTTCTCTGTACGACAATTTGCTGCTGAGATATCAGCCTTCAAATGAAAAAGGATCCTTTTGTCTTTGATTATTGATATCTCAGCAAAAAATGGTCACACAGTAATTTAAAGGGCAGTTTAATAAACTTGAATAAATCCCCTACATGCTCCATTTTTGATTTTTAAAAAAAAAATTTTTTTTCATCCTTGATATCCATTTGAAAAACCTTTAAAAAGTGGCCTTTTTCTGGTTCTTTAGTCGACTCATCGCCACTCTGCAAATATTGATAAAAAAAATAATGTTGCCAGGTAATTTTACAGCTTCATGTACCCCCAAAAACCCTGGAAATTTTCAGATTGATCCATTGAACCGTTTGTCCGGTCCGATTGCTCAAAGTTTTACAAAACAATTAAAGGAACAAGTTTTGTTCCTTAATTTGTGTAATCATTACCAAAATGAAAAAATCAATTTTTTTCGGATTTTCTTTCATTTTTGCGTTAGTTATTCAGTGAATGTAAGGTAAAGAGGAAAAAAAAAAATTTTCCAAAAAACGAGACCAAACAAGAATTTTTTCAATTATTTTTTTTTGTTTTATTCGGGGGGTAATTTTTTTTTTTTTTCGTTTTTCGGAAAAAATGTTTTTTTTTTTCCTTTACCTTACATTTACTGAATAACTAACGCAAAAATGAAAGAAAATCCGAAAAAAATTAATTTTTCTATTTTGGTAATGATTACACAAATTAAGGAACAAAACTTGTTCCTTTAATTGTTTTGTAAAACTTTGAGCAATCGGACCGGACAAACGGTTCAATGGATCAATCTGAAAATTTCCAGGGTTTTTGGGGGTACATGAAGCTGTAAAATTACCTGGCAACATTATTTTTTTTATCAATATTTGCAGAGTAGCGATGAGTCGACTAAAAAACCAGAAAAAGGCCACTTTTTAAAGGTTTTTCAAATGGATATCAAGGATGAAAAAAATTTTTTTTTTTTTAAATCAAAAATGGAGCATGTAGGGGATTTATTCAAGTTTATTAAACTGCCCTTTAAATTACTGCGTGACCATTTTTCGCTGAGATATCAATAATCAAAGACAAAAGGATCCTTTTTCATTTGAAGGCTGATATCTCAGCAGCAAATTGTCGTACAGAGAAACAAAAAAAAGCAAATTGTAGCTGAATAAATTTCCTAAACAAGCCATAAATTCGTTTTTTTGAAAAAATTTTTTCCGGCCCCGTAGATCTAAAAAACGAAACCAAAAAATTTAGAAAAATTTTGTCTCGACCTTTTTCTTCTGATTCCGCAAAAACCGTGGCTCAAAAAAATATTTTGCTGAAAGATCTTTAAACTAGAGATTTCAAGCTTCAATTTGCTTTTTTTATTTTTTCGATACGATCATTTTTCTCGAAAATACAGCCTTCCAAAAATCACTAAAAAATTTATAAAATTTTCTTGTTCCTTTAATTTTTCGGATAAGTGTATATTAAGACAATGTGAATTGTCTTCGTCGTCATCAGCCTTGCGGTTCCTGTGTTTCTGCGTCTCGTTGCCGTCTGATATTGTACGTCATAGTGCCATGGTCACATGACTAGTTTTCACGTCGATGCATGTCTGTAAGTGTAAAGTGGGGACAGAGCCCATAGGCGAGTCCTATGCCCTTAATAATCGAGCCAGCACTTCGATCTTGGATCAATTAGTGCACAGACGTCTTTTGCGAGTGACAATAGATTGAAGACGTCTTTTTCAATCTATTGTCACTCGCATTAATTACTTAATGTAGATTCAGGCAATCTACTTGCAGTACAGTTATAAATCAGGCAATTTACTTGCGTTACAGTTTGTATTACTGGTAATTCTTTTGCGATTATACTTTACTGTTCTAGTTATTAACTATTACAAATAAAGTTAGTCTAATTAAGTACAATTATACGTAATTTAATTTTAATTACTTTAATTACCGGCGATATACTCGCGTTAAAAATAATTATACAGAAAAATACTTAATTCAGCGTATTGAAGTTAAGCTGCGCCACGCAGATAATTGCCGAGTATCAGGCGTTCATACTAGGACATCCCTAATGTTATATTTTGTGAAAACGTCTATTGTAAGTAACTGAACATTATTATATTTGGCAATAAATCTCTACTGTTCTAATTAATTCCTTCACTCTATTTATTACCGTTTATCCTGTTTATATCCTATCCTACTGGTAAGATTCTCGAATAATTAAGTAGAAAGATTATTAATTAAATTACAACTAATAATTCGACCATCAATAAGAAAGATTTCAATTTTATAAGCCGTGAGGCAAGTTGATGAGTTTTCATATACGTTGCCGTGTTTGAATAAGTGCGGGTCTTGGCTTTGCAAGAATCCTAGCCCATCGCTCTTTCCCAGTAAAATAAAAATTTGTTAGAGGCCAACCTAAGCCAGGGTTCAATCCGCGAATTCTGGTGGCTGCTGGTAAGAATTGCCAAAGTAAAAACCGATTTGTCTCAATATATATATGGGTCATTCCATGTCAAATCGACCAATAGTTGGAATCGACCCCTTTCAATTTGGACGAATTTAGGTCAGAAGTTTTCTCTCATCATATAACGAAGTTCTGCTAAGGGAAAAAAAATAAAAAAAATTTTTTCAAAAGTTATGCAATTTTGAAAATTTCACTAATTTTCCTGTTTCTTAAACTTATTCTTCAAAGATCTCGAAAACTATTACAATTACTCTAATGATCTGAGCTAGGTTTCAAAGAGGATACTTAAAGGTACCAAAAAAAATTTTTTTGAAAAAATTTTTCAAAAATTCTCTTTTTGGGAAAATTTTGAAATTTCCAAAATTGCAAAAGTCGATGACCGCCATCAAATTTTTCGCTCAAATTTTTTTCTAGAGTACCTCTAATTGATTTCAAAAGATCCTGAAATTTTTGAGTAGGGGTTTTTTTTTGTTCAAAAGATATAAATTTTTGAATTTTAGGAAAAAAAAATTTTTCTCTCTTTGGCATTGACTGAATAGAACAATGAGAAATTCACTTGTAATTTTTAATTTTAAGGCTCAAAAATTTATTTTAATGCAATAGAGTCAATAAAAAACTTATTAATGTGATATTTTTGTTTTTCAGCAACATTTTGATTTTAAATTGGATACAATTGTTTTAGAATGATCGTTTTTTCTTAGCCCCTTGCTGTGGTGTTGATTTCGCACTCCTTTTTCTCAATCTGAAAATAAATAGTATTATTGGTATCCATGTATATTCGATTCATATAAAATTTCCATTGAAAAATAGCTTTCTAATAATACTATTTACTTTCAGATTGAGAAAAAGAAGTGCGAAATCAACACCACAGCAAGGGGCTAAGAAAAAATGATCATTCTAACACAATTATATCCAATTTAAAATCAGAATGTAGCTGAAAAACAAAAATGTCACATTAATAAGTTTTTTATTGACTCTTGCTTTCTGTTAAATGAGCGAATAAACTGAATGGATCTGGTGCAGGTGATGGTAATTTTTAACAATCAAAGATTATACACTGTTTAGGTAAAATAAATTATCTTTTTATTTACACTTATTTACACTTAAATTGTAAGAATACTGTATAGCGAATGCGACTTAATACTAGATAGCGAATGCGACTTAATACACGAGTATAAAAGAAACACGTGGTACTTTGTGGTTAAACACACGGAAATTACTTTGAGTAATTTATTATTAGCGGATGACAATTTATTTATATCCAATAAATAGCAGCCTTGATATACTGACTAAGTATTGAATATAATTCAGCACAAGAATTACTTTAAAAGCACAAGAAAACTTTTATAATAGCGAAGCGATTTTAGTACACGAGGTGAACTGTTCAAAAGCACGTTGAGAATCAATGAGGAAACGTTGTAAAGTGAAAGCTCACAACGGTTTCTTTATGACGTCAGAGCGGTAGACCAATCAGAAAATTAATAGCCGACGCTGACGAAATTTCAGCCAATAGCGAAAATCCACGTAGCTTGTAGAAATCTTGAGCCAATGAGTGCGTTTCATGTCGCAACTCTTTTATTCAAAGTTGGAACTAATTATTCAAATGATGGAATTTCCCCATTGGCCAAGATTTCGCGCGTAAGTTCAAATAGCGAAGGTGCTGCCGACCTATTGGTGAGGCTCGGCGTTCTCAGGTGGTAGCGAATTGGGTCTTGACTGAACACTTTCAAATAAATTTTTGAGCCTTAAAATTAAAAATTACAAGTGAATTTATCATTGTTTTATTCAGTCAATGCCAAAGAAAGCAAAATTTTTTTTTCCTAAAATTCAAAAATTTATATCTTTTGAACAAAAAAAACCCCTATTCAAAAATTTCAGGATCTTTTGAAATCAATTAGAGGTACTCTAGAAAAAAATTTGAGCGAAAAATTTGATGGTGGTCATCAACTTTTGCAATTTTGGAAATTTCAAAATTTTCCCAAAAAGCAAATTTTTGAAAAATTTTTTCGAAAAAATTAGAGTAATTGTAATAGTTTTCGAGATCTTTGAAGAATAAGTTTAAGAAACAGGAAAATTAGTGAAATTTTCAAAATTGCATAACTTTTGAAAAAATTTTTTTTATTTTTTTTCCCTTGGCAGAACTTCGTTATACACTTATCCAAAAAATTAAAGGAACAAGAAAATTTTATAAATTTTTTAGTGATTTTTGGAAGGCTGTATTTTCGTGAAAAATGATCGTATCGAAAAAATAAAAAAAAGCAAATTGAAGCTTGAAATCTCTAGTTTAAAGATCTTCCAGCAAAATATTTTTTTGAGCCACGGTTTTTGCGGAATCATAAGAAAAAGGTCGAGACAAAATTTTTCTAAATTTTTTGGTTTTGTTTTTTGGGTCTACGGGGCCGGGGAAAATTTTGTCAAAAAAACGAATTCATGGCTCGTTTAGAAAATTTATTCAGCTACAATTTGTCTTTTTTTGTTTCTCTGTACGACAATTTGCTGTTGAGATATCAGCCTTCAAATGAAAAAGAATCCTTTTGACTTTGATTATTGATATCTCAGCAAGTAATGGTCACACAGTTATTTAAAGGGCAGTTTAATCAACTTGAATAAATCCTCTACAAGCTTCATTTTCGATTTTTTCAAAAAAAAATTTTTTTTCATTCTTGATATCTATTTGAAAAACCCACAAAAAATAGCCATTTTCTGGTTTTTTAGTCAACTCATCGCTACTCTGCAAATATTGATAAAAAAAATAATGTTGCCAGGTAATTTTACAGCTTAATGTACCCCCAAAAACTCTGGAAATTTTCAGATTGATCCATTGAACCGTTTGTCCGGACCGATTGCTCAAAGTTTTACAAAACAATTGAAGGAACAAGTTTTGTTCCTTAATTTGTGTAATCATTACCAAAATGAAAAAATTAATTTTTTTTGGATTTTCTTTCATTTTTGCGTTAGTTATTCAGTAAACGTAAGGTAAAGAGGAAAAAAAAAAAATTTTTTTCCGAAAAACGAAAAAAAAAATAACCCCCCGAATAAAACGTAAAAAAAAAAAAATGTAAAAAAATTCTTGTTTGGTCTCGTTTTTTGGAAAAATTTTTTTTTTCCTCTTTACCTTACGTTTACTGAATAACTAACGCAAAAATGAAAGAAAATCCAAAAAAAATTAATTTTTTCATTTTGGTAATGATTACACAAATTAAGGAACAAAACTTGTTCCTTCAATTGTTTTGTAAAACTTTGAGCAATCGGTCCGGACAAACGGTTCAATGGATCAATCTGAAAATTTCCAGGGTTTTTGGGGGTACATTAAGCTGTAAAATTACCTGGCAACATTATTTTTTTTATCAATATTTGCAGAGTAGCGATGAGTTGATTAAAAAACCAGAAAATGGCCATTTTTTGTGGGTTTTTCAAATGGATATCAGGGATGAAAGAAAATTTTTTTTTGAAAAAATCGAAAATGGAGCTTGTAGGGAATTTATTCAAGTTTATTAAACTGCCCTTTAAATTACTGTGTGACCATTACTTGCTGAGATATCAATAATCAAAGACAAAAGGCTCCTTTTTCATTTAAAGGCTGATATCTCAGCAGCAAATTGTCGTACAGAGAAACAAAAAAAAAGCAAATTGTAGCTGAATAAATTTCCTGAACGAGCCATGAATTCGTTTTTTTTAAAATTTTTCCCGGCCCCGTAGACCTAAAAAACAAAACCAAAAAATTTAGAAAAATTTTGTCTCGACTTTTTTCTTATGATTCCGCAAAAACCGTGGCTCAAAAAAATATTTTGCTGGAAGATCTTTAAACTAGAGATTTCAAGCTTCAATTTGCTTTTTTTATTTTTTCGATACGATCATTTTTCACGAAAATACAGCCTTCCAAAAATCACTAAAAAATTTATGAAATTTTCTTGTTCCTTTAATTTTTTGGATAAGTGTATGATGGGAGAAAACTTCTGACCAAAATTCGTCCAAATCGAAAGGGGTCGATTCCAACTATTGGTCGATTTGACATGGAATGACCCATATATATATATATATATATATATATATATATATATATATATATATATATATATATATATATTGTAACTAGGTTTAGGATACCTCATTATCATACCATGATAGTAGACGGTTACCGAGTGTATTTACCATATGTTATCTGGTTTACCTGCTAACGTATCAATTAATTATTATTATTATTTCATAATCCCTCTCCATTTGTGTTTAAAATGGAAGCGATGCGCACCACGTCGGCGCGTAAGCACCGACGTGAATCTATAAAAAGGCCTGCGCGCTAATTATCATCAGCTAGTTTCTCATTTTCACTTTCATTATGTCTTTATAATAAATGTAGTTTACATTTTAACCTTTTTTTTAATTTTTAAAACTTTACCTGCTTGTCTAGTAGTTTCTAAGCATTGCTATTAGATAAGTTTAGCCCATAGCTTTTACTATGGACGACGGAAACCCCGTACAGATATACCTTGGTCTATCCTGTGTGATTACACACCTCCTAGCCTATAGCCTTGTACCTATAGAAAACGGAAACCCCGTAGAAATGCAATTACTGCATTCCCGTGTAAACCTGCTTGCACCTCCTAGCCTGTGTCCTTTCCTCACAGAAGACGGAAACCCCGTGGGGATACACTTTTATGTATCCTCATATGAGTTATTCATACACCCTAGCCTGTATGCTTTCGCTACAGAAAACGGCAACCCTGCAGAGGTACTCCTTGGCGTATCCTCGTGTGAGTTATTCACACTTCCCAGCCTACAGCATTTTCCTGTAGAAGACGGCAACCCCGTAGAGGTGTGCCTTGCGCAGCCTCGTACGACCTTGGTCGTACACCATAGCCTATAGCATTCCCTATAGAAGACGGCAACCCAGTAATCCACCTTTTTGTGTGGTTTTTAATCAACAATTGTGACGCTTAGGTCACAATTGTCTCTTTTAATTATTACCTGCTAATTTTCTCTACCTGCATCATTGAACCAGCTATTTATAGGTAAGTATAACAATTCTATTATTATTATAACTTTTTCAACCTCTTGTGCTTATCACTATTTGGCTTGCTACGCAAATACCTGTAATCTAATTTTTTTTCATATAATTTATATTGCCCCATGACTCCCGATCCTTTATATGCATTTAGCGTATATAAATTCAAGGCCAACCGATCGTCTGGTCCTTACGAACCGGGTAACACCAGGATCAGTTACCAAATAATTAGCCCGCTGGCTAAAAGGGACACAAATGCTCTACAACCAAAAACTTTTAAGTGTGCTAGGTTTGGCCTAACTCCATGCCACAGTTCAAAGGGTGTTTTAATTCTGTTTTTTGTTGGCAGCCGATTTTGAAGGTAGCAAGCTGATGTAATTGTTTCTCCTCAGTATTGTTTTGGCAGATTTGCTTCGATGAGCATTGTGCGAGTCGCGTCTAGCAGATAACGGTTTCGTCTCTCAGCTACACCGTTTTGCTGTGGGGTGTAGGGTGCTGTTAGCTGATGCTCGATGCCCTGGGTTTGAAAATATATCTGAAGTTCTCTTGATAGGTATTCCCCACCCCGATCAAACCTGAAAACTCGAGGAGTTTCTTTAAACTGTGTTTTATAATTCCGAATGTAATTTTTTATTGCTTCACACGCCTGTGATTTGTTTGTTAGTAAGACAATTTGGCAGTGTCTACTAAAATCATCTACGAAAGATATTACGTACCTCCGTCCTCCAACGGTTTTTGTGGGCATTGGTCCGCATAGATCCGTGTGGATTAATTGACGTGGCGCTGAAGATATATGTGTTGATTGTTTTGGGAATTTTGTCCTCGTCATCTTTCCTTTAATACAACTCTCACACAAGTTGTTCATTGCACAGTCCTCAATATCAGTTCCCGTGGCTAGATTTTCCGTTTTTAGTCGGTTTATAGCGTCAAGGTGGCGATGCGCTAACCTTTTATGCCACTGGTGGATGCAATTTTCTTTATGCATGGCTTGCGCTGCGAATGCACTATCTGAACACCTTAATACATACATTCCGTTATGTGCATCTCCCACGGCGACTTCGCCATCTTTGTCTTGGATATTCATTACTCCCCGCTGTACTGAAATATTAAAACCTTTCTTATCTAGGCAGCTTAGGGAGATAAGGCTACTGTCAAAATCAGGTACATATAATACTTCATTAAGTTCGAGTGTTTTTATTTTTCCTTGGCTGTTGATACAATTTATTTTTCCTTCTCCAATCCCATGGTCTTGGCTCATCTGTTTGTTGGCGATACGTACGGTAGACTTGTAGCTGTGATTAAGTTTGGTGAAGAACTCAATATTATTCGACATGTGTTTGCTCGCCCCTGAATCAAACAACCACACATTACTTTGTCTGTGTTCGTGTGCGATTAAGGCATAATCAGAAGATAATCCTTCGTCACCGTATTCCGAGTCACTGCTATTTGCTTGGGCGGCATTAGCTCTTAATCTTATTTTGCTTTGTTTATATTTTAAATATTTCCTACAATGTGTTCTAATGTGCCCTTTCTTATGACAAAAGAGACACTCTAAGTCTTTTTCTACCCGTAAAGCCACATTATTATTTTCATTGTTCTTATTTTGACCTTCACGTCTCTTGTATTCACCAATAATCGCATTTTGGACCAGGCTGTATGTTAAATCTTCAATTGGCCTTACCTCCAAAGCAGTAATCAAAGATCCGAAAGAGTCTGGCAGACTACACAACATAAATGCGATTTTTGTTCTCACTGATAATTAATTTCCTAATGATCCCATCTTCTCCATCAAACTGTCCAACTGCACTAGATGTTCCTCAATGCTCTTGTCTTCTGTGAATTTTAGTTGGGACAACTGTCAAAGTACTGTGACTTCACTAGTGAGTGTTGCCTTTTCGTGGAACTGCTTCAATAGATCCCATGCTTGCTTTGCTGTTGTAGCGTTTTTAATTAAATTATTCTGACTATCTTCCACTGATAGCCCAATAATAGCTCTAGCCTTGTGGTCCTTCTTGGTCCATTCTCTTGATGTCGATTGCGACTCCGTCGCAGTGCTTGTGACGACTTCCCATAAGTCATCTTTCATCAGCAGCATCTTCACTTTGAATTTCCATCTGGAATAGTTGTCGTCGTTCAGCTTTATCACTGGATTACTTTCACTCATTATGTCTCACTGTGTTGTTTTTTTTTTTTTTTTTTTTTTTTCAAAAATAAAAAAAAATATAACTGCTATAACTTCAGTATCCTCCTGGGCCCATAACCTGATAATTATTTATTAATTATTAAACATTAGTTATTGATTATTAAGGATAATGACACGCAGATCAAATCAACAGACACGTGTACTCGGTATGAGAGCTTTTATTATAACTGAACAGAATCAAGTATACAAGAAACTACATATGGAATTTAGTATGAGTCATGCAGTTACTGATTATAGATTATAGAAATAATAGAATAGTAATTAAGTATAGAATAATTATTAAGTTAAGAGGTTGCAATCATCAACACCTATTATAAAATATCATGGGACCTTTTTTGTAGACAATTTTATTCCCTAGGAGTTATACCGAATAAAGTTTTTTCTAATTCCGCATTGGTTTCTAGTTATTTTCATTTTAATGTCATGCTCATAAAAAAAATAGTCTTCTGGTCGATTTTAAGAGCTTGACATTAAAATAAAAATAACTAGAAAACAATGCGGAATTCGAAAAAACTTTATTCAAAATAACTTCCAGGGAATAAAATTGTCTACAAAAAAGGTCCCATGATATTTTGTAATAGATCTGATAGTTTTGCCGGAAAAGTAAGAAAAACTCAAAATTTAATATGAATTCGACTTCAACCTCAAATAACTTTTGAACAATTAGATTCCGCAAAAAATGATAAGAATCTTTTTTTGTAGAGCATTCAATTCCCTACAAAAATATGACTGCTCATTATTCCTATGACGCATCGTTAGCTCCTTATAAAAATCAGAAGACATAAAAAAAATTTTTCCTATGTTATTCTTATGGGAAATAGAAAAGTGCAATGCGGACAATGTTGATATTAATATTAAGAGCTCTAAGTTTTACAGGCGTCTTTTTTATCTAAACGAAACTTTTGCACCTGTTTGGAAGAAAAAAAAATTGGTTTGTTTTTTGAATCACCCTAATATATATATATATATATATATTAGAAAGGGTAGCGACCAAGTCGTACAATTAAAATTAAATATTTCGAGTGTTTCCGCCGACACTCGGCGCTCGAAGGTTTTTGGTAATCACCGCTTACCTATTAAGAGGATTTTTCATATACTACGACAGTTAACAACTAGCCTTTATATTGATTGCCACGTGCAGTTTCAAGTTTTGTTTTTAACACTATTCTGTAATATATAAAATTATAATAAATAACCAATTGTTATTTACCGTAGTGAATTGTCTTCCCCCGACCATCAACAATTTCTACATATATATATTATAACGCAAAAACTATACGCTAATTTTTGCGCTACAACTTCGTTCTCTGCCTTTAGCCTTCAGTCTCAATACAAATAGGGTGCCAGGTAATTTTTATCACTGGAATCACCAAACCAGTAAATCATGAAAACTAGATAATTTTTGATCTGTGGAATTATCTCAAAAACCACGCATTAATAAAAACTGGATGATTTTTTATCATTGAAACAATCACCAAAACCACACATAAATAATCACTAAAACTAAAACAAAAATGCTAAGAATTTATAAACAAAACAAAACAGAGACTGGAAAACTAAAAACAGAGTTACGGTTTGCCATGGTGTCGCTCAGTGTGTAGGTTTTTGTCATCCCAAACTCGTGTAAATTATCAACGGATTCGCAATTTTTATTTAACAATAAACAAAATACTGGAACCTAACACAAATAATCTTACTCTATAACAAAATACTGAATCAGAAAATACAACTAATAGATAAATCTGGACGGACGGCAACGTGGCATCTACATGATGCGCGTCATAACCTTATAACTAAATTAATCAAAATAATTAAGTAACTGGAGCCAACCGATACTCAAATAGTATTCGGTGAACTGGAACAATAATTAAAAGTCGTTGCTCTAGATATTTTCTTTAGCAAAATCGTACGGCTAACGTACATGGGTCGCATTTTGACGTTAATTAGGCAATAATAAACTCACTCACTAACACAGTCCTTATAATTATTTACAAAAATAATATAAACAAGCAATTCGTGAACGTAATTCTAAACTGTAACTATTTTCTTATGATTCTCACAGATCTTACATCTTTTCTTCAACTAAAACCGTAGCATAATACCTCAAGACTCCAACTAGAACTTGATTAATTATTTATAATAATTATTTCATACCTGATTACTGATGAATGAAATATCAAGTAACGTCTCACACTGTTTAAAATAATATTTCTGTAACGATAATTCCAACCTGTTGCTTTCTGAAGCGTCACTCCTGAACACGTTTGCTCGCTTCGAGTGACCAGAGTCGAATCTCTCGACCGTACTCCCGAAACTAAAAACATCATCGCCATTTATACCGGCTATCTATACTTCACCCCATAACTCCGACTCGATCTCAAAGACTCAACGGCAATAATTAAGTCACATTCTATTACGTATGTATATCCCAATGTGTTTGCTCTCCTGGACTTGGCTTCGGTTGAGATCACAGACTAAATGCTTAAATCTGAGTGACCAGCGGTTACCCTCAGCAGCACACTAGTCAAAGCTGTCCACTGAGGCCTACCAACAAACCCCAAAACTACAAAAAATGACCAGAAATATCGGCTTCCACAGCGATAGTGGTCACTAAACCATCGCTAAGTCCTGCCAATCATAATAACAAAAACTGATCTCATATACCTAATCCATAGTCCTTATTTTGGAGCGCTAGCATTTCAGCTAGATCTTCGCACTCTACACGGAAGTCTCATAGGGTCAGGCAAGCATCCTGACATCAGATGCAACCGGGTGGCAATTACTTGAGCCCCACTCCACGGTTGCTCCGACTTGTCCACATACTCAATACACCAAAAACTGTAAATCCAAAACTCAAATCCCATCATTTACCAAACTTTAATCTCAAACCATATCTCATAATAATTTTCCATAAATCTGATTCTAATTCTTACTTCTCGTATCAAAATCCTATAACTGTAGCCAGACGTTACATCATATTAAATTCTTAAACTATAACTTAATCAAAAAAATCTGTCTATCGGTTGACCCTACGGGCCAGCCCTAAAACTTCCCCCTGTTTTCGAGCTCCTTGAGCTCGAAAACTTTGTCGTAAAAACATTTTCGAGCTCTTCGAGCTCGAAAATACTTTTGTATGCCGTTCTTATGGAAAAAAAATATTTTTTTTACCATTTATTCTCCGAAGATACCTATCAAACGAATAAACCGATTAAGACGGTTGAGGTCGCAATCGACGCGTTTTATAAAGTTCTAAGGCTGATCAAATTTTGAATTCGATTTATTGAGTCGATTTTGAGATATTTCAAAAAAACTAAAAAAAATTTTTTTTTTTTAATTCTTTCGACAACGGTTTTTTTTGAACGAATGAACCGATTTTGATAGTTGAGGTGGCATTCGACGCCACTTATAAAGCTCTAGAGCCCAGTTTATTTTTGAATCAATCCACCAAGCACATTAAAAGTTATCAAAAAAAAACATTTTTAAAAAATGTTATTTTTGGAATATCTCTGAACCAGCACTACCGATCAAACTCAATTTCTCACAGCTTCAAGATATTGACAAGCTGCGACGAATGATACCTTAAAGCTCAAAATCGGTTCATCCGTTAAAAAGATACAGGTATTTACATACGTACGTACGTACATACATACATACATACATACATACATACACTTGGACATCATTCGGAAATTAGTCAGAATAGCTTCCTAGGACCTCAAAACGTCGACATCTGATGAAAATTTGATTTTCGTAAATCGGACCGAAACCAATAACTTCCCGAATTTTTGAAAATTTACAATTTTCTTAGCGGGAAGTTAAAAAACAACAACAAAAAACGGGAATTTATCTTAACACAAAAATTAGTCACACTTGGTTTACTTTATTACGCAGCAAATACACTGTTTGCCACGTGGCAAATATTCTTACAAAATGATAAACTGAATTGGTTTAACTAAAAAAAGTAAAATAAATTAATTATTACTATAGCGAATTCTAATCTTAATTGAAAAATCACAAGCGGATAACTTTATATTCTTAATTTCAAAAGCAAAAATTTAGCTTCTCCAAGCGAATGGTTCAGCACATGCGCTAATTGCGAATGACCAATCAAAATATTTCCAAGACCGTGGCGTAATATTTGACGAATAGCAAAATTCGATACAAACAATCACGTGATATTGAACCAATCAAAAAATCCGTTAGAAATTTCTAAGCGATGTATCCTGAGTAACTCGATGGAGGTCGTTATATCGATTTAAGTAGCCAATCAATGCGTCTTGAGAGTCACCACGCGAGATAACTTATCTTTTCCAGGATGGATAGCGAGTACTCTGGCGTCAGTAATCAATAACATTGTACCAGCTTGGATCTCGTTTCTAGGGTGGTACCACTTGGTGATGCCCTGATAGCGCTGCAACACCTCCGAGCTCCATCTTCGCCAGAAGTGCTGGTGAAGCTGTTGAATGAGCTTGTAACGTTGAAGAGTTGTCTGATGTACTGGCGTTAGCACTTCCAAATCAGCAGGATCTTCTGATAGTGGAGCGATTGGTCTTGAATTTAACACAGCTTCTATCTGTGTTAAAAGCGTAGCGAGTTGTTCATACGTCATCAAGTGTTCACCGATCGTTTTTGACAGGTGAAACTTGATAGACAACTGCTGCTTTCCATTTTCCCCCGAAGTGCGGTGCTCCTGGTGGATTGAATTTCCATTTTGTGCCATCCTTAGTGAGTAAACTGGTGAGTTCTCTTAGCGATTTCGATCCTGCAGCGAAATCTTTCTTTAGCAACGCATCTGCTCCCACAAAATTTGTGCCACAGTCGGAGTAGATGGTATCACAAATGCCTCTGCGACTAGCAAATCTTTTATAAGCTGCGATGAAGGCCCCGGATGAATAGTTAGTTACAATCTCAATGTGGATTGCTGATGTAGCGAAGCAAACAAAAACAGCGATCCAAGCCTTATATGTCTTCGTTCCACATCCTTGGAAAGCTTTGAGCGTAACAGGCCCTGCGTAATCCAACCTAGTATGTAAAAACGCTCGGGAAGGAATTACTCTAGCAGGAGGCAGTTGCCCCATCAACTGTTGTGCTCGGACACCTCGGTGCCGGGAGCACACTCCGCAGCGTAAAATATGAGATCTGACTGGAACTCGACCACCAATGATCCAGACAGATTGTCTCAAGTCTGCGAGTGTCTGTTGAGTTCCACCATGGAACGCCTTCTTATGCGAGTAATCAATTAGCATTGAGGTCAGTAGCGAGTGTTTTGGCAGAATAGCTGGATGCTTCTGCTGACTGTCCAGAAGCGAATTTTTCAAACGACCTCCTACTCTCAGGATATTCTGTAAGAAACAACCATCAGCGAGTAATCTTAATTCTTTTTCAAAGTACTGACCTTGTACGAATTTGACGAGTAGATTTCTAGATTTCTACCTAGTTTCCAGGTCTCTAGAAGAGAGTGGTGTGGCCAGCGAAGACTGTGGTATTTTTCTAAAGCGTGAAATGGCACGTAGACAGATTCCCAGTACTCTGAGCAGCTTAGAGTGAGTCGAACACCTTTCCAAGAGAGTCTGCAGCGGGTCCGAATCTGTGCTAGCGAATAATGCGAAGCTTAGACCTGGACGTTCCTCTGTATGCACTGTATTATGACAGGGGATAGCGAACGTTGGCCAGTCCTCTGAAGATGTACTAATCCATTGAGGACCTGACCACCATAGAGAATATTCTAGCAGTTTTGCTACTGAAAGCCCTCTGGAAGCACAATCAGCAGGATTTTGCTTCCTAGCGATAAAATTCCAACTAGCGTTGTTGGAATATTCCTGAATGGTGACAACTCTATTGCGGACATGAGTTTTCCAGCGAGCTGCCTGACTATTTATCCAAGCGAGTGTTACCGCAGAGTCTGTCCACAAATATGTTTGGACATTCTCTAATATTAAGGTGTTCTTAACGTAGCGAGTCAGCTTTGCGAGTAATATTGGTGCATTGAGTTCCAATCTTGGAATGGTTAGCGGCTTTAGCGGAGCGACTTCTGTTTTGGTATATAAGAGAGTTACTGAAGTTCTTCCAATAGCGTCTGTTACTTTTAGATATACTGCAGCAGCCATAGCGAGTTGTGAAGCATCGGAGAATCCGTGTAACACCACAGATACATTTTTATAGAGCTAATTCCAGCGAGGTATCTGTAGCGATGCGAGTTTCCTGAGATCTTTTCGAAAGATGGACCACTTGTGACTTTGAGCTGGTGAGAGGTTGTCAGCCCAAGCGAGTTTCTCTAACCAAAGTTCTTGCATGAAAATTTTGGGGGTTATGACAACAGGTGCGAGTAGCCCTAGCGGATCGTACAAGTGAGCAATTTCCGAGAGGATGGCTCTCTTTGTAGTTGGCGTGTCCTCTGGCAGGGAGTAGTTGAACTGGAATACATCTTGATGTGGATTCCAGCCAATTCCCAGTACTTTGACAGTTGCATCACCAAGTTCTCTTAGAGAATTCTCTTTATTGTCAACTGGTGACATGGTTGTGAGTAATATTGGCGAGTTGCTTGACCACTTTGCTAGTGGGAAGCATCCAGAAGCGCATAATTCTTTGGTTTGTCGAGCTATTTCAATAGCTTCGTCTTCGGTGTCTGCTCCCCCATAGATGTCGTCAACGTAGCGAGACTTTGTCATTGGAGCTATTGCTAGAGGATAATTTTTACCCTCATCTTCTACTAGTTGCAGGAGCGAACGGACTGCGAGATACGGAGCACTAGTTGTGCCATAAGTGACAGTTGTCAAAGTGAAAGCTGCTGGCGTGTGATTGTCCGTTTTCCAGAAAATGCACTAAAGTGGCCAGTCTTGTGGCTCAACGTTCATTTGGCGAAACATCTTGGTGATGTCTGTCCCAAAGAGAGCTGCATGGCTGCGAATTCGAAGCAATACGTCACAAATATCTATTTGTACTTTTGGGCCAACATGAAGCATGTCGTTTAGCGAAATTCCAGTAGAGGTGCTACAGGAGCCGTTGAACACGACCCTGAGCTTCGCCGTAGTGCTTTGCTCTCGAAGTACTCCATGATGCGGTAGAAAATAACTGTTTTGCGGCAAATCCTTTAGCGGAATCTCTTTCATATGCCCTAGTTGCTTATACTCCATCATAAAGGAGTGACAGAGCTCACTGAGGCTCTTATCAGCGTCTAATCTCTTTAATATTCGACGTAGCGAGTATTGTGCTGACCTAACCGAATCTCCTAACGGAGTATCAAGATCTTCAATAGGCAACCGGACTATGTAGCGACCGTCAGCACTTCTTGTGTGTGTAGTTTTAAAGTGCTCTTCACAAAGTAAATCGTCGTCGGAATATCGAGTGCTTTCAGTTGTTTTGGGCTCTTCTTGTTCCCAAAATTTCGCAATTAGTTCATTGAGCTGTAGATCCATTTCAACCGATGAGACATGTAGCGAGTTTGTTGTTTGTATTGAAGATGGAGTACTGACTGAACCATAAATGATCCAGCCTCAAAGAGTAGACTGAGCGATTGGAGCGTTTGGTGGCCCTTTGCGAATACTATCATTCATAATATGAGCAACTGGTACAGCTCCTAGGATGATGTCAATGGGCCTGGACATCAAAAATTGCGGATCTGCTAATTCTAGGCCTTTTAAAAGCGACCAATGCTGGTCGATCAACGTGAACGATGGCAAATTGACGGATAATAATGTGAGAATATGAACTTGGACGTTAAGCGAATTCTTTCCAGTGAGTGAATTTATTCTGATGTTACAAGACCCAAGCGTACGACCTGCTGAGACATTGCCAATGGCTCGTAGTGCAAGATCAGAGCGTTTTAGCGGTAGTTCAAGTTTTTTATGAAGCGAGTTCGTCATGAATGATAGTTCTGATCTTGGGTCTATAAAGATTCTGGCTAAGAGCAAGTTCCCATGCAAAGTATTTACATAAGCTGTAGCTGTAGCGAGTAACGACGTGTTGTTCAGCGGATAATCTGATGTTGGCGCTCCAGTAGTTGCTGGTGTGTTCTCCCTTTCCAACGGGTGGATTGATGTGTGGTGCTTCTAATGGCAGTGATGGCATCTGTCCGGGGTACGGCAATCTGCAGAGCGATGACGTCCCAAGCAATTACAACATAAGCGGAAATCTTTTATGAGCTGGATTCCCTGATCCACTGAAGCCTCTTGGTACCTTTTGCAGTAGAGCGCGTAATACTTTTCTTTGCATAGCGGACACTGACCTGGCTCACTTGTAACTTCCTTCGGTGTAAAATACACATTAGCTGCTGAACTTGGAGGTGTCTTGGAAGTAGTTGACGAAAAGCGATGACCGAGTGTTTTAGAGAAACTCTTGTTAGTAGCTTTTTTGATTTCAGGTAGCGGAGTTCCTGTTGGAGAAATTCCAGAGTTTTCCCAAGCACGAACTCGTGACTTGAGAAAGTCATGTAACTGTTCGTACTGAGGGATGTCGTTGGAGAGGCCTAGAGTAGTTTCCCACTCCTCACGTAACTTCACTGGAAGCCTGCGCAGTGTTACGTGTATCAAAATTGGGTCCGAATTGTCTACATTGATCTTCATAGAGCGAATGGCGTCTAAGGCTTTGCGGCTAGTGAGTAGCATTGAGTCTAGCTCATGCGCTGAATCAGCAGGAATGGGCTCATTGCTCAAAAGTTCTTCTAAATAAGTTGCGAGTACTCTCCTTGGATTGCTGTAGCGAGTTTCCAGAAGATTCCACGCAATTGGAAATGACTCATCCGTGAGCGTCATGTTAGCTAGTAACGAGAGCGCATCATCCTTTAGCTGTGTCCTCAGAGACGACATCTTCTGTGATCCAGATAGAGTATCATCATTCTTAATCAAAGCGGAGAACAGGTCGCGGAACTCACTCCACTGTTGATAATCTCCAGAAAAGGTCAGTAGGCGAATCTGCGGTAATTTAGCGGGTACATGTCCGGTAGCGAAGTACTGTGTAGCGTCTAACATATTGCGAGAGTGGTTAGCTGCAGCCTGAGCGTCTATCGACGCTTGAATTTCATCCCGTCTGGTAGTGAGTAATCCACTCAAGACACTGTAACGCGCATGAGCGTCGGGGAAGCGACTCTCCTTATGGTAAGGCAGTTTGAGAACTTCAGGATGTTCCAAGAAGATTTTCTTATTTCTTTGAGTGAGCTGGGACCATAGCGAATTCAACTGGGTAATCTTTGTTTCCGTAGTGGACACAGTAAGCGAGTTCAGCACCTCTGGTGTCCAGCGAGACTCCAGACCAAGGAGGGTTTTGAACCCTTGCTCTTGTAAGGCAAGATATCTTACCTTCAAGCGTCATGTTCTTGATTCGAGTTAACTAATCACTTGATGCGAGTCACCGAAAACCAAGTTTTTAAGTCAAGTAGCGGATTGTCTTTATCTGGACCGGTGTACAGGACTGCCAAAGGCGACACCCGATGTGCCCAGCAATGCCTCCGACACTTGGTTCGACTCGAAAGCTCACTTTCACAAAAAAAGGAATTTATTATTAAAAAAAAAACTATTCACCAGCCACTATCCGGCTCGAAGGACCATTAAATGTAGCGTATAGTATTAACAAAAAATACAACAAAAAAAATGGGTATTTATCGGGTGTTGGCTAGTGAAAGGTTTTCAAAATAAAACACTTAATTTTAACACAAAAATTAGTAACACTTGGTTTACTTTATTACACAGTGTTACGTTCTGGCTTTAATTAAATTTAAATAAAAATTTTTAGAAATTTTTTTTTTTTCAAGTCTCGAATTATTTATTCACCGCAGTGGGCGAATAAACGGTTCGACACTTCTTAGAATCATAATTAAACAATAAATTAATAAATCGTTACTTTGTTGGCGATATTATTTTTATTCACCGCCAACAATGTAACGGAAATCTCTTGCGATAAGAGAGTCGCCGTGGCTCGCGGACAGTCTAAACAGATGACGATGCATGAGACCCGGGCCACGACGATTCTCTCATAGGAAACCTGAGATGCAATGTTAACATTTTTGAAAATGTATAATACCAAGGAGTGACAGAATCAAGTCAGTCGTTTACAAGGCAGTCGATCACAAGATCTAGTAGAGCCAAGAACTCTACACAAACCTGCTGGCTTGATCCTGTCACTCGGACTTGAAGCAAAATATATATCCAGTGCTGCCAAAACCCGGGTAATTACCCGTTCTTCGGGTAATTTCGCTTCTTTCGGGTAAACCCACGGGTAATTGAAAAATTCGGGTAAAAGCGGGTAATTTCGTATTTAAAAATTTTTTTTCTACTTAATTTATTTTCATAAGTATAACATGTTAATAAATTTTTAAAAATAAAATAATTCCATTTTTTATCAACAACACTCTCGCAAATTTCAAGGGGATCATCTTCTGATTCAATTGATGAGTCCCGAAATGCTTCGTCCTAAGTACCGAAATCATCCGTGCGTCCAGTAATATTACATTTATATCCCAGACAGCATTAAAGTCAGAATGACTGCTTTACGACGTATTTTTGAAGGAGTCTTCAAGAAGTCTTATAATGACTTCTTAAAGGTGTCATTTTTAAGAACTCTAAATTAAGAGTTCTTGAAGACTTCATAAATAAGACGTCAGTTTTGTGACGTCTAAATGTATTCTTTTTTTAACTTTTTTGAAGTCAAAATGAAGTCAAAATTAGGAACTCCTTAAGACGTCATGGTAAGTTCATTCTGAAGTCTTATTTGCGGAGTCAGAAAAAAGAACTCTTTGAGAACTCTTTGAGAACTTTTAAAGATGTCTTACTGAGTTCGCTAGGTGGCGCATTCGACATCTTGAGAACTTCTTAAAGACTTCTTTAACGTGTTTTTAAGACGTCCAAATCATAAATAGGAACTCATTCAGAACTCATCAAGACGTCATTTTGCTATCTGGGATATTTTTAATATCACAACAACTGATTTAGCTGAAAAAATCAAAGATGTATTATAGCAACGAATTAAAAATTTGATTGATAATTAAAAATATGTAACATTTATCAAAAACAATTAAAAGAATTATTTTTATTCTACTTAAACTATAAATCAAAAACATTTTTCGATGTATTTATATCACAAAATAATGGTTGGTCCTGAAATTAGCAGGCATAACTTGTTAGTTTTCTGAATTTTTAAACGAATAATTTGAAAAAATAAATAAATAAAAATATGTCCATTTGAAGAATTAAAAAAACTATGCTTATAATTTTTGAAAATATTTTTTTCATAATTTACTTGTTTCAAAAAAATTATTCATGTCTGCTGACTTCAGTGTTATCGATATTTTAAGATATTTAAATCGAAAAAAATTCGTGTAATCGATAATGTTTTAGTTTGTTTAATGAATTCAATGAAAACTGTCTAAACTCTATTATAAAAAACTAATTGCTTTTTTTAAGTTAAGGAAAATATACTTACTTTCTGTGCTAAAAAATACACACAGTCCACGGCTGCCCAATTTCAAAACACAGTAACTGACAAAAATAAAATTTTTGAAATATGCATCGAATCACACTGAGAGAAAAAAGTGTATATTTCCAAGTAACATTTCTTGATTTGAGTATTATTTTACTTAAATAGTGCCAAGTAAATATTTTCTTAATTTTAGTAAAAATGCATTGTCTGTAGAAATTTATGAGTAGATTTAAACAATTGTTATAAAGATAAGAAATATTATACTTCGATATAGTAAATTTTTTCTTGTTTTTAGTATTATGAGTTAAGTCAACATGTTTACTTGATTTTAATTTTTTTTTCTCTCAGTGCATGTTTACAAGACTGCACTGGAGCTAAAAATACTAAAAAATCGATTTTGAAAAATTTGTCACTTACTGTGTTTTGAAATTGGGCAGCCGTCCACTTTTTATGCACCGAATATGATTTTCGGCCGTTAAAAGAGGCTTGTATTTTTTTGAAAATGAACGCATTTTCAATTAAAATGATTTTTTTTACTCTTTATGTTTAAGAGCGATAGTTATTTTACGTTTTTATACAAAGACACTTTATGTATAGTAAAAAACATTATAACAAAAAATAATAGCGGCAATGACGCTCTCGTCTCGTAAATGGGGATTCCCTCATTGACTGTGTCTCTTCAGATTAATTCTTAATTTCTTTTTTAGTTCGACTTTTAGAATAAATACAAAATTCAAAGGTGTCGACACTAATGAATTCTTTAAATTTTTTGATTTTCTGTTATTTTTTATGAAGATGAGTTGAATCTTGAAATTCATGTGAGATAATCAATAAGTCAGTTAACCTTTGAGTAATAATTATTACTATTAAAAAATCAAAATGAAAAAAATGGCTAAATAAGGTAAAAAGAGAATTATAAAAATTTTTTACTTAATAAATACTTTCAAACACTAACGAAAAGAGGTTAGGTGTTTTACTGAGTTATAAGTTAATGATTAACTAATAGATTTATTGTTGTATGATATTTTTAGATTGATATTTCATGTTCTGATTCAAATGAATCAGAGACTGATGCAGATTTCAATACCCAAGGGAAAACAAAAAAAATTAAATTAAAGAGACTAGAAACAAAAAATAAAAAAGAGACTCCAAAATTTTCATACAGTTGGCTTGATGTTCAAGATTTTAAAGGATGGTTAAAAAAGTCTACTATTAGTGAGAATGCTGGTCATTGCAAAGTTTGTTTACGTGAAATCATTTGCTACAATAAAAACTGCTTAGTCCGTCATTCGAAGTCATTAAAACATCTGTCAAATATGGATAAAATTACGAATAAAAAAAATCACTCAGATATTGAAAAAGCTATACAAGATTTGCCATTAAATTATCAAGTTAAACGAGCGGAATTAATTCTTGGAGCTGTGGTAGCTACTAAGTGCTTATCATTTTTACTTATGGATACCCTTGGACCTATTTTGCCTAGAATTTTTCCGGATTCAAAAATTGCTAAGCAATTATCATTAAAAAGAACAAAAACTTCAGCAGTTGTGAATAGTTTAGGTACAGTTTTGCTAGAAGATTTAGCCGATAAACTAAAAAAGCCGGGGTCATTTTTTTCTATTATTATGGACGAGTCAACAGATCTTAATAATATTAAACAATGTGCATTCACAGTAATTTTTTATGATGAAGATTTAGCCAAGGTACAAACTAGTTTTTTTGATTTAATAGAAACAAACTCTGCTACAGCTGAAGACTTATATTCACTTCTAATAAAAGTTATAGAAGATAAAAATATTCCACTCCAAAATCTGATTGGATTTTCATCTGATACTGCCAATAATATGGCTGGAGAATATTTATCTGTTTTTGCCTTGCTAACAAAAAGTTTCAAGAATATAGTTACTGTCAAATGTTCATGTCACTTAATTCATCTTGTCGCCTCCAAAGCCTGCTTGAAATTATCTAATTCAGCTGAAGAGTTGTTGAAAAATTTGGCTGCTTATTTCCATCGCAGTTACAAACGTACTAAAGGGCTAGAAGAATTCCAAGAGTATTTCGGTGTAGAAATACACAAAATTTTGTCACCAAGTACAACAAGATGGTTATCACTCAGAAGTTGTGTTAATCGCGTACTAGAACAGTATACCCCTATTTACGTCTATCTTCAAGGTGAATTATCCGACAAACCTTCTCCGACATTATTAAGCATGATAAAAACCATGGATAATCGCTTTATTACGAATACAATATAAGTATAAATTTAGCGGCTGAAATTTATTGGCAAAAAATTTTCGAACTAACTAATGCTATTGGTGATTTTAAATTTATAAACCTAAAAATTGTTATAAATATGTTACTAGTGTTGCCTTTCTCAAATGTATCCGTAGAAAGAATTTTTAGTGATTTAAATAACACTAAAACAGAATTTTTAGAGAGTGGGGAACCTTCGGCTAAACTTAACTCTCTGTGGGGTAAAATCGGGTAATTCATGAAAATGGAACGGGTACTGAGACAGCTTAGCTTTGGCAGCACTGAATTAAGTAGAAGTGACTGATGACCGAAGACGCCCGAAGTCATGCGGGGAGTAAGTTATTATAATCGGAAGACGGAACGAGAAACGACACTTGTGACCGGAACGGTTGGACCAGACGGACCTAATGGAAGCTAACATCAAGTAGACGCCAACACCCAAACGCCGCAAAAAGATTATCAGATAATTATTTAATTGCGACTTGGGTTTTCTATTGTGGAACCAAGCGATAAATTAAATCCAAAATTGTTACAAGATACCAGGCAGGTAGCCGATACCTTTTAAAAACGTTACTGATTGCGTCTGAATAGCAGGTTGAAGGAGAGTACGAGGATTGGTAAAAAGACAAGGGTTAGAACGAGATGGAATAATACAGAACAAGATTAGGACGATTACGGATATAAAACCAGGACAAAACCAGGACGAACACCTCGACGAGGACAAATTGGAGGAAAAGTAATTGTTGTAAAGGTATTTATTTTAATTTATTCCAGGCAGGAAGCCGGAAAAATTAATAGGATACGTAGTTGAACGTTGGTTATCGTCGCGTCTCGATTAATTGTCCGTAAATAAATAAATTAATTAGTCAATAAAAAATTAAATAAAATTAACCGAGATTAAATTAGATAAAAATTAATTAATTTATTAATTAACTCCAGGCAGGTTGCCAGAGCTTTTGCGTAGTAAAATATTTCCAGGCAGGTTGCCGGAAATAGTCTAGAAGTTTCCAGGTGGATCGTGTAACCCACGCACCGGAAATTGTCGAGTCTAGTCATCAAATCTAGTCGATATAAAATTAATTCATTCATAAGATAATTAAAATAAACTCTAAATAAAATATACAAATGGTCTCGGGGAAAATTAGGAAAAGTCTCTCGGTCAAGGTCACTGATAGTAATTAGAAGTTAAAATAAAAATAATTAATTTAAATAAAATAGATTAATCAAATAATTAAAATTAAAAAGAATTAAGAATTAAGTGTAGTACATAGAGGTATTGAAAGACCAGCAAAAATTTTGAAAATTTTTTTTTCGTTGGTTTTCTTATGATTACTCCGGAACCGTACATGATAAAAAATTTTAAGGTCCAGATCTGAAAACTAGAAACTTGAGGCTACAATTTTCTTTTTTTAATTTTCTTATACGATCATTTTTCACCGAGTTACAGTATGTTGAAAATCACCTAAAAATTTCGGATTTTTTTTCTATCCCTTAATTTTTGTGACCAGTGTAGTAAAAATGATAGTATTTCAGTTTAAGAATGTATATGTGTATGTATGTGTGTGTGTGTTTTGCTCACGTGTAAATGTGCTTGCGTGTGGGTGGACACATATACGCACACATATGTACACCTACACATAAGAGAGTATCCACCTGTAGTGGGAGTTCAGACGACGCTCTCTGGAAAATCTCAGAGTGAGGGTAAGGGCCCAGGAATTCGGACACCTAATTGGTCATGCTTTTCCCCCAATTGAGGTCAACTGGAACGCCCCGAAAATCGAGACCCAAAAAATTGGTCGTGTGAACTCTCTCTCTCTTGACCAGGATCTCCAAGTGTGCCGATCATAAATCAAACTTAGGTTCAGTGGCCTGGTTCACCCGGGTTCCTCCACGTAGAACGGACAAGTATATTTTTAATTAGAGTCAGTGAGCATTGTACTAAAGGTTCTTCAAGTATATCCTTTTATTTAAAATATTTTCGCCACGGTAAATACTGCAAGGTGGAAACCCAGGTATGTCAATAAATATTTAATATAAAATTCCACAGATAAAATTTTGTAAGAGACTAAGAAATAGTCTGGTCACAAATTATTATACTTGAATTTATATGGGAATAATTAAATTTTGTAAGAGACTTTGAGAAATAGTCTGGTCACGAATTTTTATATTTAAAATTGTATTTGAATAATTAATTTTTGTTAAGTGCCGTTTATCATTTTTATTCGGTTTAATATTGTATTTGGATAATTAATTTTACTAAGTGTTGTTCAACATTTAATATTGCGTTTAAAAGTGTAATGAAATCATTTTTAATAACTAGATTTTTGTAATAGATATTTAGCAAACCAGAACATTTGCACGGTTTTACAATATATGTATTAAATTTAAACAGAGAATTTATCATTTAATTTAACCTTCACCAACAATATCATTAAGACAAAAACCTCTGGAGTTCCCGGTCTATAGGCTTCGGCTTGGACGAAATACTCACAAAAACTTAAATAATTACGTACCAATTTTTGGACGTAACAATTGTATCATAGTTAGAAAAAACAATTGAGAAAAAAACAATTTTTTCTTCAAGGATCTCATGAACCTGTAAAACTGTTAATTATTTTTTTTTAAAGCTATTACGAGCTCCCAAAACATACTACATTTTTAGACCAATCGGTCAAGCCAATCCTGAGAAAAAAAAATTTTTCTATTTCTTACATAATATTTATTTTCTTGGCAACGGATTCAGTTATACTTCTGAAACTTTTAGGATCTTAGTATTTTATTAGTACCTACATATCTTCTAAGTATCATTCAAATATCTTTCCGGGGCTGATTCACCATACTTATACCCCTAGGGCCCTTGCTTGTAATTTATAACTAGAATTATTTTCATTCATTATTAAAAAAATTTGTAATAACCAAATCAAGATTGAATTCAGATAATATTTTACTTTTTAGAACCGGAGTTTTTAAAAGTTTTTAAGAATCGTCGTAAACTGAACGAAACAGGTTAGCCTAGCGGACAGCTGACGTGCCTTATAACACGATGGTCGTGGGTTCGAGACCCGTCACGGGTTAAATTTCAATAACACTTTTCAGCCAGGAAACATTAAATACACATCAATACTAACAAAATAAGTTAATTTAAAATTGAATTAACATTATTTTTATTTCCCTTGCGGTTTTGGAAATACCGAAATAATTCCGGAATTAAACGGTATAAATACTGCATAAATATGGTATTATTCAAGTTATTTTGGCCAGTTTTTTTGCCGCATTACTACCAAAAATTTACGAAAAAAATTCAGAATATTTACGGTAATAAAACAGAAAAAATACGGTATTTGAACTGTTCAAATCTCCCGCGCTCAGCTAGTCTATTCTCACCGTCGATATCTTATCGCCGGCATTACCGATCAGTCATCCACTATAGGCGGCTCCGCTAGTCGCATTCTCATTCAAGGGACCGCTAGAGTGGGGATGAAGAAGACGGATGCGCTGTCTCTCTCACTCTTCAACGCTCTCTCTCACTCATATAGTTACAGTGATTTCATGGCTGACGCCTCGTGCTCTCATAAATCGTCTCGTAATATCATAATCCCTTGCGTTCTCAGTACAGTTCTCAATGCTTTTTGTTAATAATAATTTATCTTAATTATTTATTGCATTATTTTTGGTCTCATTGTTTATCTCAGCATTATTTTACATTAATTAGTCTCACCTCGTGTACCGGCACTTTTCGCGCCTCGACGCCATCTTGGCCACGTGTTGATCGCGAGTGTAATTCTCATTAAATTAGCATTAATAAATAGTAATTTATCTCAAGTCTCATCATAAACAATTGACATAAAGTGTAAATATTGTAAATAAGTTATTTATAGTGTTTATTAATTGAAATCGCAGTGTTAAATAAATTTATTCATTGCCCGCCAATTCACACACACCAGATCCTCTCATCCTCTCACTTAATAATTAATTAGTTATTAATTATTTAAACATTTTTTAGTCCTTCGAGCCGGATCGTGTGAATTGGTTGAATAAATTTATTTAAATTTATTCTCAGTGACTAAAAGTGACGTTTTTGGTTAGTGCATATTTTTCACTTCAACACAGGTGCATTGCGGAGTACCCAGGACGTGGTACTGCACTTGTGGAAAATAATTAAGGGACACCACAGTGCAAATTAATTATTGTGAAGTGATCAGTGCACAAGTTACTTCTCATTCATCAGCGTCTCTCATCTGCGTCCATTTGCAGCAGTTCTCAGCGTCTCATCATCACCCAGAAAACTACTGTCAGTTTGTTCTGTGTCTCCTTAAAATTCTCAGACTCAATTGAGCATTGCATTGTTTTTTGTGTGTCTCATTAAGCTTTTTTACAGATATGGCTACTGTATCTAACCGAATTGTGCTGCAGATGCACCGCATCTCAATTTTTACCTCTGTTTCGGCATCCGCTGAAGCCGGTATCATTGAATCTCTCTTATTGCGTGCAGCCAACGCAAAGTTGGACCTTCTCACCGAGCACTGGAACAAGTTCACGGAAGACCACGAGAAACTACTCTCTTCGAAGACCGACGTGACGGTAGAACATAAATATTTTACCGATGGTTCTTTTGAAAAGGCCCTCAAGATGTTCCAAGGAGCTCAAGATGCTCTCCTTCATCGCATACATTAGTTGGAAGCAGCACTGCCCTCACACGGCAGTGTCCTGGCCAACTCAAGTCTCATCGTGCCAGCTGGAAGTAGGCTTAATGTCCCTACTATCCCTGTGCCCAAGTTCTCAGGCAAATATCAAGAGTGGAAACACTTCCACGACATGTTTGTCTCGATCATCGGAGAAAATACATCTCTCACATCTGTTGAGAAGATGTACCACCTCAAGTCGGCATTGGAGGGTGATGCCGCACGTCTCATCGCAAACATCAGAGTCACTGGGGACTCGTTTGCATCTGCCTGGGACGCTGTTGTCCAACAATATGACAACAAGCGTCTTCTCATCTCAGCGCAGCTGGACAAGCTGTTCAGCATCAGACCAGCTGACAGCAACTCTGCCAAACAGCTGAAGGCCATCATCAACACTGCCAACGAGGCAGTTCAAGCTCTCAAGGCTCTAGGATCTCCAACAGAGCACTGGGACCAGATCTTGGTCCATCTCATCGTCCAAAAACTGGACATCTCATTACGCGAGGCCTGGGAAGTCCATTTAAGCACTTCAACTGAATTCCCAAGCTATGAGGACCTGCGTACATTTTTCATCGGTCGCGCCAGAGCTCGTGAAGCCATGGAGGGTGGTGCCTCACCTCGCAAGCCATCTCATGATCCACGCAACCACCTGGGTACCAAACCTCGTACCTCAGCAGCTCAAGTACATGTCGCAACAGCGCCCCCGTCTCAGCAATCTCAGCAAAGGCAGTCTCAGTCTCATCAAACGCACTCGCAGTCTCATCCACCACCAAGAAATCTGCAATCTCATCCTCCTAGATCTCAATCTAACACGACTCAGTCTCATCCATTACTTCCGAAAAGCACACTCTCATTCAAATCGGACTACTGTCATTGCTGTGAGGGCAATCACTTCATCGTCGGATGTCCGAGATTCCAGGCAATGTCTCCGGATAAACGATTCCAGCTCGCAGCGCATTCTCATCTCTGTCGAAACTGTCTTGGCGACCACAGTTTCGAAAATTGTAAAACTAAGGACCGTCGTCGCTGCAAGGAGTGCGACGAGCCACACCACTCCATGCTGCACTACTCTCGTCTCATGAGACTTACCGAAAAGCCACCTGCAGCAGCTGCTGAAACGCAGCAAGTCTCATCACCACCTGCATCTCATCCCGAAGCTCAGCCGCAAACATCTCAGCAATAACAATTTCGCTCTTTTCAAGCAGCAGCTTTCATCTCATCTGCCATCAGCCGTGCTCCAGATCACAAACCAGTGACATCTCGACCGACAGTGCTGTTGGCAACCGCACATGCTCTCATCTCTCACCAATCAGGTTCGTCTCATCGTATCAGAGTTCTCATTGATCCTGGATCAGAACTTACTCTGATTTCTCAAGCTGCTGTTCGCACTTGCAGTCTCATCTCTCAGCCATGCAACATACCTTTGCAAGGAGTTGGCAATATCTCATCAGGAAAAACCTCAGGCATGGTCTCATTCACACTGCAGTCTACCATCTCATCAGAACACGCATATCTCAACGCACACATTCTCAAGAACATCACAGCGCAGATTCCATCAGTCACAATCTCATCCAATCTTTGGTCTCATATTCAAGATTTAGAACTCGCCGACCCAGATTTCCACAAATCTGGCAAAATTGACCTTCTCATCGGCGCAGATTTCTACGGTCAAATTATCCGACCAGGTCTCATCACAGGAAGTTCATCAGAACCAATAGCTCAACAAACCATGCTTGGCTGGACAATTCTCGGCTCAGAAGAGGTTTTGGCGCCCTCTAGGGGGCGTCAGACCAAGCAAGTACCACCCTCTTCGCGGGTTCTGAGACTATTACTCCAACCGTTAGCGGTGCCCACTTGTTTTGCACCTTGTAACATGTGGCAACTCCGTGGTTGCAGGAAGCCAATAGGTACCACTGCGCGGGTGAGACCTACCCTTTTGACTGTCTTAAAATTCTAAGGTATACAAGCCCGTACAGAATCCTATCACAAGCTATAGTTAGCAAATGATAATCACTTGGAGATGACGGTAGAGGGCAATCTTTATTAGTTGCTGTCCTACGATCCAAGTGGGATAATGTGGAAGAAACTCTTTTAGGGTAATGAGTTATGCTGCAACTCACCACTTATCTGCAGCCTGTAGACCAATACAGGGAATTGGTACCATGGGGGCCCCGTTCCAAGCCCCATTTCGGCCAGAGTCTCTTTATTTCCTGAGATGGAAGGAATGGGGGGCCGAGTGAGGTAGGACTCGTGGTGGCTGTGGTTAGATACCACACGCAATGGGGATTTTTGATTATACCCCCGGTAAATGTCCACTCTTGGTTCCGACTGAGAGTGTCGTCTGGGTGGAAGAGATGGGATTACGCAACGCGAGTATGCCCAAAAGGGCGAGGCCTCGGCTTCCGGTCGGCGGAAGCGGACTTAGGTCCACGTTACATTAATTAATTGGACAATTCTCGGCCCAGTTCATGAACAATCTCATCATTCACCTAGCCTGTCTCATCATATCATCTCAAATGCTCAATTGCACGACTCTCTCACCAAGTTCTGGGAACTTAAAGAAGTTCCAGAATCCTGCAACGAAACTCTCACCGTCGAGGAAGCTGAGTGTGAAGCTCACTTCCTATCAACACATTCTCGAGACTCATCAGGACGATACATCGTCCGTCTACCATTCAAATCATCATATCAGAAGCTAGGTGAATCTCGTCATATTGCGCAGCGCAGTCTCAACCGTCTCATGAAGCGTCTTTCTCAAAACCCAGAACTTCAAGATCAATATACTACTTTTCTCAACGAGTATGAATCACTTGGACACATGACTCGAGTCTCATCTACATCGCCTGAACCTTCTCATGTATATTACTTACCTCATCATTGCGTTGTTCGCGAAGACAGCGAAACCACCAAGTTGAGGGTAGTGTTCAATGGATCAAGCAAGACATCATCAGCCAGCTCTCTCAATGATCATCTGCATATCGGCCCAAGTCTTCAAGCAAAGATCTGTGATGTACTGCTGTACCTCAGAAGTCACAGATTCATCTTTTTGACAGACATTGTTAAAATGTTTCGTCAAATTCTCATCCACCCTGATGACAGGGACTATCAGCGCATCCTCTGGACAGAGAATGGTCTCACTGTGGCTTATCAACTCAACACCGTCACATATGGCACTCGACCAGCACCATATCTTGCTGGCCGAGCTCTCAAACAACTTCTAATCGACGAAGGGTCTCAATATCCACTAGCAGTGGAACCCTTTCAAAAAGGCAGCTACGTCGACAACATCGGCGGCGGTGCCGACAATCTCAGCGATCTCAACGACATTGCAAATAATGTCGAAGCACTTTGCAATTTAGGTTGCTTTCTATTAGCTGAATGGAAAAGCAACCACCCTCAGTTCAGCAAAATCTCATCATCACTCAGTCCAGAAGATTCTCATTTATTCTCAGACCACATCTCAAAGATCTTGGGTCTCTCATGGAATTGTCAAGAAGACGTTCTCACATTCACTGGCAAGACGTCTCAAACTTTCAGTATCACCAAGCGCACCATCACCTCAGAGGCTGCTCAGCTATTTGACCCTCTGGGCTTAATCTCAGCAGTAATTGTCAAAGCAAAAATCATCATCCAGGACCTTTGGCTACAAAAGGTCGACTGGGATGATTCACTCTCACCAGAGCTAGTTCACCGATGGAAAACTTTCCGCGATGAACTACCTCAACTTTCTCATCTCAGAATTCCTCGATGGATCAATCTCATCCCAAATTCATCTGGCATCGAGATTCACGGGTTTTCTGACGCATCTCAAGCTGCAATGTCTGCAGTGATATATCTCAGAGTCTGTCAACCTGGCGAACAGACTATCATCTCTCTCATCTGCTCTAAAACTAAAGTCGCACCACTCAAACGTCTCACAATTCCTCGACTCGAACTCTCAGCTGCATTATTGCTTTCAAAACTGGCATCTCATGTCTCATCTACGCTGCAATTATCTCATGTTCCAATTTATTTGTGGACCGACTCATCAACAACACTTGCTTGGGTCACCAGTGAACCAACAAGATGGAAAGAATTCGTCAAGAATCGAGTTGAAGCGATTCAGCAAAATTCTCCAGATGCACACTGGAGATACGTCTCAGGAAAACAAAACCCGGCTGACTGTGCATCCAGGGGTCTAACCGCATCTCAGCTCATCAACCATCAGTTATGGTGGTCAGGACCCAGCTGGCTAGTTGATCCTCCCTCTCAATGGCCATCTCATCATGTTCTCAGTTCAGCAGCAGATGAATCAGAGCAAGTGACCTCAGAAATGAGACCTTGCCAGTCTCATGTCTCAACTAGTCCACCTCTCATGCCACTATCATCACTCATTCACTCATGGACTACGCTCACAGCTCTACTACGGCGTACTGCAACAGTATTCAGAGCAATCTCATACTTTAAGAAAGTACCTGGTTCATCACTCAGCATCTCACCTCTCACACCTGCTGAATTACAATCAGCTCTCATTCATTGGATCGAATCAACACAGCAGGAATATTTTTCATCAGAAATCTCAGTATTATCTCAAGGCAGTACTCTCAAGAAATCTCACTGTTTCACCCGTCTCACCGCATTCATCGATCAAGCTGGTGTAATCCGAGTCGGTGGACGTCTTCAAAATTCAGCATTGGATGCTGACAGCAAGCATCCAGCAATCCTTCCCAAGGATTGTATGCTCTCACGTCTCATCATCTCAGACTCTCATCTACGCACTTTGCACGGAGGTACCCAGCTTACTTTATCTCATGTTCGAAAGAAGTGTTGGATAATTGGTGGACGAGCTCCAATTAAAAACTTTATCCATCGCTGTCTCACCTGCGCACGAATGCGGGGAGTCAGATCTCAACAGCTCATGGGTCAACTTCCAACTCATCGGGTCTCACCATCTCTCGTCTTCGAGAACACTGGAGTCGATTACGCCGGTCCAGTGTCTCTGAAGTTCTTTCAAGGACGCGGTACCAGATGCTATAAGGGCTGGATCGCTGTCTTTGTCTGTCTCTCAACATCAGCCGTTCATTTGGAGGTTGTTACTGACTACTCCAGTGAAGGCTTTCTCAAGGCATTCCGCCGTTTCACTAGCAGAAGGGGAATTTGCCGCACTCTTCGAAGTGACTGTGGAACAAACTTCAAGGGTGCTGATCTCATTCTCAAGCAACTTCTCACCGGTGCTCTCAAGGAATCATCTCATCTACAGCAGCATCTCGTCAATGATGGAACCCAGTGGTCATTCAACCCACCTGGGGCTCCTCATATGGGAGGAAAATGGGAGGCTGCAGTAAAATCAATAAAGTATCATCTTCAGCGAACCATTGCTGATACACTTCTCACCTATGAAGATTTCTCAACTTTTCTCATACAAGTTGAAGCTGTTCTCAATTCTCGTCCTCTCAGCGCTCTCTCAGAGGATCCGGACGATCTCACTGCTCTCGCGCCCGGACATTTCATCCGAGGTGCTGCCATCAACACCATTCTGGAACCTAATCTCACCGCAATCTCAACCTCAAGACTATCTCATCTGCAGCATATTCAAGAACGCTTACAGCATTTCTGGGACCGGTGGTCTACAGAATGCTTCCAATCTCATCAATCGATCTCAAAATGGAATACCTCTCATCACGACATCGCAGTTGGATCACTTGTCTTGCTCTCAGACGAGCGGTATCCACCAACAAAATGGCCGCTCGCCCGTGTCATCCAACTACATCCCGGTGCCGATGGTCTCATCAGAGTGGTCACTCTCAAAACTGCATCAACAACTCTCAAAAGGCCAATAAGCAAACTAGTGCTATTGCCCGTCTCATCGACCACGGAAGATTCTCATAAACTGTCTCACTTCTCCAACGAGTAGGAGAAGGCGGGGAGAATGTTCAAATCTCCCGCGCTCAGCTAGTCTATTCTCACCGTCGATATCTTATCGCCGGCATTACCGATCAGTCATCCACTATTGGCGGCTCCGCTAGTCGCATTCTCATTCAACGGACCGCTAGAGTGGGGATGAAGAAGACGGATGCGCTGTGGTGACCCCGACGTGATAGTGAGAATTAAAACCGTAATTATTCAGCATATTTTCGGCATTTTTGCAGCATTAAACCGTTCTACCCGGAACAAAAATTATATATAATTATATAAAATTTTATTTAATTATATATAATTATATATAACATTATAAAGTTATATGTACAATAACTGTCATGAAAAAAAAAAAAAAAAAAAAAAAAAACCCGCCAACTCGTGGGCTCGATCCCGAGTCCTTATGATTTTAAGCCTGATCTGTTAACCATAATGCCAAATCGCTTATTCGAAAGTTGATACTAATTGTATTTATATCTATACAAACAAACTTAAGAAAATTGAAAACCTCAATTTTCCCGGATTCTTATTTTCACTTACATTCTTTTGTTTCAATAAGAAATGTGTGAACTAATAGAATAAAATATAAAATTTGACACTTTGCACATTTTCGATGATTTTAACCGCAGAAGCAAATATAAAATAAAACCAAATTTTTTACAATTTTTCATTATATCAGGATAAATCTGGCAAAATCGCAGGATATCTACGGTATAATTACCAAAAAAATACGATTTTATTATTATAAAATTATCGCATTATTGCGGTATTTATATAGCATTTTTTCGGTAAAAGTTCGGCATTTTTATAGTTTTTTTACGGCATTTTTTTGGTAAAAGTTCGGCATTTTTACAGTAATTTTACTATAATAATCTGGTAACTCTACAGTATAAGTACAGCAAAAAAACTGGCCAATATAACCATATTATTACCAAATTATTACGGTAAATTTACGGCATGTGTATTAATGCCAAAAATTTACGGAATTTTCACGGCATTCGCAAAACCGCGAGGGTTTTAACTTCCCGCTGAGAAAATCGACGATTTTCGAAAAATTCGGGAAGTAATTGTTTTCACCCCAATTTGCGAAAATTGAAATTTCATCAGATGTCGACGTTTTAAGGTCCTAGAAAGCTATTCTGACTATTTTAAGACTGATGTTCGAGTGTCAGTATGTATGTATGTGTGTGTGTGTGTGTGTGTGTGTGTGTGTGTGTGTGTGTGTATGTATGTGTGTGACCGGTCTATAACTTTTTAACGAATGAACCGATTTGGATGGTTGAGGCGGCAATCGACAGAGCTTGTTGGCCATCAACTTTCCTAAAAATTTCAGATCATTTGATCACGTAGACTCGAAAATATTTGCGAATTACGAAAAAAAAAATTTTTTTTTTCTAGTTTTATATTGATTTCTCAGAAACGACTCATACCATCAACTTCAAAATTTAATCAGCTCTAGAACTTAATGAAACGCGTCGATTGCCACCTTAGCCATCTCAATCGGATGATTCGTTCGAGAGTTATCGCGGGAGAAAGAAATGTTAAAAAACGCTTTTTTGCGAATATCTTTGAAACAACTGAACTAAAAAATTCTAAAATCTTATCAGCTCTAGAACTCAATAGGATACGTCAAGTGCTGCCTCAGCCATTAAAATCGCTCAGTTCGATCGTGAGATATCGTGAGAGAAAGAAATACTAAAAAACGGTTTTTTCGAAAACAATAGTATACAAAAGTATTTTCATGCTCGAAGAGCTCGGAAATGTATCCACAACAATGTTTTCGAGCTCAAGGAGCTCAAGGAGCTCGAAAACCGCAAGAAGTTTTGGGGCTGGCCCGCAGGGTCAACCGATAGACAGATTTTTTTAAAAATAATTTTAGGGATTGTGCTTGGTCAGGACTGATCATGCTTGGTCAACCATGATTATGCTTGCTGAAGCATGATCATGCCTGAATATTTTCCAGCCATAAGCATAAGTAATCATGCATGAGAGAGCATACTCATGCCTGACCGAGCATGATCACGAATGCTAATGGCTGGCAAATATTCAGGCATGATCAGTCCTAATGATTTTTTCTCGGGTAGGGTATGTCATTTCGGAGCAACATTTTTTTTTTTGAGTGTATGTTGAAACAATCATAGTTCAACACGAAAAAAAGATTTTCGCGCAAGATAAAAAATTCTATGTCGAGTACAACCCTAGCTCATTGAAAAATTCGATTTTCCCGTTTAAATAACACGATAAAAATTTTTTTTTAGTTTTAAGTATTGTTAACTCTTTGACAAATCAATAGATCGAATAGACTAATAAATATTTTTATAGGAAATTGAACGCTTTACAATAAAGGTATCCTATCATTTTTCGATAAATCCATCTGTTCAAAAGTTATTGGAGCTCGAAGTAAGGTTGGAGATCTTCTTACTTTTCCAGCAAAACTATCAGACTTATCACAAAATAATGTAAGATCTTTTTTGTTGACAATTTTATTCTCTACAAATTATTATCGGTAAAGTTTTTCTAAATTACGCATTGTTTTCTAGTTATTTTTAATTTAACCTCAAGCTCGTACGAAAGTGGTTCTGATTGATTTCAAGAGCTCGACATTAAAATGAAAATAACTAGAAAAAAATGCGGAATTTGAAAGAACTTTGCATATAATAATTTGTAGAAAATAAAGTTGTCAACAAAAAAGATTCTCCAACATTTTGTGATAAGTCTGAAAGTTTCGCCGGAAAAGTAAAAAGATATCCGTCTTTACTTCGAGCTTCAATAACTTTTGAACAGATGGATTTGTCGAAAAGTGATAAGAGACCTCTTTTGTAGAGCGTTCAATTTCCTACAAAAACATGTATTAGTCTATTCGATCTATTGATTTTTTTAAGAGTTAACAATACTTAAAGCTAAAAAAAAATCTGGGCGTCGGTTGGCCCTGCGGGCCAGCCCCAAAACTTCCCGCTGTTTTCGAGCTCAAGACCTTGAAAACATCGCTGTGAATATATTTTCGAGCTCTTCGAGCTCGAAAATGCTATTACATGGAATTATTTTTTTATGAGCTTTTCAAGCTCTAACAAGTTACGTTTTATGCTAGAGTTTGAAAAGTTAAGAATCGAAAATCATTAATGAAGAAGCGGTTTTTAAATTTTTATTTTCGATTATGTTTACTCAAATAAATGTGTTGAGGCAGAAATCAATGTCAGTGATCAAAATCAAGATTTAAATGAGTTTTGACTTAGGTCAGAGCAATAATATATAGAATATCCGAGAAAAACATTAAAGACTTGATTTTTCAATTTTTTGCTGACAATATGTTTAAAACTAAGGAACAAGTTATATGACAGTATCTGATGATCAGAAGAGACTATCAAGGGAAAGAGTTGGTATGATTTCAGACACATTTTAGCACATTATATTTTGATGTATCTGGAAAAAATAACATGAAATGTTATTTTTTAACTTTTCAGCGCCGATATCTTTTGAACTAATCAACCGATTTTAACGTTTGAGGTGGCAATCGGCGCGTTTTCTTGAATTCTAGAGCTGATTAAATTTTGAAATCGATCGGATAAGTCACTTCAAAGATAATAGAAAAAAACCGTTTTTTATCATTTCTTTCGCCAACGATATCTCTCGAACAAATTAACCGATTGAGATGGTTTAGGTGGCGATCGACGCGTTTTGTCGAGTTCTAGAGCTGATTGGATTTTGAAGTCCATCGTTCAAGTCGTTTCTGAGAAATCACTAAAAAACTAAAAAAAAAATTTTTTTTTTTTTTCGTAATTCACCAATATTTTCGAGTTTGCTTGATCAAATGATCTGAAATTTTTAGGAAATTTGAGGGCCAACAAGCTCTTTCGATTGCCACCTTAACCATCCAAATCTATTCATTAGTTAAAAAGTTACAAAGAGCTTACACACACACACACACACACACACACACACACACACACACACACACACACACACACACACACACACACACACACACACACACACACACACACACACACACACACACACACACATACAGACATACATACATACATACACTCGGACATCATTCTGGAAATAGTCAGAATAGCTTCCTAGGACCTCAAAATATCGACATCTGATGAAATCTCGATTTTCGAAAATCGGGGTGAAAACAACAAGTCCCCGAATTTTTGAAAATTTACAATTGTCTTAGCGGGAAGTTTAAAAATTTTTCCGTGTTATTCAAATGGTAAAATCGAATTTTTCAATGAGCTAGGTCTGTAATCGACATAGAATTTTTTTTCTTGCGCGAAAATTTTTCTTTTGTGTTTGTTGTAATAATAATAAAATAAATGCATGCCAGGACTGGTTGGTGGTTAGGATGTTGGAAAAATACGCATATTTAAAAATATAACAATATTTTAGATAAATAATTAATTGTAATATTGAGTCCTTTAATTATTTGAGCACTGGTAACAAGTAAATATTTATTAAAGAATGCACCTGTTGCGGTCCCGATGAATAACCTCGTGGTCGATGATTGCTGATTTAGTTGAGTTCTTTGTTAATTTATAACTGAGTGTTTATGTTAGCAATTATAAAAATAATTACATTTTTATAAAGCTTACTGATCACTGATTGCTTTTAATTAATTACTTTTATTTAATTACTCGTGATGAGCGCAAAATGAATAGATTTAATATAACACGTGTTGAGCGGCTGAGACAGCCGTTCGTCACGCGCGTGGCTCGGGCGATCACCGAAGTTAAGTAGCATTGAGCGTGGCCACTACTTGGCTGGGTGACCGTTTAGCCACGCGTTGGGTTCGAACGAAGGTCTCTGACCGTTAGGCGCGGGATGAAGATCCAGTGATCGGTAAAATGGGAATTTTATCGATCATTGGAGCTTCACCCAAACCGAAACCGTACTGGCTAGGTTTTCTCTAAGGTTTCCCTACGCCACTACACCTCCATTGTACAAAGGAGGTTGTAGGGCATCACCGTAATGATGCAGTACAGTATGAGCACAAGTCGGGCCACAGCCGCACAATGAAGGCAGAAAGAGAAGTAAAGCAATTGCGATATAATGGCAAAAAGTGTAAAAGGCCGTTACTACGGCTATATACTAGAAAACAATTAAACTAAAAAAAAAACTATAACACGTGTTGTTACATGAATACATAAAACCAAAAGAATAATGGCGTCGGTCTTCTCGACACGAGGCAGGAAAAATTGATGCGCATGTGCCACACTGCGATAGTCAAGTTTTTAATTGACAGACACTAGGCCCCAGTAGGTGCTGCCTCTATTTGCCGGAAGTGCAACTACATTCAAATTTGAATGTAGTTGTGATTACGCAACAGTGTTGAACTATGATTTTTTCCACATGCACTTAAAAAAAAAAATTATGCTCCGAAATGACACACCCTAATATATATATAATCTTAAAAGTTTTTGACAGTCGATAGATATACGAGGGTTGAATCAAATGTACGCTAACAAGGGTTTTTTCCCTTTAGTTCTCCGCATCAATTTTATTATTATTTTTTTTTTCACATTTTCTGGATTTCCAAAGAAAGGCAACTTATCAACATGTCCAGGTCTTTATGGCAATTTTACGTTAGTCGTTCATTCAACATTAAATCATAACTAATGTGAAAGAAAAAAATATTGATTAAGGATGAACATTTGCCTGGAGTGGTTGTTATAAAAAAGTCTTTAATACATTGACTAGATTACAAAACAAACTAACTAAAATATTTTCAGAAGAGTGTGTTCATGTAATAGGAATTAAAGACTCGTTTATAGTTGAATTAATTTGCTACCACCTGTTAGCAGGCATACATAAATCACAAGGGTACAACTAGGACCAGAATTATACATATGCCGAAGATCAGCAAAAGTATTGCACACAAAAATTCATACCTAGTGGCACTAGAGTAATTCAATCTATTACTCAAGTCACTCGAAGCACTACCATTTAATACAAAAAAAAATTAGAAAAGAAATAAAGAACTGGATTGTAACTGGAGTTAAATCCGTTCTTCAATTCTTTAAAAATCTGTATTTTTTTCCTGTTGTCTTATTTAGGTAAATTTTTTTAAAAAATGTATCTATTGTATTTGTCCTCACGGTCGATTTTTCAAGGAATTTCGTCATAAACTATCATAATTAGTTGAGTAGAGTTCAAAAATACTATTCGTTAAAAAATTGATGCATGTATGTATATAAGGGTGATCAAGCAAAATCTCAATCTACATCGAAAAAAAAAAATATACTCACCAATTATGAGCTCTTAATTCCAATGCTAAGTACTTTCCATTTGAGTTCAGAGATTTCCCATTTAAAATACACGTAAATTAAATTACTTTTTTTTTTACTTTCTAATACTCAGCTGCGTTTCATGATATCAATGCGGTTTTGGTCGTAAATTGTAGGGCATTAGGTGTTCTTCAAAAGTCCCCAAAGTTACTTAGCAGTAATTCCAGCTGTTTCACTTGTGTCCGTTGCGGAACTTTTGAAGGAGTGAATTTAGCAAAAAATGTTAGGCGACCTTTTTTGAAGAGCATCAAATTTCCCTCAAAAAAATGTATCGTGACTAAAAAAAATTTTAATATTTCTAGTAGTTATAAAAATCGAAAATAGAGACAAACAATTAAAAAACAAATCAATGTTTAAGACACGGTTACAAGGAAACGGCTCGTTTTACGTCAATTTACTAAGAGAGATTTTTTGTAGGGAATTCAATTTTCTTTAAGAATATACATTGCTCAAATTTTTCAGATAGATGGTTAACGAGTTCCGGGTAAAAAGTAAAATTTCTGTCAAAAAACTAATAGTCGTAACGATACACCTCTTAATATCGATATTAAGAGCTCAAACTTGCACAAAAATTTTTTTGGTCATCAGGAATAATATTTTCACAGTATGGAAAAAAAAAAAATGGTCGATTTTTTTGGCCCAGTTTACTGTATAGGTACGTACTTATGTTATATTGAATATTTGTATGTAATATATATTTCTTATATCCTGGTAAATGAATAAATAAATAATAAAAATTGAGAATTTACACTATAAAAAATTTGTGACCTGAATGCGTAGTGAATGCGGAGAGGATGAATTTTTATTTATTCAATTTCCTCGAAGTGATATTCACTTCGAAGGGAAGTTTTCGAAAATATTAATTGTAAAAAAAAAAGACTAATACATAGTAAACTTAGGTCTTTAATATTTTACAATTATATTATGTAGGGAAAAATTACGAGCTCCCTTTTCATACATTCACCCGAAATAATTAAATAATTATAAGCAGCTAATTATAAAACTTTCAAATATAATTCCACTGAATCACAAATTGTCGGATGACACATCAATTATACCACGAGATGACATTTTATATTGAACCGAAGTATAAAATATTCCCATAAAAACTATGTCACTATAGATATTCAATGATTCATTATTTTCACTAAGTATTATATACATGAAGTTATAATTAAATGAGTCACTAAAACAGCTTATAAATTAAAAACATAATATTTTAAGTTCCTTTGCGGGTTTAAAAACACTTTGGGAACACTTTGGGAACACTCTGGAAATATTCTGGTAACATAATGTAACCATACCGGCTCCAGAATATTTCCAGAATGGTTTTGTGCCCTTTTTTGAGAGTGAACTCAGAGTATTTTCAGTGAGAAAACAGAATAAATCTAAAGTTTTCAGAGAAAGTATCTAGAGCGGATACATACTGACACCATAGGGTACCCACAGTAAATACATACTGATACCAAAGCGTTTCCAGAATATTTCCAGAGTGGAATCAGTGTATCCAGAGTGAAACCAGAGTTAATACATACGCAAACCAAAGGGTATCCAGAGCAAATGAATACTGAAAAAAAAATCGGTCTATCGGTTGACCCTGTGGACCAGCCCCAAAATTTCCCGCTCCTTGAGCTCGAAAATATTGTTGTGCATACATTTTCGAGCTCGAATGTACCTTTGTATGCCGTTGTGTTCGAAAAAAATGGTTTTTTACCATTTTTTCTCCAACGATATCTCTCAAACAAATTAACCGATTGAAACGTTTAGGGTGGCCATCGACGCGTTTTTTTGAGCTCTTAAGCTGATCAGATTTTGGAATTGATCGAATGAGTCGCTTCGAAGATAATCGAAGAGAATTGTTTTTCAGCATCCCGGGAAAAAATGATTTTGCCTAATCATATATGATTATATATGTTCATATATATGATCATATATGATTATATATAATCATATATGAAGTTATATATAATCATGCATAATTATATATGGGGTCATATATAATTATATATAATTATATATGACCCCATACATAATTAGATCTGATCATACCTGGCTGTTATAAGCCCATATATAAGTCTATATATAATCAGATCTGATTATATATAAGTCTATATATAATTAGATCTGATCAGATCTGATTATATATAAGTCTATGTATAATTAGATATGATCGTACCTGGCTGTTATGACCCCATATATAATCATACATAAGTCTATATATGATCAGATCTATTTATATATAAGTCTATATATAGTTAGATCTGATCATACTTGGCTGTTATGACCCCATATATAATCATGTACAAGTATATATATGATCAGGTCTGATCATATATGAGTCTATATATAATTAGATATAATCATACCTGGCTGTTATAACTCCATATATAACCATATATGAGTCTATATATGATCAGATCTGATCATCTATAAGTCTATATATAATTAGATATAATTATACCTAGCTGTTATAACCCCATATATGATCATATATAAGTCTATACATGATTAGATCTGATAAGACATGATTGATACAAACCCATATATAATTAGATATAGGCCTATATATAATTAGATCTGATCAGACGTGACTGATATAAACCTATATGTAGTTATATATGTCTATGATTAAATCTGAACAGATTTCATTGATATGAAACCTATAAATATTTAAATATATATATATATATATATATATATATATATATATATATATATATATATATATACAGGGTGATTCAGAATTACCTTCACAGCGGGAAAATTTGAATAGAGGAGACGATTCTAAGCATAAAGTTCCTTAGCCATTTCTCAAAATTCTCAATAGTTTTTGAGTTATTTAAAATCTAAATTGACCAATCAACGACATGCTTTGAGATTTAAAAAAAATTAAAAAGAATAATTAATAAGTTTGGCAACGCCGCAACAGCAAACTTTAAGTTATACACTATTTATTTAATTTAAAAAGTTCGATTTGTCACAGAAGAGAAACAAAACACACAATTACAACATAGAATATATTCGTATATTTTGTTTTATCTTTTCTCTTTTTATAGAAAGAGTTATTAATGGAAAATAATGCTTTTATTGAAAATGAAGCTTTTGGAAATTCGAAAAAAAAAAAAAATTACAGATTTTTAATTATACGATAAGCAACCCAGATTAAAAAAAGAAATTTGAAAACTAATTGACTTGAGTTTTACCAGAATAAGAGCAATTTCAAATACACAAATATATAGATATACACATTATTTTTAAATCTTTTATTTCGCTTGCTCTGTCTCGCTCAAGACTTTGCTAAGCGCTCATTGCACGTCATACTAAACATTTTTGTAAAGATCTCGCGGATTGTCTTGTGAAACATGTTCCAAGTGATCTTTCTCGGCAATTAGCTATCTGACTATCTCGCTAATGGTCTTACTGGTGATCTTTCTTAGAATTTTGCTGGTGATCTTGCTGATGGTCTTGCTGGTGGTCTTGCTGACCATCTTGCTGGTGGTTTTGCTGGTGGTCTTGCTGGTGATCTTGCTGGTGGTCTTGCTGGTGGTCTTGCTGTTGATCTTTCTTGTGGTCCTGCAGGTGGTCTCGCTGGTGATCTTGCTGAAGGTCTTGCTGAAGGTTTCGCTGGTGGTCTTGCTGGTGGTCTCGCTGGTGATCTTTCTTGCGGTCCTGCTGGTGATCTATCTGGTGGTCCTGCTGGCGGTCATGCTAACCATCTAGCGAGACCTTCAGCAAGACCACCAGCGAGACCACCAGCAAGACCATCAGCAAGATCACCAGCGAGACCACCTGCAGGACCACAAGAAAGATCAACAGCAAGACCACCAGCAAGACCACCAGCAAGATCACCAGCAAGACCACCAGCAAAACCACCAGCAAGATGGTCAGCAAGACCACCAGCAAGACCATCAGCAAGATCACCAGCAAAATTCTAAGAAAGATCACCAGTAAGACCATTAGCGAGATAGTCAGATAGCTAATTGCCGAGAAAGATCACTTGGAACATGTTTCACAAGACAATCCGCGAGATCTTTACAAATATGTTTAGTATGACGTGCAATGAGCGCTTAGCAAAGTCTTGAGCGAGACAGAGCAAGCGAAATAAAAGATTTAAAAATAATGTGTATATCTATATATTTGTGTATTTGAAATTGCTCTTATTCTGGTAAAACTCAAGTCAATTAGTTTTCAAATTTCTTTTTTTAATCTGGGTTGCTTATCGTATAATTAAAAATCTGTAATTTTTTTTTTTTTTCGAATTTCCAAAAGCTTCATTTTCAATAAAAGCATTATTTTCCATTAATAACTCTTTCTATAAAAAGAGAAAAGATAAAACAAAATATACGAATATATTCTATGTTGTAATTGTGTGTTTTGTTTCTCTTCTGTGACAAATCGAACTTTTTAAATTAAATAAATAGTGTATAACTTGAAGTTTGCTGTTGCGGCGTTGCCAAACTTATTAATTATTCTTTTTAATTTTTTTTAAATCTCAAAGCATGTCGTTGATTGGTCAATTTAGATTTTAAATAACTCAAAAACTATTGAGAATTTTGAGAAATGGCTAAGGAACTTTATGCTTAGAATCGTCTCCTCTATTCAAATTTTCCCGCTGTGAAGGTAATTCTGAATCACCCTGTATATATATATATGTATATATATATATATATATATATATATATATATATATATATATATATATATATATATTTAAATATTTATATACATTAAATAATATGACAATTTTTTAATATCAATGTTATTAAATTTTTATTCTGTCAACTATCAATCAAACTTAAATCCCCAATACTTAAAAAATGTTCAAAGATTTCGGCAGTAATTTAAAAGTATAAAGTATCAATTTGATTATTTAAGTTAAGTAATGCCATAAACGTTTCTTAATTGTAAGTGTATAACAGACTAGAGGATCAGACTACAAACCATCGATAACCAAAGTTAAGCAGCATCGGCGTTGGACATTAATTGGATGGGTGACCTCGTAGTAAAATAATTGTCGATGGTTAATAATTTTTTTTTTTTTTTTTTTTATTTAATTTTAACCGACATTGATATTGATGAAGACAATAAATCCTAATTAAACTACTTAATTAATAATTTACAGATATTCTAAATGAGATTTTAAAAATGACTATATTCGTTCATGCATGATTATATATAATCATATATGATCATGTATAAACAGATCAAGTTATGTATGATCAGACCTGGCCAATTTTTGGATCTGATCATATATAGACAATTATGCATGATCATATATGATTAGGCAAAATCATTTTTTCCCGGGATTTCTTTCTCGATCGATATCTCTCGAACAAATAAACCGATTGAGACGATTGAGGCGGCAATCGACGCATTTGATTGAATTCTAGAGCTAATTATATTTTGGAATCGATCGATTGAGCCATTTCTAACAAATTTAAAAAAAACTGAAAAAAAAAATTTTTAACTTCCCGCTAAGAAAATTGTAAATTTTAAAAAATTCGGGAAGTTATTGTTTTCACCCCGATTTTCGAAAATTGAGATTTCATCAGATATCGACATTTTGAGGTCCTAGGAAGCTTTTCTGACTGTTTTCAGAATGATGTCCGAGTGTATGTATGTATGTGTGTGTAAACTCTCTGTAACTTTTTAACTAATGAACCGATTTGGATGTTCAAGACGGCAATCAAAAGAACTTGTTGGCCGTCAACTTTTCTGAAAATTTCAGATCATTTGATCAAGTATACTTGAAAATATTTGCGAATTACGTAAGAAAAAAAAATTTTTTTTTTAGTTTTTTATTGATTTCTCAGAAACGAGTTAAACGATCGACTTCAAAATCTAATCAGCTCTAGAACTTTATAAGCGGCGTCGAATGCGACCACAAACATCTCAATCGGTTAATTTGTTCGAAAGATATCGTTGGAGAAAGAATTGGTAAAAAACGGTTTTTTTCGATTATCTTTGAAGTGACTCATCCGATCAATTTTACAATTTAATCAGCTCTAGAACCTAATAAAACGCGTTGATTGTCACCTTAATCATCTCAATCGGTTAATGCGTTCAAGAGATATCGTTGGAGAAAGAAATGTGGAAAACGGGTTTTTCCAAATATCTTCGAAACGGTTGAACCGATCGTTTTCAAATTTTAATCAGCTCTAGAATTCAACAAAACGCGCCGATTACCACCTCAAACGTCAAAATCGGTTAATTAGTTCAAAAGATATCGGCGCTGAAAAGTTACAAAAATAACATTTTATGTTATTTTTTCCGGATAAATCAAAATATAATATGCCAAAATGTGTCTGAAATGATATTAACTCTTTCTCTTTATAGTCTCTTTCGATCATCAGATGATGTCATATAACTTGTTCTTTAGTTTTAAACATATTGTCAGAAAAAAATTGAAGAAACCCAGTCTATAATGTTTTTCTCGGATATTCCATATATTATTGCTCTGACCTAAGTTAAAACTCATTCAAATCTTGATTTTGATCACTGACATTGATTTCTGCCTCAATACATTTATTTCAGAGAACATAATCGAGAATAAAAATTAAAAAACCACTTCTTCATTAATGATTTTCGATTCTTAACTTTTCAAACTCTAGCATAAAACGTAACTTGTTCGAGCTTGAAAAGCTCATAACAAAACGATTACATGTAAAAGCATTTTCGAAAATATATTCACAGTGATGTTTTCAAGCTCCTTGAGCTCGAAAACAGCGGGAAGTCTTGGAACTGGCCCGCAGGGCCAACCGACGCCCAGATTTTATTTTAAGAAAATTATCCAAAGAAAACAAAAATATTAGACATTATTGTCACAATGTAATATAGGATATACTATATTACTTTCAAAAGAGGCACTTGTCTTTCTGTTGGATGACAGAGGCATCTGGAGGCGATCTAGCCGCAAGCACCAAACTAGGGGAAGCAGCGGAAGGAGTAGTTCGGTGCTCGCTACTAGATCGCGCCCAGCTGCTTGTGATGTCCCTGGTAACGAATATATTTTAAACTAATATATTCTGAACTTGAGAACGACTTTGGCACGGCTACTCCTCTGGCACCCGACAGAGTGATGAGTGCCTCTTTTAGTATTCATATAGCATACCCTATATTTTGAAGTCGATCGTTTAACTCGTTTCTGAGAAATCAATAAAAAACTAAAAAAAAAAAATTTTTTTTTTCACGTAATTCGCCAATATTTTCAAGTATACTTGATCAAATGATCTGGAATTTTCAGAAAAGTTGACGGCCAACAAGTTCTTTCGATTGCCACCTTGAACATCCAAATCGGTTTATTAGTTAAAAAGTTACAAAGAGTTTACACACACACACACGCACACACACACACACACACACACACACACACACACACACACACACACACACATACACACACACACACACACACTCGGACATCATTCTGAAAATAGTCAGAATAGCTTCCTAGGACCTCACAATATCGACATTTGATGAAATCTCGATCTTCAAAAATCGGGGTGAAAACAATAACTTCCCGAATTTTTGAAAATTTACAATTTTCTTAGCGGGAAGTTTAAAAGGAAATCAAAGCAAAAAAAATTTTCTATCTGACTTATGTATTGGCTTAGCTAAAAAAAATTTTCCTCTGCCCGTGGACTTTTCGAAAAAAAATAAAAAAATTTCGAAAATTTTTGTCTCACGGTAATTCTCACGATTGCGCAATAACTGTAGGTCTATAAAAATTTTGATCAAAAGATATTGAAACTAGAGATTTCAAGCTTCAAAATGCCTTTTTCAAAATTTCGTTCCTTCAATTTTTCGCGGTAATGTATATGAAACGTGTATGAAAAATATCATCTTTGAAATGATTTCGATGTTAAGAAAATTAATTGTGAGGATGATAAAGAAGAAAAATATCGAAAAAAAAAAAAATCAAAAAAATCAATTTTCTTGAAAAAAAAATTTTTTTTCCAATTTTTTTCAAGAATTACTATTTTTGATTGAAGAAACGAAGCTTGTCGCTAAAAGAAACTTTTTGACATTGAAGAATTCATTGAAAACCAAAGAATCGCTAATTATGTGATTTTTGGCTAAATCGATAAATTTAAAGCTTCGGGACACTAAGAAAGAATAATCGCAGCGCTTTGAAATTTTCAGGGTTTTTTTTTAGGACACTTTGAGGTTGAGAAAAAAACGATGATATCCTTTGTTCATCCGTTATATCCAAAGTTATAGCAAGATTTCTGAATATCCTTAAATATGCGAATTTTGACCTGTTTTTTAATAAACATTATCGCTTCAAAAAAAGTTTCCATCAAAAGCCAATAATTTTGCCTTATAGAGAATGTTTTGCAGTATTTGAAAACCTACTTCCATTCTCTGCACGACTAATACGTCCGAAGTTATTGATTATCAAAGTCAAAATGGACTCGGCGCCAATGATAACTCGGCGCCAAATCGTTGTAGACACTTCTCTAGGCCGCCAAATTAAAGGGCATAAAATTTCCTAAAAGAGTCATAAGGTCAGATTATTCAAAAAAATTTATTGAAGCCCATAGACTTGTTGGAAGACGAGCAAAAGTTTTGAAAATTTTTTTCGTCGGTTTTCTTATGATTACTCCGGAACCGTGCATAATAGAAAAATTTAAGGTCCAGATCTGAAAACTAGAGCCTTGAGGCTACGATTTGCTTTTCTTTTATTTTTTTCTACGACCATTTTTCACTGAGTTACAGCATGTTGAAAATCACCCAAAAATTTCGAATTTTTTTTCTATCCCTTAATTTTTGTGACCAGTGTATAAGAAATACATGTTTGAAAATATAAAAAATATATGGTTAATTTAACCAACAACATAATAATATAATAAAACTATGCATATATTTTTTATGTATTTGAAATATATTTTTTTCATATTTTGACATGTATTTCTTATATATACCAAGATATAGGGAAGGGGATGCAAAACGGAGCACTTCCAAATTTTCTAAAAAAAAATTGAATTTCTTAAATGTTTTTTAAACATTCCAAAGTATAGTTTTTGTAAATATAACTGAGCATTATTGTGAATTTTTTTTTTTGTTGAATTTTTTCTGGATTCACGGTGAATTTTTACTCTTAATTTACTCTGGATACACTCTGAGGACACACGTAATATACTTCGGTTCCACTCTATATTCGCTCTAGTTAAACTGTGGTTCCATTCTAAAGAACACTGTGAATTCATTCTGGAAGTTTTCTGGTTTTACTCTGGAAACACTCTCGTTTCATTCTTGACTTACATTAGATTTGCTCGGAATTTGCTCTGGATTCACTCTGAATCTATACTCTGAATACACTCTGGAAATACTTTGGATATCCTCTGGTTTCAGTATGGTTCTATTTTGACTTTGGTTCCGGAGTAATTTTGCGATCGCAAGAATTGAATTATTAATATTTGAATCGATTATTTGTTGAAATAATCATGATTCTGATTAACAGCTGTTTCTATTAAATATAAATTCATTTAAGTATTGAAACTCCGGACTGGAGAGAATGCGGATTGAAATAAAATCCGTGTCATTTCGAAATCACTCCGCCCTTGAAAAAATCCCTATTTACTCCACATGCTAAGTGATTTTTTTAAAAGTCCAGAACTCCGAGTGGCGGGGTGCATTCAAATTGAAATAAAATCCGTATTCACTCCTAATTTTTCATAGTGTATGAATTTTCTTAAATCTTCTTAAACATGATTTAATGATTTAATTCTACAATCAATCAGAGAATGGATATTAATAAAATAAAAGTCACTTTTCGAGACATACTCTATTATAACTTGAATAATTTTTGTCTGTAGAAATTGTATATGTAAAAGTAAACCTAAAAAATACAAGCAAAACTAAAAAAAATGTACGTAAAGTGATGAATCCTCGAGCTCACATAAAAGCAGCTTTTGGTTTTTACCAGCAAGCTTGAAAGGAGGATCGAGAAGAACCTGTAAAGAGATGAATGCTATGCTTTCTACTAAGGACTCGGCTGAGGATCGAATATTTCCATTAGAACTTATACATCTATACAAAATAGTTATATATATAGTACCCTAGAGTAAAAAATTGATGAATAAGTTATTTTTTTGTTTCGTGTTTTTAATTTTAGTTCATTTTGCCTTCGTGATTAATAATGCAAGTACAAATGCATCTTGAATGTGCACAGACGAATCATTACCCTTTTGAGCTTAACAATTTACACAAACATCATTCAGACGAAAGGAAATAGACATAAAATAAGGTAATTAGCTGACAAATTTATTGAATTGTTTGTAGAATAATTTAACTTGTAAATGCAGTAAAGAGAAAACACTTTTAGTGGTTTTTAGCGAAACGTCAAGTTTTACTATATACATATGTATACGTATGTATATATATATATATATATATATATATATATATATATATATATATATATATATATATATATATATTTTTTTTATTTTTATTTTTTAAACTTCTATAACTCCGCGGCATTTTATGATATCATCTTGCCCAAAGTCGCGATTTTCTCAGAATTAAATGCTCTACAAAAGTGCCTATGGTCGCGAAGTCGTAACTCATACAAGTGGGGTAGTACGGACCACTAAACTGAATTTTTTTCATAGGATTCTTGTTTTTTCTCTCAACAACAAGACCTACAGAAAAAATGTAAATGATAATTTTATAGGAAATTCAATTTTCTATAAAAAAGTTCCTTAGCACCAAATCAATCAGATTGATATTTTCTGAGATATTAGTCAAATAAAAAATCAATATTTTCTAAGATTTGATTCGACATTTTATGGGAATTCAATGCTACGTAAACTTCAATAATTAATATCTCAAAAAATATCAATCTAAGTGATTCGGTGCTAAGGAACTTTTTTGTAGGAAATTAAATTTCCTATAAAGTTGTTTTTCGCATTTTTTCTGTAGGTCTTGTTGTTTATGAGATAATGAGAGAAAAAACAAGAATTCTATGAAAAAATTCAATTTAGCGGTCCGTAGTACCCAACCTATATGAGTAACGACTTCGCGACAATGGGCACTTTTGTAGAGCATTTAATTCTGAGGAAATCGCGACTTTGGGCAAGATGATATCATAAAATGCCGCGGAGTTATAGAAGTTTAAAAAATAAAAACCCAAGTTTACGTGTATTTTAAATGGGAAATCTTCACACGCTGTGATCGAGTACTTAATATTAATATTAAGGGCTCAAACTCTCAGGGATTTTTTTGGGGGGTATTTCCAACAAAATTTCAGGATGGGAGCGAAAAAAAAAATAGTCGCAAAAATAAAAGCACCCTAATATATATATATATAAATTAGGGTGCTTCATTTCGGAGCCAGATTTTTTTTTCAATTGCATGTGCAAAAAACCATAGTTCAACAAAAAAAAAAAATTTTCGCGCATGAAAAAAAATTCTATGTCGATTACAGACCTAGCTCATTGAAAACTTTGATTTTCCCATTTAAATAACATGGGAAAAATTTTTTTTTTAGCTTTAAATATTTTTAACCTCGTTAACAAATCAATAGATCAAATAGACTAATAAATATTTTTGTAGGAAATTGAACGCTCTACAGAAAAGGTTTCTTATCATTTTTCGATTAATCCAGCTTATCAAAAGTTATTTCAAGCTTTTAAAAAAGTGGTTCTAATCAATTTCAAGAGCTTGACATCGAAATGAAAATAACTAAAAAACATTGCGGAATTTGAAAAAACTTTGCTGATAATAATTTGTAGAGAATAAAATTGTCAACAAAAAAGACCTCAAGAAATTTTGTGATAAGTCTAATAGTTTCACTGGAAAAGTAAAAAGGTCTCCAACTTAACTTCGAGCTTAAATAACTTTTAAATAGATGGATTAATCGAAAAATGATAAGAAACCTTTTTTGTAGAGCGTTCAATTTCCTACAAAAATATGTATTAGTCTATTTGATCTATCGATTAGTTAACGAGGTTAAAAATACTCAAAGCTAAAAAAAAAAATTTTTCCATGTTATTTAAACGGGAAAATCGAATTTTTCAATGAGCTAGGTCTTTAATCGACATAGAATTTTTTTTCATGCGCGAAAATTTTTTTTTTTGTGTTGAACTATGGTTTTTTCCACATGCACCTGAAAAAAAAAATCTGGCTCCGAAATGAAGTACCCTAACATATATATATATATATATATGATATATTATTGTCAATGTAAGAATCGCATATAAGATCAAGACGTCCTTTGCCGGATGCTGAGAATATTTTGAGCGCGACGTCTTCCACCCGTATGAACAGAATCTTAGATGAGTGTATGACACGCGTTTTCAAAGGTTCCAAGAGGGAATAGATGTCGAGAATGATGGGAGTAAGATAGAAAATCTAGAGTCTAGTCTGACTCCGCGTGAGCAAAAGACGAATATAATGGAACAAGAGCACGAGTACAGAATAATTGAGAGGCCAGGTGAGTTATTTCTCTTAGACTTGAAGCTTCATCTCTCAGATGTAGAATTATTCGCGATTGTATAAAATTAATGTTCGCTCTTGATATTACATTACGCCAAAGAGATCATCAGTCTATATATAAACCGATATTCAACTAGCTTGTAAAGATAAAATATCCATATAATGTAAAATTATTTATACATGATTAGTAAACATATTACTGTCGATTTAGGTGATTAATTTTATTATAAACGTGAAAAAAATTATCGAATGTTTGTCAATACTTCATAATTAAAGTGTCCCATTTATCAATATCATAATTTCTTAACCTTAAATATCATGATTAAAGATAATTTATTGCTAACAATAAAATATCACACACAAAAAAACAATTTTTGAATTTATTGATCATACACTGTGAAAAATTGGGAGTGAATTCGGAGAAAATGAAGATTTTCTTTCAATCCACATGTTAGTATGTATTTATATTCAATAGAATCACACTTTTAGGCGAAATTGTAAATAAATGATTAATTTAACTATCAACAATTGAACATAGTATCCTTTGTTGAATTTCTGATGTTACTATATTTCAGTCATTTAATCCTTGAATGTTGACTTTTCGCATTTCACTCCGTTGATTATTTTTCAATGATACATATATAACGCCCTGAATTGACTCCGCGTTCACACGAGATACAATCCGCGGTTACGTTACTAATTTTTTACATTGTATAATAAGACTCAATTGATACTCAATAAATTATTAAAAATCAGTAAAATGGTTGACCCGGCCAGCCCCAAAACTTCCCGCTGTTTTCGAGCTTTTCAAACTTGCCTTGATCTACAAAAATGAAAAATAATTAGAAACATTAGATTAGTTGTAAATGTTTGAATTTTTCTCCGCCGATATCTCTTGAACTGATGACCTGATTTTGATTGCCAATGTGGCATTCGACGTAGCTTTTCCGTTGCTAACGATAAACAAATTTAAGAATCAATCAGTTCAACAATTATAATGTTACTCGAAAAAACACTTATTTGACATTTTTAGGTAGATTTTTTTAAAAATCTAGGTATTGTATTTGACCTCATGGTCGATTTTTCAAGGAATTTTGTCACAACCTATCATAATTAGTCAAGTAGAGTTCGACAGTACCATACGTTAAAAAATTTACATATGTATGTATGTATATATATTAGGGTGTTTCACAAAAAAAAATTTTTTTTCTTATGGTCTCAAAAGTTAGTCTTAGATATAAAAAACATCCTCCCAAAAGAGCAGCTCGAAATCTCAATTCTACTAAGAGCTCAACGTATATTCATTTTCCCATTCAAATTGCATGTAAAAAAATTTTTTTTTATCATACCGACGCCGAAAGTTCGTATTCTGTCCCTAATTTGCGGGATGAAAGTGGTACATTCTAGCCCGACTAATAAAATTAAAAAAAAAAAAAAGATAATCGCTATATTCATCCCCAGCTAAATATAAAAAAAAAAGTTATATTTTTTCCCGGCTGTCAAACTTCATTTACACGTTCAACCTAACCCAAGCTAATCTGTTACGTACTTGCGTTTACAATATCATATGTAAAGTAAAATCAAAATTTTATGGTATTGTAATTCCTCAATATTATGATATTCTTATAGTGAAGTATATTTATAAATAAATTAATAGATAAAATTATTTTGTTTAATGATCTATGTCGAACAATTCAGTTAAATAATTTTGAAAATTACACGGAAAGATTGGAACCTGACTGGTTACTGTTCTGCACCCGACTCAGTATGGTGCTGGAAAAAAATTCTCGATTATGGTGCAGCACCGCACTGATTACTGTGCGGAACCTGACTGAGTCGTGTGCGCATATCACTCATTCAGGTTCCGCACAGTAATCAATGTGGTGCTGCACCATAATCGAGCATTTTTTTCCAGCACCATACTGAGTCGGGTGCAGAACAGTAACCAGTCGGGTTTCAATCTTTCTGTGTAAATTAGGGTGACTTACTCACTTTCTATCATGTAGATACTTTTTAATTTATCTGTAATTGAAATAAAAGTCTGATAACTGAAAATTTAAATGAAAATACCTGTTAAAAATTAAAACATAATCATTCAAAGACTTTATTTATTTTATCGAAAAACAAAAAGTAGAATTATAATTTTTATTAATTAATTAAAGTAAAGTAAGTATTATCAATAACATAAGTAAAATACGTAATCAAGAAACACTAGACATTAAGTTACTTTTAATGAATTGATAAAAATAAAAAAATTGCAACGATAATAAGTTCATGATAATCTTATTCTTTCTCGTCTTTTTTAACATGATAATAATAATTATTATTTGTAAGATTATCAATTTTACATTTTTCGAATTTTACAATGTCACCCGAAATCATTGATTTCATTGCATCCGGCATTACATTTTCATTGTCGAGCTGTTTTATTATTTAATTTATATTTTATCAAATTATAATTAATTTTTCGAAATTGTAAAAATTCTCAAGCTAAATAATAAATGTCAAGATTGTTATAGATTGTTACCAGGTAACATCTACATGTATTTATTATTTTATTATAAAGAAAAAAAAATTACATATGCCCAATCTTATTGAAATTATTTTTAACCGGGGCAAAAAAAAAAATTGAAATCATAATTTTTTTTTGTCTTTATTATAACCATACATTTTCTGATGTTTCTTTACATCAACGAACTTTCAGTCCTGGTATGATAAAAGAAAGTATGTGCACCACGAGAAGAAAGTAAGTCATCTCAACCCGCATGTTTGTCACCTTCGCCTTCGGCTCGGGTGACAATTTTCATGCGGGTTGGAATGACTTACTTTCTTCCCTTGGTTCACAATATACTATTTTTTGTTTTTTGAAAATCAAAGTATTAAAAAAAATTTTTTTTCGAATATCGAAGTGCATGGTCTTAGAGGAAATTAAATTCTCTACAAAAAAGCTTCCAAGCGTTTTCTCCGGAGAACTAACAGAAAAAAAGTTATGAAGCTTTAGACTATATTAAATAGTATAACTTCATGTTTTCATTATATTGAACAGTTTTTTGATCGAAATTTAGATTTTTTCATCTAAGCTAATGTTAACTGTCAATTTTTTTTTGAACGCATCGGAAAAATTTTCCTTACTTTGAAAACAAAACTTTCTCTTTAATTTAAAAACACAGAAAGAAACAAATTTTAATTCTTAAAAAAAATATTTTTCTTTCGAAATTTATACGGGAAATAAGTGGGATCTCAGAAACCTTTTTAAAACACCTTACTGTTTATACATAGTATATAGATTCTGTATAAACATGTACATGTAATTAATTCCGGAAATTGTCTTTACGGTAAATTTTTCAATTCACTATTGTTTCAAGCTTCATAACTTTTTTTCTGTTAGTTGTACGAAGAAAACACTCATCGGTTTTTTTGTAGAGAATTTAATGTCCTACAAGACCATGTACAATCGACGACATTAATTCATCCTGGATTGTGTTGCCCTCGGCTTGATGAACTTTTCTATTTTAGGACATCTCTTTCGAAACATCTCTAATAAAAATATTTAAATAAAAATACTTCTAATATAAAAGTAATCTTTTTTCTGACAAATGCATTCTAAATTTAATATCTATAGAGGATAATCTCTTTAATAAAACAAGACCCAATTCAAATTTCTGTTAAATGAATGATCTGTCAAATTAAACAAATGTATAACCAAAATGTGGAAAAATAAAATCTCAATCATGCCTAATTTCGTATTCTACTTGAGTCCATTAAAAATTTTTCGATCAAATAAAAATTCTGCTTTGGAACATCTATATTGTGAAAAATTATATCACAAAGAAACTATCCATACGATCTTAATTCGCTCACCGGGAGGCGCTGCTTTTCAGTTCCAAAAAATAATTCATTTAAAATAATTCAAATACGTTCCATCGCGTTCAAATTTAATCTAAATCATTTAAATAGTTTTTTCTTATTAATTACGATTAAAATTGTGATATATCCCTTGTAGGAAAAAAAATATTGACAACGGAGCCGGTCTTGGCACAATACTGGGCTACCGAGGCTCGCCCTCCCTAGGTTGGTCCGAAATCCGACCAACGTTCAAGTGACGAGCTTCGCTTTACCAGTCTTGGGCCAACATTCAACAGACATTTAATTGACAAGCCTTGGTTTTCCAATCTTGAGCCAAGATTCAGCCAATACTCAAGTGACAAGCTTTGGTTTGCCAATCTTGGGACGAGGTTCAGCCATTACTCAAGTGACAAGCCTTGGTTTGCGAGTCTTGGGACAAGGTTCAGCCATTACTCAATTGACAAGCCTTGGCTTGCTAGTCTTGGGGCAAGGTTCAGCCATTACTCAAATGACAAGCCTTGGTTTACCAGTCTGAATAACAAATGGTACCTAAAAATCTCTGGCTTCTGTGAATAGCGTAACAGACTAGTGGATAAGACACTTGCCTAGCAGCCATGAAGGACCGGTTCCGAGACCGAGCAAATGCAAAAAAAAATTAGTTTCATCGATCTACCTGATTTTTCTGTGTACAAATTTACTTCCATAGGTTACTATTACACACATGTCTACTAATATTTTTTTTTTTTTATTTTTTTTAATAAGTATAGGTGCTTATTTAGCAACAGTCTTAGCCCAACACTGTCACTCAAGCTTGGCTCGGTGTTATAATTTTGATGCTTAGACAGACTTGGGCCAAGCTTGGATTTCAAGCTTACCCCAGAGTTAATAAGTCTTGCGCCAAGCCTTCGCTAAGCTTGGGCCTGTTGTTACTTCCTATAAGGGAAAAATATTGCCCACCTTAATTCCGAAAACGTTTAGGGGCTTCACTAACAGTTCATATTTTCAAAGAAAGAATTTATTAACAAACAATTTGAATTTAATATTGAGACGATTTGTTATTTTATTGATTTAAAACAAATTATTTTAATCCAAGTAACCAGTTCTGTCAACTGTCGCATATGAATCTATGTAAACATGATAATTCTGGAAAGACATCATTAATCGGCCTAATGATTCTTATTAGCGTAATATTTTTACTAGCTGTTATCAGCCCGCTTCGCCGAGCCTTTCGATATGTTAAATGACTATTTATTTCTTTCTTTCTCAAAATCAGGCAAAGTTACATTTTTGACGCCCTCACAAATCGCTGTAAAAATAAATCTTTAGAAAAAAATTTGCTTATTGATTTCCTTGTTTTGTAAATAAATATTCATTTACAAGTTTAAGTCTGTAGGTATATTGGCTAAAGAACGTAAATACTGACAGTTTTTACGCCCTATCAATCTCCATAAAAATCGATTTCATAAAAAAATCTGAAAATCGCATAACTCTGCAGGCCAGCCCCTAAGCTCCTCCCTAAGCTCAAAAACATTATTACTTGTAAATTTTTGAGCTCTTCGAGTTCAAAAGTCTGTTAGGTCAATGAAACATACCTGCACTGAAAAAAAAATAATTTTTGTCCGACGAAATCATTGGAACGAATCAACCGATTTGAACATTTTTAGTGGCAATCAAAAGGGCTCACGGAGACTTAAAATTGATTAGATTTTGGAGTTGATCAGTCAGAAGTTTACAAGTTATACAAAAAATACAAATTGAAAATTTGTTTTTTTCAGGCTTTTTGCGTATAAGTTATAAACCACTTGCCCGATTCGCCTCAAAATGTAATCAGTTTTGAACATTTTTGGTGTCAATCGAAAGGGCTCACCGAAACTTAAAACTGATTACATTTTGAGGCGAATCGGTCAACTGGTTTATAAATATTGAAATAAATTTGTACACAGAGAAATCAGGTAAATCGATGAAACTAATATTTTTTGCATTTGCTCGATCTCGGAACTAGTCCTTCATGGCTGCTAGACAAGTGTCTTATCCATTAGGCAGTTACGCTATTCATAGAAGCCAGATGTTTTGAAGTACCATTTGTTATTTAGACTGCGGTAAACCAAGGCTTGTCACTTGAGTATTGGCTGAACCTTGTCCCAAGACTAGCAAGCCAAGGTTTGTCACTTGAGTATTGGCTGAACCTTGTCCCAAGACTAGCAAGCCAAGGCTTATCACTTGAGTATTGGCTGAACCTTGTCCCAAGACTGGCAAACCAAGGCTTGTCAATTAAATGTCTGTTGAATCTTGGCCCAACAAACCAAGGTTCATCACTTGAATATTGGCTGAACGTTGCCCCAAACTGGCAAACCAAGGCTTGTTACTTAAGTAGTGGCTGAATCTTGGCCCAAGACTGACAAACTAAGGCTTGTTACTTGAGTATTGGCTGAATCTTGGCCTAAGACTGGCGAACCAAGGCTTGTCACTTGAACGTTGGTCGGATCTCGGACCAACCTTTGGAGGCCGAGTCTGGGTAGCCTGGTATTGTGCTAAAACCGGCCCCGTTGTCAATATTTTTATTCCTATAAGGGTTGTTGTGTTATTTGAAATTTGTTCAGTGAAAAAAAATCACCTATCTGCACCGAAGGATATTTTAATTCAAGCATTTTTTTTTCTAATGTCATCAACTGCGATCGAGATGAAATTGCGACAAAATAACGGACTCCCTATCGGATTAAGTTAGTTTGCTCCTGGAATAGTATTAATTTTTTAGATTATTTACTAATTAAATCCGATAAAACTTTTTCTATCGGAATCAATCGAAAATTAAAATGAATATTAAAATTTCAATCGGATTCAAGTGGAGTTTTAAATCAGAAAATGTAATATATATCACAATTTTAATCGTAATTGATAAAAAAAACTATTTAAATGATTTAGATTCAATTTGAATGCGATGGAACGTATTTGAATTTTTTTAAATGAATTTACTTTTCGGAACTGAAAAGCAGCGCCTCCCGGTGAGCGAATTAAGATCGTATGGATACAGTTTTTTTGTGATATAATTTTTCACAATATAGATGTTCCAAAGCAGAATTTTTATTTGATCGAAAAATTTTTAATGGACTTAAGTACAATACGAAATTAGGCATGATTGAGATTTTATTTTTTCACATTTTGGTTATACATTTGTTTAATTTGACAGACTATTCATTTAACAGAAATTCGAATTAGGTCTTGTTTTATTTAAGAGATTATCCTCTAAATATTAAATTCAGAATGCATTCGTCAGAAATAAGATTACTTTTATATTAGAAGTATCTTTTATTTAAATATTTTTATTAGAGATGTTTTGAAAGAGATGTCCTGAAATAGAAAAGTTTATCAAGCCGAGGGCAACACAATCCGGGATGAATTAATGTCGTCGATTGTACTTTGATTTAAAGAAAAAAAATTTTTCAAGTACTTTTATATATAAAAAACAAAAAAAAAATTTTTTTACACGTAATTCAAATGAGAAAATTAATATTCGTTGAGCTCTTAGCAGGATTAAGCTTTCGAGCTGCTCATTTAGGAGAATTTTTTGAATACTGAAGAATAACTTTTAAAAATATAAGACTCGAAAAAAAAAAAAAAATGTTTATTTTGAAACATCCTAATATACATATATTTAGTGGTTGAGGTAATATTATAAATTATTAAAACCAACTAATTATGTTAAACAAATGTTTCATTTAACTAACGAAGTAACACAGTAATAGTAAGTTTACAGAAAAATAAAAATGTTTGGATGCGTGTATGCAGTCCAGCGGTATATGACTTATTGTCTCTACGAATGAGGTAGAGACGGAAAAATGAAAAATCGATGTTCGACGTAAACTGTTAAAATTTATCGATCGCTTCACCTAGTAGCAATGCTACAGAACTCCCTTTTTTGTTTTTTTTTTTTTTTTTAATTTAATACACGATAATTAAACTAATGGAATATTTACAAAAGATATGGATAAATAAATAAGTATACAAATGAATATAATGAAAATGTGAAAATCTCTAGTCCTCAATTTGGTTTCATGGCCAAAAGGTCGACTGAAAATGCAATCGTTGAGATGCACTGCTTGCTAGATTCGACAACAGAGAATCTGGCAATCGGACTTCTCTTCGATATTTCTGGCGCCTTTGACAACGTGTGGTGGCCGCGAGTACTCGAGGGTTTAAAGAAACGGGAATGCCCCAAAAATGTTTACAGGGTAGTACAGAGTTATTTTGAGGATAGGACAGTCGCACTGTCATGGGGATTCGGAAAAGAAAAGAAAAAGCCAACAAGGGGATGTCCACAGGGATCAGTCTTAGGGCCGCTATTTTGGAACATTATATTCGATGACTTGCTTAAAGAATTAGAATCATCAGATCACGGGAGTAAATTTGTAGCTTATGCTGACGACTTCCTCGTCATCATAGAAGGATCCTCACGCGCGGACATCGAAAGAAAAGCACAAGGGACGGTAGATTCGATACTGGAATGGTGTCGTTCCGCGAAACTTACGCTGTCGGAGTCCAAGACCGAAGCGATATTCCTCAAGAGAGATTACACCCGACGCGGTCCACGCAAGGACCAAAGTCCGTACCCCTATGAAGCGAAAAGACAGAAAAAGCCCAAGTATGATTCAAAGCCACCGAAAATCGTAATGGGTAAAACAAAGATAGCATTCAAAAAGAGCGTTAGATACTTAGGGGTACACTTCGACCAGGACCTCAAACCAACCACACACATAAAGACAAGGCGCGCGAAATTAGATAAAACTTTCGGTCGTTTACGCCGTCTCGCACGGGCTGAATGGGGGCTGCGCTTTCCGGCTATGTCCACCATCTACAGGGGCTACTTACTGCCTGTTGTCACTTATGCGGCAGCAGGTTGGAGTGACCTATGTGGAGTGGAGGAATGGAAGGCTCTTAAGGTCCTGCAACGTCGAGCCCTGATTACGATGACGTGTTCATACAAGACGGCATCGTATGAGGGACTTTGTGTAATTGCAGGGGCAGTGCCAATTCGGCTTGTGATTGACGAACGTTGCGCCCGTTACAATCTTCGTACTGGCAAACAGGCAACCCTTGGAACCGTGACCGTGCAGCCAGATGGCGAAGAAGGCCTTGTCTCCCTCAGAAAATAAACCATTCGCAGATGGCAAGAACAGTGGTCCTCAACGGACGACGGACGTATGACATTCAACTTCTTCCTCGACGTTACTAAACGTCTAGCGAGCAAACACATCAGCCCAAATTTCCGGCTTACCCAGATGTTAACCGGTCACGGCTGTTTTAAAGATAGACTCTTCAAGTACGGACTCGAAAAGAATCGCATATGCCCCCAATGCAACAAAGGGTGGGATACTGATCAGCACTTACTGCTAAAATGCACCGAGTTCGAGCCTCAGCGTGAGGTGCTCCAGAGCATAGAAGGGTGGGCGCGGAGTGGCCACAAATCAGGCGTGTTCTTGTCTCCCCAAATTCCTTTAAAGTATTCAATGGTTTCAGCAAAGATTGCCTCCACCACAAACTCAGCAGCCAATTCCAACACCGAGAAGAAGGAGGAGAGGACTATTAGACCGCGGTTCAACTGGCATCCACCCAGTTGTTGTCGGAGCATTTGGGCATGGGTGTACCGAACTCACGATTTGTAAGGACTCTGTGCATCTCGGGTGTCAGTCCGAAGTTAGGTGAGTGTGAGAACGTGTGAAGAATGGACGAATGAATGTGAACAAAACTGGGTGTCTTCTTCGGGAGACAGGGGGAAGAGGCCACGTCCCCTCTTGATCAAGTGGTATGTCGACCAATACATAATTGGTACTATGGGGGGCCCATTCCAAGCTCCACTTCAACCAGAGTCTCTTTATTTCTTGAGATGGGAGGAGTGTTGTGGGCCCACGTGAGGTTGAATTCGTAGTGGCTGTGGTTAGATACCACACGCAATGAGGATTTTTGATTATACCTCCGGTAAATGTCCACTCTTGGTTTCGGCCGAGAGTGTCACTTAAAGTGTAGAATAGATGGGACTTCGCAGCGCGAGTGTGCCCAAAAGGGTGAGGTCTCGGATTCCGGACGGCGGAGGCGGACTTAGGTCCACGTTACATTAATTAATCATACCATGACTCTTGATGACACAAAAGTGCTGCTTTTAACTGACGATGTAAACGTTCGACGAGACCATTGGCTTGCGGATGATATGGCGTGGTGTGCAGGTGTTTTATTCCATACATCTTCAATAACGACTGGAATAACGACGATTCGAATTGCAGACCTTGGTCCGAAGTTATACGTTTCGGTACTCCGTGGCGTGAAATTCAGTGCAGTGATAGCGCATGTGCTATTGTCTCGGTAGTTACATTGGATAACGGGACAGCCTCAGGAAGCCTTGTGAATCGGTCGATGATCGTTAAACACTGGTTAAAGCCTCTTGATGTTTTTAAAGACACTGGGTCGATATGAATGTGCTCGAATCGTTCAGTTGGAGGTTCAAAACTGGCGATCGGTGATGATGTGTGTCTTTGAATTTTATTTTTCTTGCAATCGATGCAGGATTTCACCCATTCACGGCAGTCTTTATTAATCGACAGCCAGACGTATCGTTTAGAGATCATTTTGAATGATCCTTTGATTCCCGGGTGAGCGAGCGTGTGTAGTGAATCGAACACTTTCTTTCTCAGCGGTCCTGGAACGTATGGTCGCACCGTACCGGACGCAATGTCACAGTGCAATGCTAAACCGTTGTCGAAATTGATTCGTCGAAGCTGCAACGCGGTTGTCTGTTGTAGCAGTTGAAGCTCAAGATCTTGCTTCTGAGCATCGGCAAATTCTTCCGATGTGATAGCAGTAGACACTGCTTCGACTCGTGACAATGTGTCAGCGACAATATTGTCGTTGCCCGACACATGCCTAATGTCAGTCGTAAATTGACCGATGAAATCCAAACAGCGGAATTGCCATGGTGAAGCTCTCTCCGTACGCTGTTCAAATGCGTGTTGAAGCGGTTTGTGGTCTGTATAGATCGTTACGTGTCGACTTTCGAAAATTTGCCGGAAATGTCTCACGGCTTCGTAGATCACGTGTAGTTCTCGATCATCAGTCGACAATTTTTGGATCGACGGCTGTATTTCCTGGCTAAAGAATGCCAGCGGCTGCCAGTCATTGTTCACACGTTGCTGAAGGACGGCACCGATCCCGATTTCTGATGCATCGGTAAAAACTGCCTAACCCACGTCGGTTCTTGGGTGCACGAGTAGTTTTGCATCAGCGAGAGATTGCTTAGCGGCATCAAAAGCGTTTTGCAAATCAGCTGTCCAGTTGACAGGATGCTATCCTTTGATTTTTGGTCCTTCCAGTACTTTATTTAGCGGCGCTAAAATTTCTGCAGCTTTCTTAATGAACTTTCTGTAGAAAGTAATTGTGCCAAGGAATCCACGAAGTGCCTTAACGGTTTTAGGAGGCTGGAAATTAACGATAGCCTCAACTTTTTCCGGCAATGGTTTAATGCCGTGTTCGTTGCTTAAATAACCGCGGAATTTAACTTCGGTTTTGCCTAGATGGTACTTCGCAACGTTTATCACTAGTCCGTAATCACGAAGACGTTGAGAAAATATCTTGAGGTGTTTTAAATGCTCCTCTTCGTCTTTGGATGCCACTAGTATATCGTCAATATATGGAAATATGAAATCCAGATCACGGGTGATTTTGTCGATAAATCTCTGGAACGTCTGTGCTGCATTTTTGAGTCCAAAAGTCATGTATAAAAACTTGAATAAGCCAAACGGAGTGATAATAGCTAGTTTCTCGACATCTTCTGGAGCTACTCTAAGTTGGCGAAAATCTTTGGTAAAATCGACAACAGAGAAGATTCGTTTCCCATGTAAACACGCGGCAAAATCATCCATATATCGAAGCGCATATTTATCGATAAGAGTACGGTCGTTTAATAGGCGATAATCGCCACATGGTCTCCATCCACCGTCCTTTTTCTGGACCATGTGTAATGGCGAAGAGCAAGCATTCTACGATGGCCGACAAATGCCTTGCTCAATCATCTTGCGAAACTTCTCTTGAGCAATTTTTAAATTGTCAGGCGATAAGCGGCGGGCTTTGCTAGAAGCAGGTGGACCAGGTGTTGTACGAACGTGGTGCACAGTTGAATGTTTCCTTTTTTTAATGTCGGACGGATCAGGTCGTGTGATATCGGCGAACTCACGTAGCAGTTTCATATAAACGGAATCGCCATCCACAGTCTTGATTTCGTCCAATGCTGTTGTTGCGTGGAAATAACCAGATGATGTCAAACCTGTAATGCCTTCACGTAAGTATTTGCATTTAAGGTTGACTAGCAAGTCAAAATGACTCAAAAAATCGGCCCCAAGTATGCGTTTAGTGACATCGGCAACAATAAAATTCCACGTGAAATCTCGACGCAGTCCGAGATTCAGCGTTTGTAATGATAAATCATAGGTTTCGATAATTGTGCCGTTTGCGACATAAAGCTAATAACCTATGGGAGTTGTTTGTGATTTCATCGGGCCGCGAGGAAAAACTGATAAATCAGAGCCAGTGTCCACGAAAAACTCGGTCCCAGTGAGTCGATCTTTAATAAATAATCGGCGTGAAACCGATTGAGAATCACTCTCCACCGCTAGTGATTCTCGTTGGCATTAACCCTGCCATTTACAGCCGGGTGCGCATGATTAGGCGTTTTTACCATGCTTGTAATGATACCAGCAATAGTCGAATTTTTCAACTATCCGAGGACGATGGTGTCGGTATGCTCTGGATCGTGTATTTGGAAGTTGCTCCTGAGCAAGCATTTCACTAACCTCGGCAGTCAACAGTGCAAGTTGCTAACGCAAAGCAGCGATTTCCTCTGCGGCGGATGCGTTCATTTTAAAATATGAAATATAGAAATAATATTTCAAATAATAATATCACCTGCACTTGAAATGATTTTATTTTGATTTTTTTGCGTATCCAGCGATGACTCGCCACTCAGGAATATTCGGCTGACTCTCTGGCTCAATCCTCGAAACTATTACTGATGACGTAGCTACCGGAAAATTTAATGCGACACTGTATGAAATAGGCAATTTTAGTTAAAGCGCGTGAAAACTTTTATCACTATTTGATTTGCACTAATGGTCCCACGAATTAACACTGATGCGGCATAGCGTCCATAAGATGCCCAGCAATGTACCAGCGGTGATAAAAGATAAAAACTGCACTATGATAAGAAAATTCACTGCATTAATTAAAAAACAAATTCACACAAAAATTACTGTGAATGAAAAATCACGGTCTCGTCGATTAATCGGCAATGCGACAAAAATATTGGCGGCAAAACGATGCGAGAACTCGCGGAATTTTCACACTGTGTAATGCACGTGTTCGACGCTTCCCTTAAAAAGATCACCGTCGAGGTCACCAATTTAGTGGTTGAGGTAATATTATAAATTATTTACACCAACTAATTATGTTAAACAAATGTTTTATTTAACTAACGAAGTAACACAGTAATAGTAAGTATACAGAAAAAGAAAAATGCTCGGACGCGTGTATGCAGTCCAGCAGTATATGACTTATTGTCTCTACGAATGAGGTAGGGACGGAAAAATGAAAAATCGATGTTTGACGTAAGCTGCCGAAATTTATCGATCGCTTCACCTAGTAGCAACGCATACATATATATATATATATATATGGTGGTTCGGCTTCAGTCCGTGAGATGGTATCCACAACAAAAAATGAACTATATTAATTGAGAAACGACAAGTATTATAGTGCCCTGGCGGACCTGATATTACGGTAGAATTACGGTAAGTTACCGTAGATTACGGTACGAGGGTAATATACCGTAACATACCGTATCTTACCGTAGTTCTACCGTAACCCTACCGTAGTCATACCGCAATCCTACCGTAGTTCTACCGTAATCCTACCGTAATTTACCGTAACCCTACCGTAATCTACCGTAACCCTACCGTAATTTACCGTGACCCTACCGTAATTTACCGTGATCCTACCGTAATTTTCGGTCGTTCTACTGTATTTTACCGTACTTCTGCCATAATATTACCGCAATTCTACCTCAATCCTGCCATCTCATGACTGCAAGATAGGGTAAATTAACGGTAGAACTATGATAAAAATACGGTATCTATTGTTACGTCTAACATACAACACAGTCTCTTATTTTGAGTCAAGACACTTAAGTCCTTTACTCGGGCGACGGAGACCTCGTCGTTACGGTAATGAGTATGAAATAGTAATCAGTATGAAGAATTGTTTTAAAAATAATAAACAAGCTTGAGAACTTACAGTTGATTATATGAAGTTTATTCAGATTCTGTTGTACAATTAAGTTGTTGTTGGTTGGAAGAGCGTTCAGTTATTGCCGACCGTATGAAAACCGAGGTAGAGATTCCACGTTTAAATTCTGTTTGATTAGTACCTCTAGGTTGATTGCATGGATTAATAATATTTAAATCGTTGAGGGGTTTACAGAATAACATTTTAAAAGAGGCGAGCGAAGATGTTAAATCGCGACAGAGGCTTAGACTCGACTGGACCGAACCGAGAACAACCCGCTGGACTGAAAAACCGCGAGTTTATATAGACTAAAATCGAGGGGAAATGTCATACGCTGTGACTGCCCCCTCTGCTCTTGTAATAAAAGAAACTGCAAGTCTTATCAGCATTTAGTTTTCTTTTTGGGTCTCTGGTGACTTCTGAGCACTTCTCCGCTAGTGATTCATTTCCTGTACGTACAGTAGCCAAGGATAAATAGAGATTAACTCAAGGAGAAAAAAAACAGAAAAAGAAGTATAATTGATATTTAATTTATCTTTTTAATTATTTAAATTCGAGTTGTCCTTTTCATATCTCTAATTTGAATAACAGTTACTTGAAGGAATTGACATCCCTCTGAGAAGTGAGAAATTGTATAATTTGGCGTAAGAAGGTTCTGGAAACGATCACCTTGGTCAATTAAATATAGATTTGTCCTTGATGACATAAGTTATCTTGGTTTAACTTCCAAATTGATAGATGAAAGGGTGTCATCTAGGAGACACCGCTTGGTACCAAAGGTGGTAAAAGAATTGTTAGACCCCTACGAGAGTACCCAAAATAGTGGGTCCGAGGAGTAATATCGTGAAAAAGAAAAGAAGGAAAAGAGTTCTAGGTGGTAGGGCGACCACCGATCGTGGTCGGGAGCAGAAAAAGAAAAAGAGTCGTTGGTGATTAAAATGAGGGCACTTGATTGGTCAAGTAATAGCCTCATCCGTACTGGTACCACGGCACGCGTCATTGAAGCTTGACCCTTGGGTCACGGATGGAAGGGTGACACCTTGAGGAGTACTACTTATTACCAGAGGTGGTAGGGGAGTCGCTTGGTAAAATAAACAAGCGCGATGTCAGAACCGAAGGTTTAAGCTTATGAATCACTCGGCTGCGGTAATAAAGAAATAAGAAATCAAGAACTAATACTGATGTTTATTAATCTTACTCGTTGACTTGGGACTCTTGCCCCCTTTCCCCTTCTGCAAACGGAAGTGCCGACATGGAGCACACTTGCACATATCAATAGATGTATATGAATTTATTTTTCTCTTATCGAGTTATTATTCAAACTATCCTTATTTAATTAATTATATATTTTTTAAAAGAATTTACTTGTTAAGTTATTCTTACTATTATATTATTAATAATAATGATCCTCTAATGATAAATGCAATTTGTAGTATAATAACCGTTTAAAGGTCCTTTTCTCTAGGGTTTTTGATAATCTCAATTAAGCATGCATATATATGGATATACATGTGCATGTTGAATTAACTATTATGTTATATCTTTATGAAATTGTTTTTCAGATAGTCATGTGTATGTGTTTCTTTTATGTGTATATGCAGGCACTCGGGCACTGGTTCTTATTGATATATATAGTTTCCTACCGATAGATTTAGTATATTAGTAGTATTTAATTATCAGAACCTTAGCTCAGTTGCGACTACGGTTTAGTGTTTTATTAAACGTGATGAATGTATTCATGGGGAATCGGTTTTTGTGTGAAGTGTTTTCAGAGTTTACCTCGTTAGGTGATACAAGTTATAATTGTAATTTTGATGTGTTCGCTGTGTTTGTTACTGTAATAATAATACCGTATCGTTACTCTCAATAAACAAATTACATTTGAATATAGAAGAACACACACAGCTCTCACCGCTCTAGATCTCATCGTTACGCGTATTGTCCTCCTTCCAGGAGTGGGCTACTGTGGTGACAATACCACTGCTTATGTGCCGCGATTGTTTCTTATATCGGAGTACGATGAAATTTGATATTAAGACTTCTGTGTTCTCCACTCTGGTCATAACACGATAAGCCTTAATACGCATATACATATATACAGGCATACTGTTTTAATTTATTGTGTTTTAAGTTACTTATTGTACGAATTGTCAACCAATAGAAATATATATATATATATATATATATATGTATCTTTTATATACATAGACATATCTTTATCCGAGGGATCTCAGTATTTTTATTAGTTGTTTCTACGTTCTTTTATATTTATGAATAATTTCGTCTTTATCTCATTATCATTATTATTATTAATTTTTTTGTGATCTCTACTCTGGTCATAACACTATTTGTGCGATCATCAAAACAAAGTTCTGGTTCTTCACTATTATGAGTAATATCTTTAGTGTTGATTACAATACAGCCTACTAGGTATCGTACACTGCCGCATTACGGTGGTTCACGGTAAATAATTTACGTGATTAATTATAGGACATGTTTGTTCATACTTGAGAAGTTCTAATAAATCCACGCTGCGTAAATGTAAGGACCTTATTCCCACACCATTTCTATCGATTCATTTTGTCTTTGTTTGGCAGATGGCGCCATGTAAATTTTCGATTCGAGTAATAAAATCCTAAGTAAGCATCAATTTCCAAAATAATAGGTTAGAGAAATAAAAGTGACTCAAAGGTTATTCTGTACTAATTTATGAAATGGTACAGCAATTGGGAGATTTTCCGAAAACATTTTCTTACAAGGTAATTAACTTTAAGATTATGTTAGTGTTTATAAATTTTAAAAACTTATTATTTATAACAGTGCCGATGAAATTGAATATTTTCAATAAATTTTTTCCATTCACGGAAGCCAAATTTGAAGATAAATAGATCATTTGCTAAAAATTATATATATATTATAATCATAATTATATTTATATATATATATTATATAATCAACGTAACTGAAGAATAGCATAAAAAATTACTCAATTTCTATAAAAACTTTTTTTCATCGATGCATCGAGTGATTAATTAATCGTTATTAATGTAACAGGTACAAAAACTTTTTCAGGTCGGTGATGCAGCAATATTTTTACATGAGATGACTTATCATGATATCTTGGCTCGCCAAAATCGACGAGTGAGGTATATGGAAATTAATTATTATAAATTAACGGTATTACATTTGCCTAATAACTGTACTTCGATTTATAACTGCATATAAATATTTTAAAGGAAATGTGCACTCGAGAGGAGGGTCACCGTGACACCTAATGATGATCACCACAATGAATAACCGTAACTTACGGTAGAGCTACCGTAACTTACGGTAAAGCTACCGTAACTAACGGTAGTTTAACGGTACTTCTACCGTAACTCACGGTACTTCTACCGTAACTCACGGTACTTCTACCGTAGCTCATAGTACTTCTATCGTAACTCATGGTACTTCTACCGTAACTCACGGTACTTCTACCGTAACTTACGGTAATTTTACGGTGGCTCTACCGTAACTTAGGTAGTTTAACGGTACTTCTACCGTAACTTGCGGTACTTTTACCGTAACTTACGGTACTTCTACCGTAACTTACGGTAGAAGTACCGTAACTTACGGTAGTTCTACCGTAATTTTACGGTGGAGCTAACGTTACACCACCGTAGGTTACGGTAGCTATACCGTAAGTTACGCTAGAACTACCGTAAGTTACGGTAAACCTACCGTAGACCTACCGTAATATTAGATCCGCCAGGGTGATAAAGTGATCAGCAAGTGCTTTCATTCTGAATGGTAATTTTTTAATTTATAATTGAAACGTAAATAACTATAGGATAAAGATTAAGATTTGTTGTCTATGCAGGAGGTATTGATATTTGAACTTTAAAAAAAAATAATGATAATAATAATACTAATGATGATAATAATCGTAACTTTAATATTGAGAAAAATTTATGACATGTACTATGAAATTGATTATTTGGAATGTTAGGATTCCCTATGTTGACACCCAGGTTCCGGGTTATGATTTAGACACTCATTTTCAAAGTTTATTTTTCCGGGCATACTCGAAAAGTAGATACAGCGAATACTATCAAAGCTTTAAATCGCGCTGTATCCTTGTTTGGTCCACCTACTCATGTAATAGCAGATCAAGGTAGATGTTTTACCGGCAAAGAGTTCCAAGATTTTTGTACCTCTCAAAATATTAAATTACACTTAATAGCAACGGGGGCTAGAAGGGCAAATGGTCAGGTTGAACGAGTAATGAGTACTCTTAAAAATATGTTTACTACAGTTGAAACAAACGGGTGCTCATGGCAGGTGGCAATAGATGAGGTTCAATTAGCGATGAATTGCACTACCAATCGTGTCACCAAAGCTAGTTCACTAGAATTGTTAATTGGTAGAGTAGCGCGACCGTTTGGGTTAATAGTCAATGATAATGAAAAAGAAGTCGATATCTCTGATGTAAGACAAGATGCGATTGAAAATATAGAAAAGAATGCTAAATATGATAAGTCTCGATTTGATAAGAATAAAGCAAAGGTAATTAGATTCAAGTTAGCTGATTTTGTTTTAATTAAAAACGAAGAAAGAAATCAAACTAAGCTTGATCCAAAGTTCAGAGGTCCATTCGTGGTAGTAGAAGTTCTCGATAATGATCGGTATACTTTAAAATCTTTAAGCTGTAATAGAACTTACAAATATAGTCATGAGAACTTAAGAAAAATGCCGGAAAGTCATATTCCTAGCGAGTCGGATGTTTCAGATGGGAGTGTTGATGAAAGAGACTCTGAGGCAGAGTCTTGAGCCACCAGGGGGAAGGTCAAGCACTAATGACAGAAAAAAGATCGCACCACTTGCACCAGGATGTAGGTCGTAACTGCGAACCGGGAGTGGTTTGTTCACGGGCGATGGGCATCTGGTGAAGTGGCGGGGGTCTGAAGTTTTTGAGAAGTCGCACCATACGTATCATACAGTAACTGTTGATAGTATGGCGGGGGCTTGGATAAAAGATTGCATAGTTGTGGCTTTGGCAATATTGGACAGAAAAAGATCGCACTACTTGCGCCAGGTTGTAGGTCGTAACTGCAAACCGGGAGTGGTTTGTTCAGGGGGTGATGGGCAACTGGTGAAGTGGCGGGGGTCTGGAGTTTCTGGAAGTCGCACTACACGTATCATACTGTGGCAGTTGATAGTGTGGCGGGCGCTTGAAAAAGTGTACCTAGTTATGAGAAAACTTAAAATTCAAAAATCTCGATCAAAAACATTTCGTATATTTGTTATGCATTTTTGTCTGTAAAGGCCAACTAAAAACGAAAATTTTGAATAAAAAAACATTGAATTTCTACCATTATTACGAAAGTTATGATCAAAAAACCATAAAAAGAGCGGTTTTTTTGTTTCAAATTCGATATTTTTTGAACGACTAATCAAAAAGATCTCAAAATTTACCGGGAAGCCTCTTTTGAGGGGTACTAAAAAATACCAAAAATTGAAGAAAATCGGAAAAATTAATTTTTGAAACCGTCCGATTTGGCGTGGAATGCCCCATATAGATAAATTTTTTTTAAGTTATATTTTCATGAAAAAATAATATGATGTCCAAAAAAAACATTTAATAAATGAAAATTAAATTATTAATTTAACAAACCATATACTGCAAAGATATCTTGAATTTTCATATGTATAATTCAATTTATTTCAGAAAAAACAGATTTTACAGCCTTGGCTTACAGGACCTTTTTTGTAGCAAATTTGATTTCCTACAAATTTGTCATTTACTTTTTTTCGGTAACTACAATATTTTCTACGAAAAACTCAAAAAATCGCTAAAAATCGACTTTTACATTTTTTAACTCTGACCCCGTTCCTGTCACATAAATTTTACTGTAGGAACTTTTGAAGTATAAAGGTTCCCCTACAACTTCTGCCTATGGACAGTAAAAAAAACGTGAAATGCAGCAGAGCTATAGATAATTGAAAAAAAAAACCTCCACTTTACATGCTAAATGAATGGGAAAATTTCAAATTCAATTAGCGAGTTCTTAAAATTAAAATTAAGGGCTCAAATTTTGTGGAAAATTTTTTTTTTATGTCTAGAACAATATTCCGTCAATAGAGCAAAAAAAAAAAATAGTCGTTTCAAATGAGCCACCCTAATATATATATATATATATATATATATATATATATATATATATATATTAGGGTGCTTCGTTTGAGATGACTATTTTTTTTTTCCAAGTCCCATGTCAAAATATCATTGTACCCATTGAAAAAAAAATTCTCACCAAAAATGAGCTCTTAGTTTTAATTTTAAGTACTCGCTAAATGAATTTGAAATTCTCCCATTTGATTAACACGTAAATTTTAATTTTATTTTTTCAATTATCTATAGCTTTACGGCATTTCAAGATATTTGATTGATCATAGGTGGAAATCACAGAGGAATCGTTCCTCTTTGAAAGTGCTTGTAGCTAATTTATGTTTTGTAACCGACCTCACCGGTAAAAAATCTTAAAGCCAATTTTTTCTCAAATTTCATGGTTTCTTTTATTTTACTCACAAACCATTAACTTTACGACAAAATTATACAGGACTTTTTTTGTAGAAAATTTGATTTCCTACAAAAAAAATCGTGTAAGACATTACCGTAGAGCTAGTAGTTTTCGAGATAAATCCAATTAAACATCTCAAAATTTGAAAAATCGCTGTTTTATCCAAGATTTTAGTACTTTTTGGTAAAATCATTGCTGAAAACACAAATAATGTATAAGAACAAAATATAAAAATACATATTACACATTTATATGTAAATATAAAAAGTATGAAACAATTATCTTTTTACTGAGAGAGAAAGTAATTAAAAAAGCTTCCGATTGTCGGACAGAGGCGATTGGATTAAGTGAAGAAAAGACGGAGGAAATGTAGTAGGAGACAGTTTTGTTTTATATAACAGGGCTAAGCTGCTACTCTGGTCGTCCTTTTTAAGGGCGCCACTGGAAGTATTAACGGTCTTCCAGAACCGGGTCTTAATGTTCAGGGTCGTGTGAGTTAAGAGTAAGAGAGAGGAGAGGGAGGATAAATTATAAATAAATTAGACACAGTTAGAATTTACACTTTTTACCTTTTATTTAATTGACCTTGACAATCTCTTATTTTATTTAACAAACCCTTTATCTTTTATAAATCTTATAACCTTATTTTATAAACCTTATTAACCTAATGTCAACTACCTTTGACGATTTCCTAAACCTTTATTACCGATTTATTATTAAGCCACTACCTTGGCTGTACACACACGCAACTTATTCTATACACGCCAACTACCTTTGGCTTTACACACACACGCAACTTATTTTATAACTATGCCAACTACCTTTGGCTTTACACACACATTACCGAGTCCCCGGACTTTTTATCACACACACACACACGGTTAAAATGGCGTCTGATTCTCGCCTACTTTTCCCGCCACGATTTTATTTTAATAATTTAGTTAATCTTTGAATTAATAAAATTGATTAACTAAATTAATCTTTTTTCGACTTTTACTTTTATTTTATCAATTTCCTCCTTTAATAAATTTCCGTATCAACCAAAATTATTCATCGGAAATATCAACACCGCGTTCCCCCGATACTCAAAGTACGCGTTACTGACTACCTTTGACTTTATCTAATCCCTTTCTTTTCTATTAATTATTAATTTTAATCTTTAATTTATTCTTATAAATTCAATTTTCTCGTTACTTAATTTTTCATTTTAATCTCCCGGTGATTCTAATTTTTAATTATTCCCGGAGACTAATTATTTCAAATCTCTACTTGATTTTAGATTTTATTAATTTATTGTTATTTTATATTATTAATTATTACGGACTAGACTACGACTAGAATCGCGAGGATTTCCGGCGTGTGTGGCGCACAACCTGCCTGGAAATTTTACTGCGTAGTATCTCGACGAGCGAACGACGCGGTTAAATATTTTATTTATTACAACCCGTTAATTGCGACAATATGTCACGTACTCGACGTACGACTATGTATTTTAACTAATAAATATTCCGGCCTTTATTGCCTGGAATATTTTATTAATAAATACCTGTTCTTTCCCTTTAGCGTCCTTCCCCGGGTTGCGCGTCTCGTGGATCCAAGCTTGCGGGTGTCGGGTCCGGCTTGTGTCGCTCAGCGTCTCGGCTGTCCTGCGTGTACGTTTTGTCTTTTTTCTCAGCTCGTATCTCCTTCACCTGCTTTTATGACGATATTAGAAAAGTATTTTACGGATACCGGCCGTATGCCTGGTACCCTTTTTTTTGATTTATCAATTTTATCGCTTGGTTCCACAATGGTAGCCAAGTCTCAATTTTATAATTACCTTTTTTTCTTAGCGGTGTTTGGTGGACAGCGTCTCTCGTGGCTCTCTCACTGGAGGTTCCGGTCGGACTAACTTACCCGGCTCTCGTCTTCCGCACTTAACTTTTTTTCGGGTGCGCTTCACTCGGACATCTTCGGAAAATTAACCACTCCTACTTACTACTAAGTGGGACTGACGACGAACTCCCCTAATTTCCACGCCCGACGACAAGTCGCTATATCTACCCCGGATAACCCTGGGGCAGTAAATCGATTTACCGACCGCGTGTATCATAGGTGTTTTAATTAATCAGCCGGGAAAATTTAAATTCTCCCCGTTACACTCCCCCCTGCCAGACTGTCGCCCGGGTGGGTGAAATTTACAGGTGTTCGTCGTCCAAGGATCCAGGAACAGCGGTTAAATTAAGAGATTTGACGTGGATTATGAAAATGAAATGAATAATTTATTTTGATTACAGGTTACATCCTCTTTACTCTTCCCGTTCCTCGGGACTGTCTAAGTCCAACTTATCTTCTGGATGTACTTCCAACTCGAGAACATCTCCTTCCTGAAATTCTCGATCATCGAACGGTGGTATGTCTTCGCAGCCTGAGTCGGCAGGGACGTACCCTTGTTCCCAGTTAATACCGGGGGGCACCACGTAATCCATATGTTCCATGTTTGGCCCGTTCTTCCCCTTCTTCCTCTTTTTCTTCTTTTTATTCAAGGTCCCAGACGCCTGAGCCTGAGAACCTTCAGCCTGGACAACGACTCGTGGTTGAACCCGTCGTCCGGCTGGGCCTTTAGCTACTGCTGGTTTCTTTGATGTTGACAGCGGTTTGCGTGTTTCTGGTCTTACTGACGTAGCGCTTGTTGGTGTCGTGTCAGATGTTCGGATAATGCGTACTGGTGGCTCGACTGCGGATATTGAGGCAACACGTACTGATGACTTGACTGATGTTGTTGGCAATGCTCTGGCTTCATCTTGCCAGGCGATGTCGTCTGGTCGAGATGACGGTCCTGGGAGTTGCTCCGATTCAACTACTCCAGAAACCGGGTTCTCTTGACCTGCATGTTCTTGTAGTTTAGTTGTTGTCGATGAGGCCGCCTGGAAGTCTGCCACAGCTCTGGCTCGAACAGTCATCAGTAGATCGGGTATATCCACCTGACCCTGACTCCACTGACTAACTCGCCATCTTGGTTCGATATGCATTGACAGCTTTTTGATACCTTGTCGTAAAATCTCCTTCTCAGGGAGGGCCAACACTCGAGCTAACTTAGCTTGGCGTAACTGTCGCCTCTTGACGTTCTTTCGGTGGCGGTTCTCAGCGCGACTCAATTCTGCTGGTGGCGGTTTAATAATTGCTACTTGTTGAGAGGATCCAGTAGATTTCTCTGGTCTTGGCTTGACTTCACTCACCGCTGCTGGTGGTCTGTTAATCGCAGCACCTTGGTGAGTGACTTTAGTGGATCCTTGTGGTCTCGGTTTAACCTCACTCACTGCTGTAGGTAGACTAGGAGTTGCAGCAACCTGGTGAGTGATTACAGTAGATCTTTCCTGTCTTGATCTCGAGCGAGGAGTGTCACTGGTCGATGGACCTGCCTCGACGTTCCTGAGATGGGTGGGGGCGGTTGGTCGGTCCCCAGACATCACCTGGCCTAGTCTTCTTGGAGTTGACTGGCATGGTGTCCTCTGCTCTTCGCCCTCAGGTGTCCACAACCTGCCTGGTTGGTTAACTGCCAACCGGCGATGGGGGCGTCTGCCTGGAGGTCCGTAAGGTCGGTCTGCCTCCGGATTCCGGCGATATCTTCTGCGGGTGGCCTCTGTCCACCCGGGTACTCCCTCCCGGGACCTCTTTCTTGATCTTTCCATCTGTAATAAAAATAGATTAGCCATACGTTCGAGTTATATTGAATACAAACTTATTGAGACTTTTTATTCGCTATACGAGTACTGCGGCGCGGTAATTTTAGATCGGGCGTGTAATGCGTACCGAGAGATTTACCCGCGTCATTTTTGAGTTCCACAACGAGTGGACTTACGACTTTAGTAACCGTAACCGGCCCGAGGTATTTCATCCCGAGACTAGCGCTATATTTTTGACTCTTATTACTAAGTTTTCTATTTGGGTAAAAGACCCTGTCGCCTAAATTAACCTGAGGTATATCCTGTTCAGTATTTTTATAATTTGCTTGCCGTTCATGCTCGGCCCGCATGATACTTTCAACCTTGTGTCTAAGCTCAACCAAACGCTGGACACGTTGTTTCCATTCCTCATTATCTGGAAGAAAATCTTCCATTTCACATTCCGTCATCTTATCAGATAGTCTAGGTTCTTGTCCATGCACCAAGAAATATGGAGACAATTTCAACGACGCGTGATACGAACTGTTGTATGCTAGTTGGAATTCCCCTAGATGGTCATCCCATCTGGTCTGGTCCTTATTGATATAAGCTCGAATCATCGGCTTTAAGGTTCGATTAATTCTTTCCACCGGATTAGCTTGTGGATGAGCGACAGCCAGTGGTGTAAACTTCACTCCAACTGATTTCAAGTAGTCCTGTACGGTCTCATTGACAAACTCCCTGCCATTATCCGTCACCAGAAACAGCGGGTAAGACCGTAGGGAAAACGTGCGTTTAAACGAGTCCAGAACAGCAGCTCCAGTATGTCGACGTAGTGGATAAAGCTCTATAAACCTAGTATATAAGTCCTGTATGACTAAAATATACTGGTGGCCTTTACTTGATCTAGTGAAAGGTCCGGTGACATCAGCAGCGACAATGGCCCAAGGTCGAATGGGTTGCCGAGTCTGCATTGGAGCTTTAGATGACGTCTGTTTATATTTAGCTTGTTTACAGATTTCGCAAGCTTGTACGTAATTCTCCACGTCTTGATACATACCAGGCCAGTAAAATCGGACCTTTAGACGTTCGTACATTTTCTCTCTCCCTAGATGTGCAGCATCTGGGTCTTCATGGTGTCTATGGAGGACTTCTTGGACTTCAGAATCTCGTAAAACCAATTTCCATGCGTGTTCATCTCCAACGATAGATTTTAATGGATCCGGCCGATGATATTCGAGTTTGTCGTCGACAATACGCCAATCCGAGTATCGCTCTGGATTGCGACGTACATTATTGAATTTAACTCCGTACCAATTTGACACTTGTAGATGTAAACAGTGATTTGAACCAAGTTGATCTGTTATTTCTAACCAGTCTTCTGGAGCAAGATCTTCATATATGCGAGATAGTGCGTCGGGACCTTCATTTTCCGTTCCTCGTCTATGCTCAATTGTGATCTGGTGAGATAATAGCTCCATAGCCCAACGAGCTAGCCTGCCATTCGGATCTCGTAGCGAATGCAGCCATTTTAATGCCGCGTGATCGGTGACAACAGTAAAGGGGGTGCCTTCAAGATAACAACGCAACTTACGAACTGCCCAGACTACAGCCAGACACTCCTTTTCGGTAGTGGTATATCGAGTCTCAGCACCCTTGAGTTGACGACTTAAACAGATGATAAGAAATTCTTTGTGTGTCTCAGGATCCCGTTGTACTAAGAATGCCCCAAGTCCCGTATCACAAGCGTCGGTGTATAAATAATATGGAAGTCCAACCTTCGGTACTGACAGTGGCTGAGCATCTATTAATGCTCGCTTGAGCTTTTGGAAAGATTCTTCTTCCAGGTCTCCCCACTTCCATTCCGTTGTAACGCCCGTTAGTTTGTTTAGAGGACCTTGAGCTTTTGCGACATCCTGCAAATGTCTGTGATACCAATTGACGAGACCTAGAAAACTACGAAGCTGTTTTCTGTTCGTCGGACGAGGGTAGTTGATGATTGGTGCTATCTTCTCTGGATCTGTATGGAGACCATCTTTATTTACTAGAAACCCCAAAAATTTGACTTCAGGTCGACAAAATTTGCATTTTTCAGGATTTATGAGTAGACCAGCGTCTCTGAAGACTTCAAATACCAAACTTAGAATTTTCTTATGTTCTTCAATCGTCTCACTGATGACTATCCAGTCGTCTAAATATGCAAAGACTTGGTCAGCCCATTTCATCGGAAATTCTCGTTCAACCAAAATTTTGTGGAATCTTTCCTTTAACTTGTCCATAGCTTTTTGAAATGTACTTGGTGCACCTACTAGTCCATATGGCATCCGCAACCACTCAAATTGCCCTCGTCCTTCCACGGAAAAAGCGGTGAGAGGAATCGACGCAATAGCCATGCGGATTTGATGGAAAGCTTCTTTTAGATCCATCGTGCTTATATACACTGCACCATGTAATGCGCTTAATATGCGTAACATATTAGGTAATGGATGAGCTGGTGGTATCGTGACTCGATTTATGGGTCTATAGTCAACGCAAAATCTCCAAGTATTATTCGGTTTCGCTACCATGACCGGTGAACATGACCACACGCTGTAGCTTGGTCTTATAAACTTTTTCTCAAGTAATTCATCAATCTGTCTGTTCAACTCTTCATTTATGACGGGACTGCGTCTGTACGGTTTTATTCTGACTGGTTTGGCATCAGGCTTCAGAACAATCTCGTGTTCAATAATGTTAGTGAGTCCTCGACTTGGCATAACTTCAAATTTCGCCATTTCAAATTTAATGAAATTTTTGAAGTCGGTTTCTTGATCTTCTGCTATTGATGCGCACCTCGTCACGTTTTCTTTGCAAGAAATGAGTTCAAACGGATATATCTCGTGACTACCACTGAACTGCCAAGTTCTATCTTTACTGTTAATTATTACTCCAAATTGTAACGCAAAATCCATTCCCAAAACTACAGAATGACCAAGATCTTCAATTATACTTAGATATTGTTCTCCCGCTACCGAACCAATCTGTATGATAAACGGAGCGCCACCCAGACTTTTACACAGCGTGTGATTTGCCAGCAGAACCCCACGTTTTTGCGTTTCGTCAGGTCTAAGTTCTCCTGACGCGTACTCTCTGATGTCACGATACACCTTGGCATTGAGATAGGATCTTTCACTGCCAGTGTCCAGAATGCCATTAAGTTTAATACCAAAAATCCAGAGTAACACTGGTATTCTTGCAGTGAATTCAGGTGGTCTTGGTCCTGAAGCAGGAACAAAAATTTTCCTTTCCGCTAGACGATATTTAATGGCAGCTGACAATGGCTGATTCTGGAGTACTTTTGGAATGAAGACTTCTCGAGGTGAATGTATTGTCTTGGTATCTACTGCCTGTGACTCTGGATTGTTTACTTCCAGAGTACACGGCGAAGATACGTTGAACTCGAGGTCCACTGGCTCCAAACCCGGCTGGAATTCATCTTCCCATGGTGTTTCTGGTTCATCATCCTGCTCCATTGTAGTCGTAATTAAATTAATACTGGGGTTTTGGTTTGGTTGATTAAGATCTTGTATAATAAAATTTGGATCTTCCATTAGTTGAATTAACTGATTAACAGTTTTGATAGAATCAGTCGTTAGATCTTCCTGAATTAACTTGATGATTTCCTCAATGTCTATTTTATTTAAAGACATGGTGGCTAAGCGTGTGACACTGCCTGGAATGGCACGTAGCGGCGAAGTAGGTACTACAACTGCCTGCGACACTACCTTCCGGCTATTCTGTTGAGGTATACTGCCAAGTTGAGAATATCGCGGCGAAGTAGATACTACAACTGCCTGCAATGTTTCACACTGGCTAACAGGTTCAGGCGTACTGCCTAGTTGAGAATACTGCGGCGTAGTAGCTAGTACAACTGCCTGCGATATTTCAGACTGGCGAACGCTGCCTGGATGAGGACATTGCGGCGTAGTAGCTAGTACAACTGCCTGCGATGTCTCCAACCGGCTATTCTTTGTGTCTTGAGTCGATATATTTAACCCCTGTGTTGTTCTTGCGACATCCTGAGCCGACGGGGAGTTCGATTCAGGTATTAGTCGTTTTTTCGGTTGTCACCTGGACTATCGATATTCTCTTGTTGAACTGGAGTTCGACATTCTGGTGATGTTGAATTTTTCGGTATGTTGTCATTTGCGTAAACTAATGTTACATTTACTTCTCGTATGTCCGGTCTCAAAACAGATGTTACAGACTTCTTGTCTGGGGTTCTCACATACCTCAAAGACGTGTCCTGGGACCCCACAGTTAAAACACGGTCTTGTATATCTCGGAGCCACTACTGGATTTTGATTGAAACCTGATGTTCCTACTGAAGTTTGATTCATACGAGGTCTGAATTGTTGTGGTCTTGTATTGTATTGGTTGTTTTGAGGTCTGTAATAATTTGTATTATTCCTCATCTGTACCCCATATTTATTATTGTATGTTCCGGATGGTGGTGCTACCATAAGGTTACATCTTGAAGGTTCCAAGTCCTCTTCTTCATAAACTAGATCATCACTCGGCGACTGAAGCATATTAAATCTTGTTTTTTCTTGGAATTTGACAGTTTTATTGATTACGGCTGCGGGTTGTTGAGCCTCCTCTATACATCGAGTGGCCTCGTGTAACGCATTTAACAAGTCCTCATATGAGTAAACTGATCTGGCAAAAACTAGAGTTCGAAGTTCATCTGTCAGATGGTTACGGATACAAGCGACTTGTTCTGGTACTGGAGGAGGTATCTGCATAGCTTGGTACTTCTGCTGTATTTTTAATACAAACTCGGTTACATTATCTCCTGGTTTCATTCGCATCTTGCTGATTTCCATAATAATTTGGTGGTCAGTTGCAGAGCTGCCGAAAGCCTTTCTGAATTCTGTCTTGAACTGATTATAGTTTGTCCATCGTAAGTAATTGGCATCAAACCATCGAGCTGCCGCTCCCTGGAGTATATAGCTCATTGCTTTCAGTAAATCCCATTCCGACCAGCCTTCTCTGTGGGCTCTGGCTTCGGCGGCGTAGAGAAAATCATTCACCGTCATGTTTTCTTGAGGATAATGTAAATTACCCATTTTTAGGCTATGCAGGATATCCTTCCACCTTCTCTCGTCGTTGTACCTGCCTAGACTCGGTTGATAGACAGGATTTGGAACGGGTGCCCCCGGCGCGTTATAAAAACCTCCCTCTGCCTGGGGGTGACTTCTTGCTCTTTCTCCTGGATAATCGTTGTTGTTATTCTGGTTGGGGACCGGGATCTGGCGTTGAGGACCCATTTGTAATTGACGTAATTGTTCTTGGAGAAAATTTATTCTGTCCCCCACTGATATATTTTGGTTGTTGGGATCCGGTCTGTCATCACGGTAGTAACCAGGTTGGTGTGGTAGTTGATCTTGAGGTTCGTGGTGTGGGAGTCTGTCAGCAGCTGGGCCCTCCCCCCTCGCCAAATGTTGGCCCATCGGGGCAACGTTTGCATTAAGTTGGAGCTCAGCTGCTCTCCAATTTACCGGTGAATTAGATTGCCACGAATTATCTCTTGAATTCCATCTATTGTTCATTTCCCGTTGATGATCCATGATTTCTCTCATTACTTGTGACAGATGATTTATTTGTATCGCGTTTTGTTCATTTATATTTCTCTGATCACACGACAATTGGCGTATCTGCCGAGTACTGTCATCCATACGGCTAAATATGCGTTGCATATCTGGAGGTATGTTGTTCTGAATGTGATTTAAGCTTCCAGCGAAATCCATCTGTTCATTCGTGATTCCATCTTGTCCAGGTACCGGCCTACGGACATCCTCAGCCTGCGTTCTGGGTGGAAAATTCCACCCATCAGCGGCTCCGATCATTCCGTGGCTATCTGGTGGTACATATGGAGGTAACGAATTCACTGGCACTGAGCTTGAAACCGTGCTGTTAGTTGTGGTGATCGTAGGTGTTGTCCTTGTCGTTGTAGTTACAGTTGTGACTGTCGATAATCTCGGTGGTGGACCAGGATTTGATGAGACAGTCGGGCGGTTAAACCCTCGACCTGCCGACAACCTTCGTCCGTCTGGGGCTTCCTGAGTTTGTTCTTGGTTAAACATTATCACCATTTATTTTTCTTTTTGTACAAATAATTTATGCCACTACAATTTTGTTGACCGGTTTGGTTTATTTAATTCCCGACAATGGTTTAGTTGTTTTCAATTTTAAGTCCGAGTAAATTTGATCCTTTGTTTACGTTTTTATATTTGATGACTCATCCGGTAGCAAGTAAAATTTTAAACCGACGACTATTTTACTTGATTTTGTATATTCGTGTTATTTTACTTATTTTTTCTCGCATTAATTATTTTAAGTGAATTAATAACTCATTTTAAGTAAATTTATTAATTATTTTAAGTAAATTTATTATTTATTTTAAGTAAATATCCTTAAAATATTTGCAGTAAATGTCTTTAGAATATTATAATTATCATTATTTCCAATAACCCAATTATTATGTAGTAAATCTTTTTTTGTTTTCTCAATTAATTTTTTTCGGATTCCAAAATTTTCCCGATATTATTTTCCAATATTAATATTTATTCAAAGTAGTTTTTCAAAAATAAATTTTCCCACGCCGCTTTAATCAAACTTTTTTCTATAATTCTATTCCGCGAATTTATCAATATAATTTATTTATAATTAAACCCCTCAGTCTCTCTTACAATTAATTACCAGGTTTTTCAATAGTTGGGCGCCAAATATAACAGGGCTAAGCTGCTACTCTGGTCGTCCTTTTGAAGGGAAAATTTCAGCTTAAAATTGAAATATTTAAACGTCGCGCAAGAATTTTTAATGTTTCCGAGTACTGTTTCTTGGACGTTTTCGAGCGACCCTTGAATGTTAATAATAAACCTTCTCAATTTTTTTACCATCAATTTGTATCATAATGAATAAAAAGATAACCCGAGAAATAGAAATAATAAGTTGTTTACACACTTTTTTATTTTTTAATTCAATTTTTAGGTTTTTTTGCTTATTCAAAACTTACCCAATTTTACTGTTTAAGACTGTCCTGTATATTTTCGGTAATGCAAAAGTTATATTTAAATGAAATGACAGTAAATGAGTTATAAAAAAAAAAAAAAACTAATTCAAAGTATTAGTTACATAGGTGGCACGTCTAAATACCCGAAGACAAATCACCCGCGACAGAATACCCGCGACAAAATACCCGACGACAAAATACCCGATACCAAAATACCCGACGACAAAATACCCGATACCAAAATACCCGACGACAAATCACCCGACGACAAAATACCCGCAAACCAAAACACCCTCGACAAAACACCCGCAATTAAAAACACCCGCCACACGGTGTGACGCTTTTTGACCAAGATAATTCATCCTGAAAATCAATTGAAATTAAAAAAATCTCTTTATTTTTTTTTCCGTGCATTTTTTGAAATTTTTTTATGTATGGGTATATTCTTTTAATTGCACACACACAAAAATCGTGAAAAAAGGGCGCTATGCTTCACACCCTTTTATGTATGGGTACATTGATATAATTGCACACACACAAAATTTGAACTAAATAATAATAATTGTAATCAGTATTTTATTTTTTTGTGAAAAAAAAAATTTTAATTTTTGAATAATTGAAATATTTTTCGTTATTAGTAAACGTATCTATAGTTTTGAATGCTTATATTACTTGATAAAATATTTATAAATCGAATTACCCGCGGTTTTGTTGAGGATATCAAATCCTAAGTATGCCATCTGTTAGCCATATTTCATAATATTTTATCATTATTATCTCATATGTAATATTTCAAATTCAACCAATACGCCATTAAATCTGCCGAATGATATCACTGCCATCTGTTAGTCTTATGACACACTAATTTTACTTATTAGTTAATATATGTTACCTCTGCGATGTATTTATATTTTCTGTGGTAGCGTATATAAACACGTGTTTGTTAGCAGTTATTAAAAATTTCTTGACTATTATTAACTAAATATTAAAGACATAATAATAATGCCTTTAAAATTCGTAAAATCTCAAAAAGGTAAAAATTTATTAGTCCACGAAGGTTATACCTATACGTGTAAAACTGTAAATAAGAAGAGCATTACTTGGCGATGTAACGAACACAGTCGAAAATTTGCTTGTTCGGTAATTATTCACACGTCATCACAAGATAAGAATGGTGATTATTATTTTTTTTACTGATCGTATTATTTGTTTTTATAAAAACTATAATTTTAGTTGGTAATTTTAATAATTGTTCCTAATTAACTATATCAATAGGTAATATTATTGGAGATGTTCCAATACATAATCATCCTGCTGATTTAGCTGATGTTAAATCTAAAGCGATTCGATCTACTTTAAAGCGTCGTGCTGTTAGTGATGATGTTGGACCAATTGGAGTTATTGCCGACGTTGTTAAAAACGTTAAGTCACCGGTGGCAGCGCGTTTGGGTACAATTTCATCAATGCAGCGTACAATCCAGCGTGCTCGACAAAAAACGAAACCAACAGCTCCAGAAAAAAATCTTGGAGATTTTATTGTGCCTGATGAATCACAACGTACATCTAAAGATGAACAATTCTTGCTATTTGACAGTGGTGGTCATAGAAATCGGATTTTAATTTTTTCCACGGCTTCTAATTTGATAAAATTGGCTGAATGTGAGATTTGGTGTGGCGATGGAACCTTCCGTACTGTACCGGCCATTTTCAAACAGTTATATTCAATCCACGGCGTAGTTGGTGATAATACGATGCCACTTGTATACGTTTTGTCTTCAAGTAAATCTAAATCGATTTATTTAATGATTTTGCGTAAATTAAAAGAATTACTACCTGATATGATTCGTTTGCGTCGTATGCTAACTGACTATGAGTTAGCTTACATGAATGCATTTAAAATTGTATTTCCTGGTGTTAATATCAGTGGATGTTTGTTTCATTACACACAATGTGTATGGCGACATGTTCAGCACTAGGGTTTACAATCACTTTATAACAAGAACATACGTTTTTCTGAAAATATACGAATGCTCATGGCACTTGCATTCGTTCCAGTTCACGATGTAATTTCAGCGTATGACGAACTTACTAAAAGTAAATTTTATGTCGATCATGATGACGAATTATGTGGTTTGCTCGATTATTATGAGTCAACATGGATTGGTGTACTGAAACGCAACGGAGTTGATCGTTCGGAGCCTCTATTTGCTATTCAAATATGGAATTGTTATTTGAGCGTTATAAACGATGAACTAAGATCAAATAATGGAATGGAAGGTTGGCATCATTCCTTTAATGATTTAGTTCGTGTTAGTCATGCTAACGTTGCTAAGTTTATAAATGTATTGAGATCACAGCAAACACTTGTTGAAATGAAGTTAGTGCAATTAAATACTGGTTTGTCATTACCTAAACGGCGTCTTCTTTACCGTAATTATAATGATCGTATCAAAAAAATTGTGGTTTCATATGATAGCAATAATAAATTGCAGTTTCTTAAAAATATTGCTGGTGTTCTAAAGATATAAACTAATTTAATACTTTATGTTTATTATAATACATGTTTTATTGATTAAGTTTAATTAATGTAATTACAATTACCATATTAACCGTTGATTATTGACCTTTAATATACATTGATGCAATATTGTATTTAAGTTTTTGTGTACTTTAAATATCATTATTATATTAAATATGATTTATATTATAATTTTTTTAATTATTTTATATTATATACTATATATTTACTATTTTTTTTTGTCTAAATACAATGCTGAAGGAATTCAACATCTATATTATTTATAGATATTTTGGACTGCGAGTATTTCATCGTGGGTATTTTGTCGTCGGGTATTTTGGCATCGGGTATTTTGTCATCGGGTATTTTGTCGTCGGGTATTTTGTCGCGGGTATTTTGGTTTGCGGGTGTTTTGTCGCGGGTATTTTGTCGCGGGTATTTTGGTTTGCGGGTGTTTTGTCGCGGGTATTTTGTCGCGGGTATTTTGTCGTAGGGTGAATTGTTACGCAACCAGTTACATATTATCTGTTAATATTCAGAATTCTTGAGCGCCGTTTAAATATTTAAATATTGGGCTGAAATTTTCAGCATAGTCATAATTTTACAGATATAAAATATTGCTGCCACAAGGAAGAAAAAATTCAGAAACAAAAATTCCGAATTCCAATTACTTTTGATATTTTCAAAATTCGTGAGCGATCTCTTGAAAATTTTTTATCGAGCTGATTTTTGGAGAGGCTTCTTAAAACATCTTAAACTAACAAATTTTCATTAGAGACTCGAAAAAAAAATAGTCGGTTTTTTTGGGCCACCCTAATATATATATATATAAGCGAAGTACCACTGACTGACTCACTCACTCTCTCACTCACTCATTACGAGATCTCCGAAACTATCAGTCCTATTGACTTTACATTTGGCAACATATTTCTTTCTCAACGTAGATTCTCACTAAGAATGAATTTTATAAAATTCCTATTGAAAATAGACTTTTGAGCAACGAACCAAATCCTCTCTTCTCATGAGATATCTACCAAACGCGCTTCTCTGATTAGGTACTACCAGATGACGTAGCGAATGTCGTCATAGTAGAATAAAAATTACTGACGAACTAAGAAAATGTATGGTGTAAATTTTTCTTGTATAATCGACTCTGGTGGGGCTTTGCGGGGGCGTAAGAAATGAAAATTTTCACAATTTCTAGCCAAGAGACCTACAGACTTGAAACTTGGAATAAAAATCACATAGGATACCAGAACATAAATGAAGTGAATTTTTTTTTAAATTTACAATGGCAGGACAATACAGGGGCATAAGAAATAAAAAGTATATTACGTCCCTAAGCCAGAAAGTTCGATTTTCTGGCGTATGTGATATTATGGCCGAGGCGAACCCTGTTGGTCGTATACTATTTTTTTTTATCTTCCGCCGAAAATACGTTTAACAATAAGGTTATTAATTATAACACAGTACCTGCGAATTTTACAAAACCGAGGACTTTGCAAATGGTGGGGAGGCGCGCCCGACTTTTAGAAGACCGAGGCGAAGCCGAGGTTTTGCTGGTCGGGGCGTGCATCAACAACTAATGAAAATTGTACACCACGAAGGACGGTAATGTAATTTAAAGTAAAAAATTTTTGAAATTCACATTTCAAATAAAACTTTATCAATGTATTCATAATAGTCATAACCCTGGTTAAAAAAGTGAATTAACAAGGATTAAAAAAGCACACATATTTAATACTACTTAATACTCTTAATTCTCCGGAGAATTCAGATTGAACATAAAATGAATCCTTTTTAATTCTCCTTCATCTAGCGAAAAAATTATTATCGTTTTAGGATTAAAGAGAATTAAAAAGGATTAAATATATTTAATCCTAACTTATACTTTTTAATTCAAAAATAATATTGCAATTTCTGATCGCGCAGAGGCTTCGAAAGTATAAAAGAGGATTCGAAAAAGTTTAATTCTAACTTATTATTTTTAATTCTAAAATAATGTTGCAATTTCTGTTCTCGCGGTGGATTGAAAAGAATAAAAAAGGATTCTAAAAGATTAATTCTAACTAATTCTTTTTAATTCCAAAATAATATTCAATTTCTGTTCCCATGGAGGATTCAAGAGAATATAAGAGAATTGGAAAAAGTTTAATTCTAACTAATTCTTTTTAATTCTTAAACAACTTTGAATGTCTGTTCTCGTGGAGGATATAAGAGAATAAAAGAGGAATCGAAAATGTTTAATTTTAACTAATTCTTTTTAATTCTAAAATAATATTTAATTTCTGTTCCCGCGGAGGATTCGAGAGAATATAAGAGAATTGAAAAAAGTTTAATTCTAACTAATTCTTTTTAATTCTAAAATAACTTTGAATGTCTGTTCTCGTGGAGGATACAAGAGAGTAAAAGAGGATTCGAAAATGTTTAATTCTAACTAATTCTTTTTAATTCTAAAATAATATTTAATTTCTGTTCCCGCGGAGGATTCAAGAGAATAAAAGAGGATTCGAAAATGTTTAATTCTAACTAATTCTTCTTAATTCTAAAATAATATTCAATTTCTGTTTTCGCGGAGGATTCAGGAGAATAAAAGAGGATTCGGAAAAATTTAATCCTAACTAATTCTTTTTAATTCCAAAGTAATATTCAATTTCTGTTCCCGCGGAGGATTCAAGAGAATGAAAGAGGATAGGAAAAAGGTTAATTCTAACTAATTCTTTTTAATTCTAAAACAACTTTGAATGTCTGTTCTCGTGGAGGATATAAGAGAATAAAAGAGGATTCGAAAATGTTTAATTCTAACTAATTCTTTTTAATTCTAAAATAATATTTAATTTCTGTTCCCGCGGAGGATTCAAGAGAATAAAAGAGGATTCGAAAATGTTTAATTCTAACTAATTCTTCTTAATTCTAAAATAATATTCAATTTCTGTTTTCGCGGAGGATTCAGGAGAATAAAAGAGGATTCGGAAAAATTTAATCCTAACTAATTCTTTTTAATTCCAAAGTAATATTCAATTTCTGTTCCCGCGGAGGATTCAAGAGAATGAAAAAGGATAGGAAAAAGGTTAATTCTAACTAATTCTTTTTAATTCTAAAATAATATTTAATTTCTGTTCCCGCGGAGGATTCAAGAGAATAAAAGAGGATTCGAAAATGTTTAATTCTAACTAATTCTTCTTAATTCTAAAATAATATTCAATTTCGTTTTCGTGGAGGATTCAGGAGAATAAAAGAGGATTCGGAAAAATTTAATCCTAACTAATTCTTTTTAATTCCAAAGTAATATTCAATTTCTGTTCCCGCGGAGGATTCAAGAGAATGAAAGAGGATAGGAAAAAGGTTAATTCTAACTAATTCTTTTTAATTCTAAAACAACTTTGAATGTCTGTTCTCGTGGAGGATATAAGAGAATAAAAGAGGATTCGAAAATGTTTAATTCTAACTAATTCTTTTAGTAGATTTCATAAAAATCTAACTATTGTATTTGTCCTCATGATGGAATTTTCGAAAAATTTTGCTACCTCTGAACTCAGCTCGATGAGCTGAGTCAGGAAATACATTCAGTTCAAAAGTTTATATATGTATTTATATATATATATATATATATATATATATATAATATAACGCGCCGTTCTCCAACGATAGCGTCCGCAATTCTACACCGATCTTAATGAAACTTAGTATACTTATTCTATGGACGATTACCTTGGATAAGTTCGAAGATGAGCCAATTCGGCCGATAAGTTTAGAAGTTATGGTTAATTGAAATTTTGTAAAATTTTCAAAAAAAAATTTGTTTGCCGCTTTAACTGGATGTAACTTCTAAACGGAAAGAGATAGCTTATTTTCGTTTGTTCTATGTGAAAGCTCGTCCGATTGCCTACAATTTTGACTATACAGCTCATTGATTGGACCATTTTTTCTAGTAGATAAATGATTTTGAACATTTACAAAATATTATAAAAACTAATTTTATGCAGGTTTTCACTTTGATTATAGCCACAATTTCAAACCGATCACCTTGAAACTTAGTATACGTATTTTGTGGGTGACTACCTTGTTCGAGTTTGAAAATGAGCTCAATCGGTGGATTAGTTTAGAAGTTATAGCATTTCAAAATTTTCAAAATGTCCAAAATTCATATTTTTACTTATTCTTCCTTCAATATCTTTTGAATGTGATAACTTATCGACTTTATATAAAATTCATCTGAAAGCTCTTCGAATAAGCTTTAATTTTCATGCCTATATATATGCCTAGACCACTAAAATTACTTATTTTACCATTCATTTAATGAAATTTTGCTATTGCATTAGTTCTCCTACTTCTTAGTACATTCATGGAGCTACTTAAATTCATATTATCGCAGTGTGACAATTATAAAATCCAAACATCTCAATTCAGTGGGTATATACAATTTCGTTTAATTGACAGTGGATAAATGATATGATATATCAATAACAAGATTAACATTAGTTATGATGATAATATTTTCTATATCGACTCGTCGTTTGATATTCTAGTAGGCTTTTTATTTCAAATATCAGTACTAATTTCAAGTATGACACTTTGATGTATCACAATCAATTTTTAATCTTAGAATATTTTATTAGTAGATTTTATTGAAAGCAAATTATCGCCTTTGTCTTTATGGTAGAATTCTCGAGCATTAAAACCATAATCCATCATTATTTTTCGAATAGGGTCCGGAATACCATTGGTCCGATAGTTTAAATATATGCATACGTATCTTAAAATAACGTCAAATCAAAACATATAGTGCATTATCATCAAAAATTCTTCTGAAGTTCATTTAGTTAGCATCAATTTTGACATTATACTTAGAATTATTTTATTTTCTTTGTTTTATCATCTCGAGAATTTTTACGAAAATGTAAAAAAAAATTTTATTTTATTATTAACTTTTATGTGAACAGTGAAAAAAATTCAACAACGAGAAATCTACTTCCATTTCGGCTGCCGAATGGCCTTTTTTTAATTCTAAAATAATATTTAATTTCTGTTCTCGCGGAGGATTCAAGAGAATAAAAGAGGATTGGAAAAAGTTTAATTCTAACTAATTCTTTTTAATTCTAAAATAACTTTGAATTTCTGTTCTCGTGGAGGATATAAGAGAATAAACGAGGATTCGAAAATGTTTAATTCTAACTAATTCTTTTTAATTCTAAAATAATATTTAATTTCTGTTCCCGCGGAGGATTCGAGAGAATATAAGAGAATTGAAAAAAGTTTAATTCTTTTTAATTCTAAAATAACTTTGAATGTCTGTTCTCGTGGAGGATACAAGAGAGTAAAAGAGGATTCGAAAATGTTTAATTCTAACTAATTCTTTTTAATTCTAAAATAATATTTAATTTCTGTTCCCGCGGAGGATTCAAGAGAATAAAAGAGGATTCGAAAATGTTTAATTCTAACTAATTCTTCTTAATTCTAAAATAATATTCAATTTCTGTTTTCGCGGAGGATTCAGGAGAATAAAAGAGGATTCGGAAAAATTTAATCCTAACTAATTCTTTTTAATTCCAAAGTAATATTCAATTTCTGTTCCCGCGGAGGATTCAAGAGAATGAAAGAGGATAGGAAAAAGGTTAATTCTAACTAATTCTTTTTAATTCTAAAACAACTTTGAATGTCTGTTCTCGTGGAGGATATAAGAGAATAAAAGAGGATTCGAAAATGTTTAATTCTAACTAATTCTTTTTAATTCTAAAATAATATTTAATTTCTGTTCTCGCGGAGGATTCAAGAGAATAAAAGAGGATTGGAAAAAGGTTAATTCTAACTAATTCTTTTTAATTCTAAAATAACTTTGAATTTCTGTTCTCGTGGAGGGTATAAGAGAATAAACGAGGATTCGAAAATGTTCAATTCTAACTAATTCTTCTTAATTCTAAAATAATATTCAATTTCTGTTCTCGCGGAGGATTCAGGAGAATAATAGAGGATTCGGAAAAATTTAATTCTAACTAATTCTTTTTAATTCTAAAACAATACTCAATTTCTGTTCACGCGGAGGATTCAATAGGATAAAAGAGGATTGGAAAAAGTTTAATTCTAACTTATTCTTTTTAATCCCTAGCGAATTCGGTTACACCCAAAAAATATCTAAAACATACCTGGTATTTGAGTATCATTTTGGTATGTTTTCAGTAGAATTCCAAAAGTATACTCAAATTATACTTTCCATAATAATAATTTAGGTATTTTTTTGAACAATTTATACCGAAATTGTACTGAGATCAAAAAATTAATTTCTTAGATATCGATATGTTTAATGTGTTTAAGTATATTAGTTGAATAATTTATTTTGTCACGATCGGAGTGAGTGAAGGCGACGGGCGAAAGGGTTATTTTATTTATTATTTATTATCGGAATACCGAATTATCTTGTTCTATAACTCAGCCAAGGAGTTCGATTGAACCGTCACGTGGTTAGTGTGAGAACTTATGAGTGATTGTACCGATCATTAAATTATAAGTTATAATATGAAATTATTTTATTCTGTCATCCAACCAAGGAATCGGCGTCACGTGGCTGATATAAGAATGTTTTAATTTCTTATCGTTTTATAACTTATTTGTCTATTCGTTCCGAGCGGATGTACTATAGACCGTCCCGTTCAATGACCTGCGTGGCTTTAGGGTAGGTCCGGGATTTTTGAGCGAGAAGGATATTGGGTCGGTGAATATGGGCCCTCGAGAAGACCGTGTTCTTTCTCTGTCTTACTTTAGGTTTACTATGACTTAATTTACTAGCAGTTGAATGCTGGAGAAAAAGGTCAATAAATGAAAAGACGAATGTATAGAAAGAAAAACATGTGTAGTATATTGACAGGTTAAATCTTACATGTAAATATTATAATTTTAGACTTACCCAGAAGGGTTGATGTACCTGCACACACACTCACTCCAAATTCACCAGTTTGAATTTGTGTACACAGGAGTTTACAATATTTTATGACAGTTTTTAATTTAGATTCACAGGTCGAATCTGTTCACACGAACGCACTGCACGCTGAACCGAAAGGCCGGCTTTGCTGTCGAGTGAATTTATGATGATATATATAAATATTGTAACGAATGTGAAACTGATCTTTTAAATATTTGAATAGCTAGAAAACAAATGCCTTCTTCTCTCTTGTTTTATAGATGCGCGACAAAAGTCAGTCAGTCATATATTGACAACTAAACAGCATACGTCTTGTATCAATAAACTATATCGCTCTCTTGCTTTCTTTACTGCTGTTAATTGTGGTGTTGTTATTTATAATTTAAGTGTGTTATTATTGTAGTGTATAAGTGATATTAATTTAAGATACCAATTACTACAATTTGGTGTCAGAAGTGCGCGTAACCTTCGTGTGTATTTACAAATATAAAAATAGCTGTCAAAATATTGCGACGCGATGGGAAAGACAAAGTTTTGAAACGATCGTGTTTTCGATATTAAAAAAAAAAAAAAAAAAAACGTAAATTCAGTGATCAATTAAACGAGTTTAATGAAAACATATTTTTTTAATTTGTGATAAAGTGCGTGTGTGAATTTAAATAAATTTAGCAATAAATCAAATAAGTTTTGTGAATATTAAAGTGCGTGTATAGTAATATAAGTAAATTCGGTGACGAATTAAATAAGTTTTGTCCATATTTTTTTTTTACAATATTAAAGTGCGTGTAACTTTTGTGTGAGTGAGTGAAGTGACATATTAAAAAAAAAAATAATAAATAAATAATTATGCCACGACGGACAAGGCAAACAATTGCCGATGATGCTTCGGACATCATCGAAGACGCTCGGGACAATAGGCTGAGAAACGAGCTTGATAACAAACTAGAGGAGTTCCGCGAGCACATTACGCGCTATTTGGAGAAGAAGAGTAAGGAAGATGATAAAAAGAGAGAAGAGGATGAAAAGAGGTTCGACAGCCTGGAATCCAAATTCACCAGGATGGAAGGATTTCTCGGCAGGATCGCAGATAAATTAGAAGACGCATCAAAAAGGAACAAATCCGGTGATGTACCCCTTAATAATTATAATAATAATAATAATAATAATAATAGTCGCGACACAACATTTGATGGGGTTCCTCCTCGGAACATAAATGTTGACGCGGAAATTCATATCGATGCGGAAATAAATAAAAATTTAGAAAATAAATCGGGAGAAAAATTTAGTAAAAATAACCCGAGAATAATCGCGACATCGAACCCATCATTTGTTTTTAGACCGATTGATTCAATTAAACCAGACACATTTGATGCTTCTGTGTCTGCTAATAGATATCTGAAACATTTTGAAATCGTTTCAAATCACAACGGATGGACAGATGAAATTAAAACATCATACTTAGGAGCTTCATTGAGAGGAAAAGCTCAAACAATTTTAGAAAAATTATCGTCGGATGAATTTAAAAATTACGATAAAATTAAAGAAATTTTAATATCACGATTCGGAGAAAGAAAATTTTCTTATGTTTATTTAAATGAATTGCAAAATAAAAAACAAAAATTTAACGAGTCTCTTGACAGCTTTGCTGAAACAATAGACAAACTCTCTCACCTCGCGTATCCCGATCTAACGGATGATATGATTGAACGTCAATCTTCTTAACCATTTATTAGTGGGTTACTAGACAAAAAATTACGATATTCTTTAAGATCCGAAATAATTTTTACGTTAAATAAAGCTTTAGAAAGAGCTTTAGAATTAGAATCAATATTAAAATTAATTGACAGTGAGGAAAAAAAATATAATTCGCCCAAATAATAACTTCAAACAATCAGATAATTACAAACATAATTTGAAAAGAAAGCTAGAATTTGATAATAGTGATCGTAAATGTTGGAATTGTAATAAACAAGGTCATTTCATGAGGGATTGTAGAAATCCACAAATAAATAATCAACACAATTCGCAACAAAATAAGAAACCTAGATATAACCAAAATAATTAAAAATTGATTGACTTCAATGCGATTGGGAGGGTCCTTATGAAATTGAAAATAGGCTAAATAACGTAGTTTATAAAATTAGAAAAATACCAAATGAAAATATAAAATCATGCATGTAAATCGTCATGAACCATATTGTGATCAATAAGAAGAAATAAAAGAAAAGTCCGGCTGGGGCCCTGAACGATCTCAGTGTAGACGTTGTAAAGGGTTCCCGGGATTCTGTAGTCAATTAGTAAGTCTAGGATATCTTGCAAACTGATAGAGTTGAAGATGTCTGAACCACTGCTAAAGACTGGTATAGTCCTTAGGAGAAGTCTGGCAGTGGACCCTGAATAGCCACACTGTAAACGTTACTGAAGAGTTCCCGAGATTCTAAAAGAAGTCTGGCTGAGGGCTCTGAACGATCTCGGTGGTAACGTTATTCGAGGGATTCTATAAGGACTGGAAATGTTCTGGGTTTGAGTATATTAGCTGAAGGAAAGTCTGGCCGTGGGCTCTGAGCGATTAATCGTTGCGGGGTTCCCAGGATTCCTCAGTCATTGATCGGAGACTGGATATTTCTTTTGATCTAAGTGAGCTCAACGAGGATCAAAAGTTTGATTCTGAGGACTGATCAATGGCTAAGAGCAACCTGACTGGAGCTTTGGGATCCATCCGGAGTTGACACAGTCGACATTTCTCTTTTGTTGATGGCCACGACTTCTGAGAGATAGGTGGATGCCCTGGAGAGTTTCCGAGGAGCTTTTAGGGAGAAAAATGAAATTCGTTGCAACGTGTGTCATTCAGAATCATTGGTATGTTAGCTCGAGATAACATATCGGAGAATGGTCTGGATGAATCGAACGGCAGAACATTGAGCATTTAAGATCGAAATTATTGAATTGATCACGATAATGAAAGTTTATAAATTAACAACTGATAAATAATAGAATGTAACGATGAAATATGTTTAAGTATAAAATTTAATAAAATGTTGGAGGTACTCGTTTTGTTTGTTTATTATGTTCAGATAATATTTCCAATTTCATTGGGGAAGGAGAGAAGGAGTCCATTCCTAGTCCTTCAAGGAGGAGAGGAAGGAGTTCCTGTTCCCATCCCGTACCTGATCCCATTCCTATTGAAGGTCCATTCAATCAATAGGAGGGTTGCATTTTTAATTTATTTATTTTGATTCATTGAATAGGAAAATAGAGTCACGTGCACTGATTAACTTCTTAGCAGAGTATTTGATTTTTTTATGATCAATGCTTAGCTCAATTAAACTATAGACTATTTTTTTTATTATCTTTGCATTAGCCTACAGGGTTGTTTTTTGGCTATGGTGTTTTTTCCCTGTAGGATGATAGATAGGGTGTGTTGGGACCATAGCGGAATCGAACCAAAATTGCAAATGGTTTTAATTTCAATTAAGTTCGATTCTTCCAACACAAATTTTATCGGGACGATAATTTATTGAGAAGGGGGTAGTGTAACGAATGTGAAACTGATCTTTTAAATATTTGAATAGCTAGAAAACAAATGCCTTCTTCTCTCTTGTTTTATAGATGCGCGACAAAAGTCAGTCAGTCATATATTGACAACTAAACAGCATACGTCTTGTATCAATAAACTATATCGCTCTCTTGCTTTCTTTACTGCTGTTAATTGTGGTGTTGTTATTTATAATTTAAGTGTGTTATTATTGTAGTGTATAAGTGATATTAATTTAAGATACCAATTACTACAATATATATATTTTCTTTTAGGGTTTTATTAACAGGATTAACTATTCCCGAACAAGGACTCCGATTGCCTAGGCGGTGGACGTCACGTGAAGGAGTTTAGTTAATCTTAATGCGAACTCAAAAGATTATATCTTAGGTATCCAACCTAGGAGTCCAGATGCCTAGGCGGAGGACCTCACGAGGAGAGGTTTTAAAAATAAAATTTTAAGTCGCTAAATTATAATTTAAAATAAAAGAATCGAAACTCGGTTATCGGTCTAGGACCTCTGATTGCCTAGGCGTAGAGCGTCACGAGAGCGAATTTTGAAATCGACTCAGTGAGTCTTACTCGCGGATTTCGATGTAGAAGCAATGGCTTTTGATTTTTAATTTTGATTCCGATTATCGGTCTAGGACCTCTGATTGCCTAGGCGTAGAGCGTCACGAGAGCGAATGTTGGAATCTTACTCGCGGATAGATCTGACAAGGGTTTTAGTTGCGGCGGTAATGACTGAATTTGAGTATTTTTCCTGGGTTTATATATGAAAAGGTTTGAAAGAAAAGTGGGACCGAAGATGAAATAAAGAATGGGTTAAAGAAAGAGGAAAAATTATATATAAAGGTTTTATTTTTGGGCAGCTGAGAATGACATATTTATTGCGGGAGTTCTTGGTATTTTGTAGTAAACAGGATGTGAAATAGAAAAATAAGTCCGCGGTGGGCTGCTCGAAAATAACTTTTATAAAATATATGATGACATTTGCAGAGAAATATAATTAAAAATTTGAGAGAAAAGTTCTTCTATGGTGGTAAAGGGGGAAGTGAGGATCCGCGGGGAATCGTGGGATTTTAAAAACGACGTCTCTTTGACAAATATATGATGACTTTTATGGTCAACATATTTTTGTACTCTAGAAAAATATAATTAAGAAAAATAAAATCGAGAGGAAAAATTTGGGTGATAGAAAAAGGGAACAGAGGGGTTCTGCGGGGGACCATGTAATTTTTAAAGACAACGTCTCTCTGACGAATTTATGACGACACTTGCTACCAATATTTTAGACGGTTCTGAGAAATGCAATTAAAAATTAAAAGTAAAAATAAAATTCGAGAGAGATTTGTACGTTAGAAAAGAAATAGTAAGGATCCGCTGAACAGCGGGACCTATTGGTAACAGATGTAAAAATTCAATTCGAACTAGATCACGGAAGTATCATAATGAATTTATGTGACATTCATGATGATTTGAGGGACTTGCATTGGACATGATAAAAACATTGAGACAGTGAGCTCTTCGTAAGGGACCAGCCGTAGCGGTGCAGCTGTGCATAGCGGGAGAGAGATATACAGAGTTTTCTTACTTGGTTACTCTTATTTTCCTTTCTCTCTCACTCTTCTGACTTGACCATTCGTATTCACACACTCTTTCGGTGAGAATTCAAAACATACCCAAAAAGAGCTAGATGAATATATAGGTGTGAAAGAATATACATATGATGATACCCTCACATATACGTACACGCATTTTTATACATATTATTGGGTGTGCTTTGAACTACGCAGTCAAATTCTTATTTTAATAAAAATAAAAAAAATTAGAAGAATTGATAAATTAAAGTACGGTTAAATCGCGATCCATTTGTAACGATCGTTACAATTTATATGTTTTTTTAATAAATAATTCAAAAAAAAAGAAAAAAAAAAGCGATAATTGACTGAGGTTCCAAACTTGTGACTTCTCACTTGAAAGTCTCGTGAAGTCCTCATAGCGCTGTCACAGGTCTTCACGAAATAAACAATTTTATTTTTATTTATGGTTTGATTTTTTTATACATTATATTTATGTTAACTATCTATACTATTATTGTAATAGAATCAAATAAATAATAAATTGATAATTTTATGTCTATCAAACACAAATAGAAACATTTCCTACAACAGTGAAATTTTTTTTTATTTTGGTAAAATAAAAAAAAAAGGAATTAAGTATTTACTACTCAAAAGCATTATAATACTAAACACTTAATTGAAATAGTATTTTCATAATTTTCTATGTAGGCAATAAATTTATTTACTTCAAACTTCAAAGAAACATCTTCTTTTTTACCAGGTAAAGACTTATATAGATAGATATTATCTTCAACCTCTCTGATTTCGGTATAATTTGAGTATAAATCGTGCTTGACATAGATATTTTTTCAGTATCATTTAAGTATGAAAAATTCAAAAACATACCCAAAACATGAGACGATTTGAGTATAATCTGGGTATTCATTGAGTATAATTCGTAAAGCATACCGATATATTTATCAATTTTTACTACACCGGAAATGAACCCAAAAGAAACTTAGATTTTCGGTATAAACAAATTCGCTAGGGATTCTAAAATAATATTCAATTTCTGTTCTCACGGAGGATTCAAGAGAATAAAAGAGGATTCGGAAAAATTTAATTCTAACTAATTCTTTTTAATTCTAAAATAATGTTGCAATTTCTGTTCTTCCCGAGAATCCGAGAGAATAAAACAGGATTCGAAAAAGTTATATTCTTTCTTATTTTTTTAAATTTCAAACTCATGTTGCAATTCCTGTTCTCGCTGAGAATTCGAGAGAATTGTAACCATAACAAAAGAAATTATTTTTTTTTTTAAACTTTGAAAAAACAAAATAATAATGATTAGTAATTATTTATACATTAAAATTTTATTCTGGGAACGAAAAGAAATAATAATTTTATATATGAAATTTTATTTTTTTTTACGGAGAAATTTTGGGAAAAAAAAAAGTAATTGAAAGAGAAAAAGGCAACGGGAAAAAAATGTAAGAGTGATCGTGAGACGCTCGCCGACCGACAATCTGGCGGGAAAGAGTAAGTGAGCGAAAGTTAGTTCCGCGCTCACCACTAGAGCGTGCGGGCTTCTTGGATATGGACATTTATAGTAGAAGTGTTAAAACCAAATGCAGCGGACGTTATCGTCAGTCATCACTCCACTGCTACCAAATGAACTGCGTAGCAGAGTGTGAAGTACCTACTGGTAGTGGCGCAGTATACCCTGCACCACGTCCTATATATATATATATATATATATATATATATTAGGGCGGGCCGAAAATCCGCTTTGTTTGAATTTTCATTATTAATACCAAAAATATTTTTCTTTGTACAAAAAAAAAATTTTTCGAAAAACAAAAAAAATTTTAGGTCGATATCTTAGGCTCGCCATATCCCGCTAAAGTTAGAAGTTGTTTAAAATTTTTTTCCTACACATTTTGATCAGAAATTTAATTCTCTACGAAAAAGGTCCTATACCCTGATTAAAAAAAATGATTAAAAAGTATTTAAAATAATTTGTTTTTTAATCATTTTAAATACTTCTTAATCCTTCAAATAATTTCTAATCCTGTCTCTTATGGACATTATCGTGTGAAATCATTTTAAATCATTTTTTTTAATCAGGGTAATAAAATTACGCAAAGTTGATAGTTACTGAGATAGTTGCAATTTTGTTCTAAAAAATATAATTTTTCAAAATATTATCACTTTTCAGGGTAAAATATGAATTTTATCAGATAAATTTCATGGAAAATTGAATTTCTTACAAAATTGGCCTTGTGGTAAAAAACTTGAAATTTATAGTTATTCAGAAACTGGCAGTTTTATGTTTTGATAGTCAATTTCTCGTTATTTGGTGGCTATCACCAAAAATTGCTATTATCTTTGTAACTATCAACTTTGAATAAATTTTCATTAAGTCTGTTTTGTAGAAAATTGAATTTCCTGTGAAATTTTTATGATAAAATTTATTTTTTAACCTGAAAAAGTAATAATATCATGAAAAATTCCATTTTTTAGAGCAAAATTGCAATTATCTCAGTAACTATCAACTTAACGTAATTTTATTGTGGGACCTTTTTTGTAGAGAATTAAATTTCCGATCAAAACGTGTTGGAAAAAAAAATTTTAAACAACTTCTAACTTTAGCGGGATTTGGCGAGCCTAAGATATCGACCTAAAATTTTTTTTGTTTTCCAAAAAATTTTTTTTTTTGTACAAAGAAAAATATTTTTGGTATTAATAATGAAAATTAAAAAAAAGCGGATTTTCGGCCCACCCTAATATATGGGTCATTCCACCAAATAAAATTATTTTTACGGGGCGACCCTCGTCGATTTGGTTCAAACTTTGTAGAGTCGTTCTATATATTAAAAAAAAAATTCTCTGAAAATTTGAGCCTTTTATATGCAGCTGTTTCAAAGTTATGATTTTTTGAATTTTTAAAAAATTTTTGTTTTCAACTTTTTCATTAATTTTTTTAAAGGAAAAAATTTTTTTTTAAAAATGAGCACATAACAGTTTTTCGTAGGAAAAATTCTCAGCTTTCCAATAAAAATATCTATTTTTCATTTTATGTTACAAAAGACCTTTTAAAATTCGATTAAAGACGAAAAAACGATTTTTATGACTGTGCGGCGCTTGATACATCTAATTTGATATTTTTTTCTGAAAGCTGAGACTTTTTCTTACAAAATATGTGATTTTCACGATGTGCATATTTTTTGTTTGAACAAAATTAAATAAAATATAAACTCTCTATGATTAAAAAACGTTAATTCTCATTTTTTCTGAGGATGTTGATACATTTTTACCATATATATCCTAAGCTATCAACAATAAGTGAGATAGGGTGCACTGCTTGTGTTTCTTTCACCGTTTATGACTCAAAGTATTGTACGTTCAAAACATTTATTTTCTAAAAAAAGTCATCATTCCCTGATTAAATCAAACGATTCGAAACGGTTTGTAATGTTAAATGCCCATAAAAAGGGTGATTCAAAAGTATTCAAAGTATTCAAAAGCCTTAAAAAGTATTTAAAATTTTTTTTTCAATCGTTTTAAGTCGTTTCTTTTAATAAGGGATGGTTATAACAGTGAAATCAACGCTGGTAAAATTTTGAATAGCCCGGATGTATTAACTTGCGGTGTGAGGATGTGTTTTCGGGTATGTATCTGCAGTAAAGCTCTGAAAACAAAAATTATAAAACTATTTTTCATGATACCAGCATCAATGGTTCAAGTCTAGGAATTAGTAATTTGAACTTTGATTCTTGTGTTGTGTTCAATAGTGATTTCAGACTATTGATGTCATCTGCGTTAATGATAGTTCTGACTTTGTAATCAAGTTTTATAAAAATTTGTGTGCATAATAAATAGTATTTATGGTTTCTGTTTAACTATAAATTGCAAAGCATAAGTTAGGCGTACACTAATGGTTGATCGCACCATTGGGTTTAATATAACTTGATTCTAACTGGCTGCTGACACTGATAATAATTTTCAATGCAGGTAATCATGAAAAAAATAGTGTGTAAAACTAGATGAAACACGACTTCAGATTGCAGTTATTGTCAGCTTTTGCGTACGGCTCGGGCAGCCTACTTTACTTTCTTCTGACATCGTTTTGTTTCATCTCTTGCCACACAATCAACTATTACAGTTTGTTAAAACTATAAAATCAATGACTTGTATTTAAATAATTATTGATTTTGTTCAAACAAAAAATATGCACATCGTGAAAATCACATACTTTGTGAGAAAAAGTCTCAGCTTTCAGAAAAAAATATCAAATTAGATGTATCAAGCGCCGCACAGTCATAAAAATCGTTTTTTCGTCTTTAATCGAATTTTAAAAGGTCTTTTGTAACATAAAATGAAAAATAGATATTTTTATTGGAAAGCTGAGAATTTTTCCTACGAAAAACTGTTATGTGCTCATTTTTAAAAAAAAATTTTTTCCTTTAAAAAAATTAATGAAAAAGTTGAAAACAAAAATTTTTAAAAAATTCAAAAAATCATAACTTTGAAACAGCTGCATATAAAAGGCTCAAATTTTCAGAGAATTTTTTTTTAATATATAGAACGACTCTACAAAGTTTGAACCAAATCGACGAGGGTCGCCCCGTAAAAATAATTTTATTTGGTGGAATGACCCATATATATCTGGTGTAGATAATATATTATATTTGGTATAACCAGTGGTCTTCCCCATGGACGATTCGGGATATCCATCCCAATTCGGGCTCTCTATATTTTTCTTGGGAATAATTCTTTATTCTATTCGATTTCTCTGAAGAGAATTAAAAAGTATGAGAAATTTCTAAATATGAATTCTTCTTAATTCTATTTAATTCTCTAAAGAGAGTTTAAAAGTATTGCAAATTTCAAAATATGAATTCTCCTTAATTCTATTTAATTCTCTGAAGAGAATTTAAAAGTATTAAAAATTTCAAAATATGAATTCTCCTTAATTCTATTTAATTTTCTAAAGAGAATTAAAAACGATTCAATTCATTTTTAATCCTCTTTAATTTTCTTTTTTAACCAGGGACCATGAATTGTCAGTAACTGTTTACATAATTAATAGCTAATTAATTATATGATGAGAGGATAAGGGGATCTGGTGTGTATGAATTGGTCGGGTTGATAATAATTTTATTTAACACAATAATTAGCAAATAAACACCAATAAATATTTTATTTACACTATATACATGAACTGAGATTTTATTTGCATGAGAATATCAATATTTAATTGTCTTTAGTATTTATTTTAAGTAATTTATGCGCGCGTGCAACACGTGGCCAAGATGGCGTCTAGGCGCGAACAAAGCCGGTACACGCGGTGAGAATTAATTTAATTGAAAAAGCACTGAAATTAATAATGAGAGCAAAAATAATATAACTAATAATTACTTCGAATTATTAGAAGCAATATTTCACAATTTATTTGATGAGAACACACTTGATTACTGAATAAATGAGAGATTTATGGGAAGCACGATGCGTCTGAATTAATAGCTGTAAGCAATATGATAGAGAGAGAGCGTTAGATGTGTGAGAGAGACAGCGCTTCCGTCTTATTCATCTCCACTCAAGTGGTAGTTGCGATAAGAATGCGACTAGCGGAGCCGCCTATAATTGATTACTGATTGACTGTACTATCGATCATGCATCAGTAGTGAGAATGATGATAAGATCGTGGGAGATTTGAACAGTAACTTTGGCATAACATTGCTCGTCGGTAGAACCTTCAGACGAAGAGTCATTCAATTTTGTTGTGATTACATTCTTAGATTCAAGTTAAATTTTAGTGATGAATTCTTGGAGTATATATTTTATATATATTGTTATATTTTATGTACATTTTATATAGTATATATATTTTATGAGTTATATTTTACTTATTGTTGTGCTGTTATATTATTTATTATGAGAATAATTGTATTTTGAGGTTGTGTTTTTGTACACAAACCCCAATACAACACTGAATACTGCTATGCTAGTATAGAGATTGCTGTACTACCGACCCGAAAATCACCTAGCCCGACAGAGTGCGCTGCGATTCGAGCAGGCCATAAAATGTTGCTCTTTCTGGCGTTAAATGCGGCCAGAAAGACCGTACATTCGGCGGATGGAGCAAGAAAAATTTTTTACTTTTTTCGGCCAACAGACCTTCAAACTTGAAATTGTAAATGAGTATTACCTTGGTTACTAAAGAGTAAAAGATAAAATTTTTGTTTAAATTTACACTGGCTGCACGGGGGCGTAAGAAATGCCAATTTTCACGTCTTTGGACCAAGAGATTTACAGACTTGAAATTTGAAATGAATATTACCTACGATATGAGAACATGAATGGCGTCAATTTTTTTTATAACTGCAACTTCTTTGATGATTGGCGACGACGTAATAATTCGACCTACAGTATTGATATTTGTAATAATTATTAGTTACAATACAACAAAAATTAATAACGATACATTTAAAAATTTTTTATTGAAAATTTACTTCTAAATCAGTGGGGTTTTTTTTTTTATGAAGCCGACTGTTATGGGGCTAGCCGGATTATCAACAATTGTATCTATCCTGTGGTTTTATCGGTTACAACTTTTTTCACATAGAAAAGTGCGAAAGAAAAGTATTTCTAAGGATGTTTATACAGTAAATGGTAAGATATTGATATCAATAATAAAAACAAAGTATAGAGTCATTTAACATTACAAAATGTCCAGCGAAGCGGGCAGGTAATAGCCAGTATATATACGATGATAATTTTTAGAAAATATACGATGATGATTTAGCCGTGTGTGGAGAGCTCACTGAAGCTGAAATCGTTGCATCTGTATTGCCAGTTGCTCACGAAGAAGCGGAAAAAGGCGAGGAAGAAGAGAGTGAAATAAACCAAAATGATTTCACAATAAATGATGCTCGCAAAGCTTTAGATGTAATAAAATGTGTTTTTCTCAGAAAAGGTGGTTTCAGTGACGGTGTTGTCAAATCCATCACGAAATTAAATTGTGCTTTGGATATGATAACTCACATAATTGGTAAGCGTAAAACAATTTATGAGTTTTTCTCCAATCAAGAGAAACAAAATGGATACTAAGCTACCATAACATAAACTCTTTTCAAATATGTAAATAGTACTATGTTTCCATTAAAGTATGTTCTCATTTATCACTGGAAATTTGTTAATCTTGTTTTAACGTAGTGATGAGCTAAGCAAGACCAAGACCAAGACTAAGACCGCCTTGGTAACGGTCTTGGTCGAGCTTGTCCGGTCTTGGTCTTGGTCTTGCTCGAATAGTCTGCTATTTATTACTTACTTCGTTTTGAAAATTTTTCAAGGCTTTTTATAAATATAAAATATGAATGATCAAAAATCAATATCTATAATTAATTAAGCTTTATTTTACAATAATCAAAAAATGTTACTGTATTCTATTAGTTTTAATACTAATATATTATTATAATATAATATACGTTAGTTATACGCATATATTTATTATTTTTTATTTGATGATCAAGAATTGATGCACAATAGCCATCGAGCCGACTCGTTACTTAATCTATTGCGATGTTTTCGTATCACAAGAGGTGCTTTCGAAAACAACCTCTCAGCTGGGACAGATGTAGCTAAAGTTGACAAAAATCTCGAGCCATTTTTGCCAAAATCAGATATTGAAGCTTATGACGTTTCCACCAAAGTAGTACATTTTCGTTGCTCAAAGCTGTAGGATGACTCAAGTACTCTTCTAACTTTTTTCTCGAGAGTTGAGAAGCTGACGAAGAAGCTGGAGCTGAATATAATTTATTGAAATCTATAGCGTCTTCATCTTCCTGACACTCTTCACTTATATCCATTGATAATCCTTCTACTGGCTGTTAAAGTCGATATTCTTCAAATAACTTCTCAAACCGTTTTTTGCTTTCATATTTAATCTCCGATCCCCAAGGTGTTATATCGAATGTTTCTACTTTATGTTTAGGATCTAAAATTAGCGTTGTGCAATAAAACCAATTAGATTTTATACAATGCTTGAGCATTTTCTCTCGCAGCTTGAAAACCCAGGATGAGCTGCTCATCTATTGCAGTGCATTTATGGATAGAATCTAATTGATTTGTCAAGAATTCTATCTGGTCCAGCAGCAGATTGAATGAAACTATAACAAAAAGAAGCGTTGCATACTTATCATCACCAAGTCAAGTCGTCAAATTTTTGAAATTAATTAAAAATTTATGAATTTTTTCTAAGATTGTCCATTTTTCTTCCCAAACTTTGAAATCGTTCAATTCAGGCACACTATTGCATAATGTGGCGATACCTTGCTTCAATTTTAAAGCTATCCCAATCATATCATGCGTGGAGTTCCATCTTGTTGGGCGGTCTAGAATTGGGTTCAAATTAGTCGGTACACTAACTGTTTCACAAGCGGAATGGAATATTTTATTAAGTTTCTCGCTTCTTCTAATTTTACTAAAAATAGAGCGTATTTTCGTGATTGACGTATTTGAATCTTCATTACCGTAGTGAAATGCTTAAATTTTCTTAGATGCTTACGGTCTTATCATATCATCCTAAGAAAATGGTATAAATAGTTCTAACAGTAACGAAAGATAGAAAACTTACCCTTCCAATTCTTGAACGCATAAATTGACCTTTTAGTGTAAGAAAAAAAATTACAAAGTACTCGAAGAAAGTAAAAATATAAAATAAATTAGCTTAGCTCTACATTAACCATGTGTTAACCAGACATCGGAAAAGAATAGTTACTTCAAGAATATTCTTGTAGACCCTTTTTTCAGACAATGGTAAGGTTAACCGATGCCTTTTTATATTCGGTGTTTAAATTTAGTGGAAGAAACTAGAAATTGCAAACACACAAAATGTTTTGTTTCGACAAAAACTCTTTCATTCTCATATATCCTATTTACAGCGGAAGTTATCATTTTTAATCAAGTCTTGCATTATCGGTTTTGGTTTCAGTCTTGTTCTTGTTCATTCGGTCTTGGTCTTGGTCTTGCTAGTGTTTGTATGATCTTGGTCTTGGTCCTGATCTTGCAAAATCGCGAGAATTAACCGAATAAACCGAGAAATTTTGATGCGAGATCGAAAAAAGAAACTAGTCGGTTTTTTTGCTCCACCCTAATATATATATACCAGTCTCTTCAAAACATTATGTAACCTTCTCTCTACTGAGTTCTCTGAGCTTTCTCTTCGTTCGTTTTACTTCTCGCACCTATACACATATACTTCCATTATTATGCATTTGTTATGTCCGAATAATTTTTTTTTTATTTTAATAATTACATGAAATACTTATTTCTGAGCTCCTCTTTGCAAAGCGCGCAAAAACGCAGCATCAGCTTTTCCACCTTTTTATGCGGCAAAGAATAGTGGGAAGACAACTGCAATAAGTTTAACGAATAAACAATAAACTGTCGTCACTTTCCACCAATGACGATAATTATAAATTCCCCATCAAATTGCCAAGCAAAGTTTATAAAAAGCCTGAGCACCCATAGCTCAGGGCTAGTCGGTTCTTAAAACTTACGGTCCACGAAGATTCGAAAGTTGAAATTTCGTGCACTTTTATTGCAGGAATCCGCCCTAGGCGTTGAATAATCGATAAGAGGTTTTTTAATATTTTCTACCTAAACCTTATTGCAGGAATCCGCTTTGGCGTCGAATAATCAATAAGGCAATTCTTAATTTATCTAGACTAATTCTTATTGCAGGAATCCGCTACGGCGTCGAAAAATCAATAAGAAATAGTCAAAGATTGTAAAATTTCACTAACCTTACTGTAGGAATCTGCCCTAGGCGTAGAATAATCAGTAAGGCATTTAAACTAAAATCTTTTGTATCCAATTATTGCAGGAATCCGCTTCGGCGTTGAATAATCGGTAATTGAATTCAAATTATTATTAAAAATCCTCAAATATTGATCTAAAATTCGATCTGACGCAACTAAAGTAATCGTTCGTCTAGTACAATATTTGTCGGATTTTAAAATCCATCCGGTTCAATCGAATCAGTGACACAAATTCACGTGAATTTGTGAGTCCATCTCGAGCCGAGTTTTGCGCATAAAACCACTTTTCCGGTGTGTAAAAAAGACGCATTAAATATAAATGAAAATCTTATAAAAATATTTGTTAAGGATAAATAATCCTATAATACAAATTAAATATTAAATTGTGAAAACTAGAGTGAGTAAGTGACGTTTAGTTGAAACGTTGTAATTTGAAACATCTAAATAAAGACAAAGTTCATCACTCCAACTTTGCGGTTTTCATTCGAAAATAGTGCATAAGGCCTTATCCTACAACCCAGCCGCGTCCACTCAACCCAAATCCTAGGAGGAAGGTTAAGCGAGCTGCAACGTTCTGGAGGGGTAAAACCTGCCGTACTAGAAGAAGTTACATCGAAAGGTAGGTGAGGAACAAATTTTTCTATCATCATCAAATATTTTTGGCTTAAACAAGAGCACCAGTCTCTTCGGAGACGTTTGGGTTCTTAATATTCGAAAAGATCCACTATAAATAATAAATTATAGGAATGTAATTTCTTCCTCGTATTCTTTATTGTCGGTCGCACCCTCCAACCTGCTTGTCAAAAATTACTATCGCTACTAAAGGGAGGAATCCCAGATAAATAATTAAAAATTAAGCGGCGCATGCATGTGCACATAATACATTATAATACTTATTTGACTATTTTTCCATTCTTCTGCATCATTTCTTTTATTGTTTATTCTTATCATTATCCTTCTTCTTCTTTTTCAATTTTTATCATTTTCCCGTATTTACATTCTTGCACTTCGCTCATTTATAATTAAAAACATTATTTCAATAGTCTCTTCTATGAATCTCCGAAATTTTCATTAAAATATTTTTTAAACTAAAAGGTTCAAAGACATTTTTACGACAGTCGATCGTGTAGCATTGCCGTAAGACGATGAAATATGTTTACTCGAATTGAAGATTTATTGTCCGATTATTTTCGTACGTGCATGGGATTTGGTTATATATATATATATGTATGTATGTCATTTGTACATTTTGATGACTCGAAATTTTTTTTGCATTAAATTAAGGAAAACTACCCCTACAACTCATGTCCTGCGGAATTTTGGATATAATTTAATTATTTTTATTTATTTTGTAAATTTACTATATCCTATCCATTTCGATGACTTGTATATAATTGTATATAATTTATATACAATCTTCATGTGCAAAACGAACGTGTATCACTCCTATAAATGCTATTCTGTTTATATGAGTAATTTTTTGGTCAATCTAAAAGAAATATGACGAAATCTTAAATGAACGATTTTTTAGATAGATAAATTTTCTATGAAAATTTGAAAACCGGTCGACCCTGCGGTCCAGCCTTGATCCTTGCTGTTTTCAAGCTTCTTGAGCTTGAAAATATTATTGCCAACATATGTTCGAGCTCTTTAAGCTCGACCATAATTTCAAGTACTCTAATATTTTCGAGCTCTTTAAAAAAAAACTGGAAAAAAATTTTTAACACATTGTTAATTTTTCAATTAAATCTGTCTTTTCTTAATTGATATTGAATGATAATAATAATGCGCTGATGCGTAAGATTAATGTTGGTACTTTATACTGAACCAGGAAAAAAAGATCTCAAAATCCAGTATTCCGAGGTGCTAAGTTACCGAATATAATCGCAAAAATTATGATTTTATGAAAAATAAAAAATTTTGAGAACTTGTATTTTATTAGTCCAATATTTATTAATAAGTCGATTTAATTTTAGCATAACAGTGTACATTAACAGTGATATTTGTTCGTGTGCAAAAATGGAATGGAAGAGGGATAAATTAAGTTTTGTGATTTTGATTTTTGTAATTTTTTTCGACAACATAAACGACAAAATATGCGACCTTTTTGGAGTCTGCTTTTTTTCAAATTTCAATGAAAAATATAAATATTCCTCTAAATATGTATGTTATTTGCGTACGTTATGAAATTTTTCTCAGTCACGCCAGAAAGTTATAACTTGTGACGCGCGTACGTAAGTACACGCACTTACGATTTTTTCAATATAATAACAACACACAGCGAAGTTTTGATAAACCTTTTTTAGTTATTTCTGAGAATTTTTTTTAACTTTGCGCTAAAAAAATTAAAATTTTTCAGAAAAATGATTGGTGTCGGTCCTATTTTCGTAAACTGAGTTTTAAACAGATCTTGACGTTTGGAGGTCACATTTATTATTATATATTGTATTAAATTGAACATGTTTTGGTGAAAAAAGGATTCTTAACTCTACAATGAATGATTTTTTTTTTTGTGATTGTATCGAATTATACCGACCTCAAGAATACGAGGCAAAAATATTAACTGCTGATGTTTCACTGAAATTTTGGAGAGAATCATCGCGGTCAACAAAAAGTGTCTACCATTTACACTGAAAATTTTTTTCGGCTTCAAATACACTCATGCCATAAAAAGAACAAGAAATTTTAGAAATTTTTTAGTGATATTTGCAAGGCCGTAACTTCGTGATTAATAATCGTATCGAAAAAAAAGCATTTTGTAGCTTGAAATCTCTAGTTTCGACGCATTTTTATCAATTTTTTTTCAGACCTTTAGCAATTGCACAACTATGAGAAATACCGCGAGACAAAAATTTTCTAAATTTTATTTTTTTTTTTTGAGTGACTCCATGGGCTGCGAAAAATTTTCTCAACTAAACCAATGCATATGTCGGTCATCAAATTTAATCAGCTTTAATTTGCATTTTTTTTTAGATTCGTATAATTACTTGTCGCTGAGATATGAGCCATCAAACGAAAAATGATCCTTTTGGATTTGATCATCGATATTTCAGGTACCAATGATCACACAATAGATTTGAGGGTGGTGTTAAATACTTGAATACATTCCCTACAAGACCCTTTCATCATTTTTTATGAAAAAAAATTTTTTTTCATTCTTAACATCTAAACGAAGTGAGTACAAAAAAGTAACTTTTTTTGGTTTGTAGTAAATCAACCTCTACTTTGTATATATCGATAAATAAAAATGTCGCCAGGTACTTTTTAAGCTTAATGTACCCCCTAATAACCCAGCAAATTTTTAAATTGAGCTATCGAACCGTTTTTTGAGAATGATTGATCAAAGGTTTGCTAAACAATGAAAGGGACAAGTTCTGTTCCTTTACTTGTGTAATCACAATTCAAATAAAAAAAATAATTTTTTTTTCGACTTATCTTAAATTTTTGCGTTGGTTACTTAGCAAATGCAAGGAAATGACAAAAGAAAGTTTCCAAAAAATGTCAAAAAAAATCAAAGAATAAACAAACTCAAACTTGTTTTCTTGTGTTCGAAATTTTTTTTTTACAAAGTAGCGGTCGATTTACTGAAAAACCAAAAAAATCACATTTTTGTACTCACTTTATATGGATGTTAAGGATAAAATAAAATTTTTTTCATAAAAAATGATGAAAGAGTCTTGTAGGGAATTTATTCAAGTATTGAACACCACCCTCAAATTTACTGTGTGATTATTGGTACCTGAAATATCGATGATCAAACCCAAAAGGATCATTTTTCGTTTGATGGCTCATATCTCAGTTACAAGTTGTCATACAACCTCAAAAAAAATGCAAATTAAAGTTAATCAAATTTGCTAACCGACCTATGCATTGGTTTAACTGAGAAAAATATTTCGCAGCCTTGCAAAAATAACTAAAAAATTTCTATAATTTTTCTGTTCTTGTAAATTATGGCATGAGTGTATTTGAAAAAGAATTATAAATTCCAATGGACATCAAACAGTCATGGCATATCAATCATCAACAGTTTTTAAAATTTATTTCTTCTTTGCAGCAGAAATTTTCTAAACATGCAATTAAATTTTCATCGTAATGTTTATCGAAGGGAAATTCTTCTCAATCAGACGTCTGAATAGATCAAATATTGAAGTATCGTGAAATAATCTATTGTTGTGTTTAGCTGCAATTGAACTTGATATTTACAGTAGCTATCTTTCATTAATTAGTTTGAAAATTCATTTTCATAAGATCATGTACATTTCCATGACATTCCATATATAATGTCTCTAATTCATTTCCATGACTTGGCCTATATCATGTCTGTTGTACATTTCCGTGACTTTGAATTCATATATATATATATCAACAGTTTTTATCATATATAGAATAAAATTAAAAATTTGTTGGTGAAAAAAGAATTCTTAACTCTACAATAAATATTTGAAAAAGAATTAGAAATTCCAATGTTTATCAATTAGTCATAGCATATTAATGAACGATTGTTTTCAAACTTTCCCTGATTGAAAAACTGAATTCGATCGAATTAAACTTATTAAATTAAGATAAATTCTGTTTTATTCAGCGGGAAAACCAGAATTTATCTAAATTGAAATGAATTTAAATAATTCTATTCGGTGTCATCCGAAAATAATTCTTAAATTTCTGGTTCTGACTCCAAATAAAACTGAATAAAAACAGATTCGAAATTTTTAAATCGGTTTTATTTTGTTAAATTCGAAAATAATCCTCGAATTCTTTTAAATTCTGTCTTACCGAATTCAACAGAATTGAGTAGAATTAGAATTTTTAATTCGGTCGCTTAGTTGTTTAATCAGGGTTCTTTTCATTTTGCCGCAGAAATTTTCTAAATGGGCAATGAAATTTTTATCATAATGTTTTTGAAACGATATTCATCTCAATCAGCCGTTTGAATAGATCAAATCTATAAGTTCATGAAATATTCTATTTTTGTGTTTAGCTCCAATTAAGTTTGATATTTCCCCAGCTGTCTATAATTAATTAGTTTGAAAATACATTTTCATAACATCATATACATTTCCATAACTTTACTTATATATCTATAATACATTTCCATGACTTTGCCTATACAACGACTCTTGTACATTTCCGTGACTTTGAATTTATACTCTCTAAAAACGAATAAGTGAAATTCTCGCGAATCAGTGGATAGTCACTTTTTTCACAGCTATAAGTTTACCACTAATTCAACCAGTGGTATAACTTATAGCTGGTTCCCAGTAAATATTCACTAATCCAAAGTGAATTTTACTGATTCATTTTTAGAAAGTACATAAACATATCCACATTTATTATTACATATAGTATAACATTGAATATTTTTTGGTGAAGAAAGAATTCATAACTCTACAACGAATGATTTTCTTTGTAATAGTAATGGTTCCTAATTATTCAGAGTTTAAGAATACGAGTTAACAATATTGACTGCTGATTTCGCAATGAATTTTTAGAGAGAAACGTCGTGGTTAAAAAAAAGTGTCTACCAATCACACTGATAATTTTTTTTAGCTCTGAATATTTGAAAAAGAATTAGAAATTCCAATGTCTATCAATCAGTCATAGCATAGTAAAGAACGACTGTTTTCAAAATTGATTTCCTCTTTGCAGCGGAAATTTCCTGAATGGGCTATTAAATTTTCATCATATTATTAAAGCAATATTTATCTCAATCAGCCGTATGACTAGATCAAATCTATAAGTTCATGAAATATTCTATTGTCGTATTTAGCTACAATCAAATTCGATATTTACACTAGCTGTCTTTAATTAATTAGTTTAAACATTTATTTTCATAACATCAAATACATTTTCATGACTTCACTTATATATCTATAATACATTTCCATGACCTTGCCTATATAATGTCTCTTGTACATTTCCGTGACTTTGAATTCATATATAAACATATCCGCATTTTTTATTATATACAGTATAACATTGAATAGTTTTTGGTGAAAAAAGAATTCATAACTCTACAATGAATGATTTCCTTTGTAATTGTAATTGTTTCTCATTATTCAGACCTCAAGAATACGGGACAAAATATCAACTGCTGATGTTGCATTGAATTTTTGGGGAGAAACGTCGTAGTTAACAAAAAGTGTCTACCAATAGCACTGTTCATTTTTTTTAGCTCCAAATACTTGAAAAAGAATTAGAAGTTTCAATGTCTATCAATCAGTCATAGCATAGCATAGTAATGAACTCCTGTTTAAGAAATTAATTTCCTTTTTGCAGCAGAAATTTTCTAAATGGGCAATGAAATTTTTATCATAATGTTATTGAAGCGATATTCATCTCAATCAGCCGTTTGAATAGATCAAATCTATAAGTTCACGAAATATTCTATTTTTGTGTTTAGCTACAATCAAATTTGATATTTACACTAGCTGTCTTTAATTAATTAGTTCAAACATTTATTTTCATAACATCAAATACATTTCCATGACTTTACATATATATCTATAATACATTTCCATGACTTTGCCTATATAATGTCTCTTGTACATTTCCGTGACTTTGAATTCATATATAAACATATCAACATTTTTCATTACAGATAGCATAAAATTGAATATTTTTTTGTGAAAAATGAATTCTTTACTCTCCAATGAATGATTTTTTTTGTTATGGTAATTGTTTCTAATTATACAGACCTCAAGAATACGGGACAAAAACATCAACTGCTGATTTTGCATTGAATTTTTGGAGAGAAACGTTGTGGTAAGCAAAAAGTTTCTACCAATTACACTGATAACTTTTTTAAGCTCCAAATATTTGAAAAAGAATTAGCAATTCCAAAGTCTATCAAACAGTCATAGCAGAGTAATGAACGACAGTTTTCAAACTTTATTTCTTCGTTACAGCAGAAATTTTCTAAATATTCAATTAAATTTTCATCATAATGTTTTGGAAGCGAAATTCTTCTCAATCAGACGTTTCTATTTCCTAGTTTCATAAATAATTATTTAAGTCTATGGAAAGAAGAATGTGTCATTTTTCTTTTATCAGAGTGACGAAGTTACAGATATATTTAACATGCCGTTAAAAAAATTACAAATTTTCCAAAATTTGGGAAGCTGTTGTTTCTACTATGATTCTCCAAAATCAGGAATTCCTTAAATTTATACGTTTGAAAATCCTAGGATGCAATTCTGACATTTTCAGAGAAATATCTGTTTGTGTGGGTATTTGGGTGGGCCAAAAAAAAGAACTAATTTTTTTTTCGTCAGTTACCGTGTAAATATTGTTCAAGATGATGACAAAAAACTTCTGGTGAAATTTGAGATCTTAATATTTACATTTAGAGTTGTCGCTTCGTGCTTTTTGATGCTGCATTTGATGAACATGAAGGGAAATAAAAAATTCTCAAGTTTGCAATTTTATACCTCGGCAATAGTTCATCGTACAGATAAGCTCAGGAAATTATTTCGTAGGACATTAAACGCTCTACAAAAAATCGGTCTATCAGTTGACCCTGCGGGCCAGCACCAAAACTTCCCGCTGTTTTCGAGCTCAAGGACCTCGAAAACATTATTGTGAATACATTTTCGAGCTCGAAAATACGTTTGTATGCTGTTGTTTTCGAAAAAAAAACGTTTTTCACCATTTTTTCTCCAACGATATCTCTCAACCGAATAAACCGATTGAGACGGTTGAGGTGGCAATCGACGCGTTTTGTCAAGTTCTAAAGCTGATCGAATTTTGGATTCGATTTATCGAGTAGTTTTTGAGATATTTCAGAAAAAATAAAAAATTTTTTTTTTCAATTCTTTCGACAACGGTTTCTCTCGAACGAATGAACCGATTTTGATGGTTGGGGAGGCATTCGACGCGGCTTATAAAGCTCTAGAGCCCAGTCCATTTTGGAATCAATCCATCGAGCACATTAAAAGTTATCCAAAAAAAACATTTTTAAAAAAATTTTATTTTTGGAATATCTCTGAACGAGCCCTACCGATCAAGCTCAATTTTCTCACGGCTTCAAGATATTGACAATCCGCGTCGAATGACACCTTAAAGTTCAAAATCGGTTCATCCGTTCAAAAGATACAGGTATTTACATACGCACGTACGTACATACATACATACACTCGGACATCATCTTGAAATTAGTCAGAATAGCTTCCTAGGACCTCAAAACGTCGACATCTGATGGAAATTCGATTTTCGTAAATCGGACCGAAACCAACAACTTCCCGAATTTTTGAAAATTTACAATTTTCTTGGCGGGAAGATAAAAAAGTCTCCAATCATTTTTCGATAAATTCATCTGTTCAAAAGTTATTGGAGCTTGAACTCAAATTTATAGTAAATTCCGAGATCTTTTTATTTTTCCAGCGAAACTATTAGACTGATCACAGAACATCATAAGAACTTTTTTTTTGACAATTTTGTTCCCTACAAATTAATTTTTTAAATAATTTTTTTGATTCCGCTCTGTTTTCTATTTATTTTCATTTAAATGTCAAGCTCAGGAAATCGATCAGAACACTACTTCTTTAACAGCTTGACATTAAAATGAAAATAACTAGAAGACAGTGCGGAATTTGAAAAAACTTTAATCGAAATAATTTGTATGGATTAAAATTATCTAGAAAAAATATCTTATGACAGTTTGTAATAAATCTGATCGTTTTGCTGTGAAAATAATAAGATATCGAAATTCACTATCAATTTGACTTCAAGCTCCAATAACTTTTGAGCAGATGGATTTATCAAAAATGATAAGAAACTTTTTTTCTAGAGCGTTTAATTTCCTACGAAAATGTATCCTGAGCTTATTTGTACCATAAGCCATAGCCGAGGTATAAAAATGCAAACTTTTTTTTTTCTTCTATGTTATTTAAATGGGAAATCAAAAATCACGAAGTGGCACCTCTCAATATTAATATTAAGGGCTCAAACTTCATCATAATTTTTTTTTGTCTTGAACGATATTTTCATGGTAACTAAATAAAAAAAAATTAGTTCTTTTTTCTGGCCCACCCTAGTGTCTGTGTGTGTGTGTGTATGTGTTTGCACGTGTATGAATGTGTGTCTTAAGAACAGTTAAAATTTATTCAACGTTACCGAAAAGAAACAAAGAATGGGAAAAAAGTATTTTTGTTAACTAAATGAAAAATACTGGATGTACACTAAACGTTTCAGTGACTTCACCGAAATGATCATAGGATATAAACGTCATTTTGGTGACTTCACTGAAATGTAAAGAATATATGCATGACATTTCAGTGATTTTTGGTCTTCTTAAATATTTTGAAAACTAGTTAATTCATCTATTTTAGATTCTCATTAGCTCTAAAGCTTTATATTCTGCATTGAAAGGTGCTTCCACCATCTAAGCCGGATTAATCGATCATCATATTTTGTTGCTGAAAGAATTAAGAAAAAATTTTGTTTATCTAATAATTAATTGCAATCGGCTAGTTGCGTTAAATACAATCATGAACAAAAACTAGAAAAATCAATGTTTTAACTTTTTTTTTTATTATTTATATTTTGTTTTGCTGGTTTCATTCTAAGTTCACGCAACCTTTTCCTTTGTTATTTCAATTGATGGTTTTCAGTCTTTCGAATTTTCGGAGATTTATACGAAAACTAATTTTTTTTCCAGCTCGATATAAAAGTACTTGAAGATATATATTGTCGAGCTTAAAGAGCTTGATCATGTATTGTCAATAATGTTTTCGTGTTCTTTGAGCTTGTAAACAGCAGGAAGTTTCAGTGCTGGTCCGCAGAGTCTATCGGTTATCAGATTTTTGTAATGATTTTCATAGTTATTGAACTTTAACACATAATAAAGAACTAAACAGGAAGTGGGATTGAATATGACAATGCAAGAAGTGGAATTAAATATTTGTTGATATGCATCAAATCAAATGAAAATTTTCGTAATCTTTGTACTCCAAATAATTCTCATCAAATTACGTCTATAACCATTATAATATTGGTAATGTTAGCTGTACACTAAATTATTTTGGGGAGTCTGATACATGTTTCCAAATTACTCAGATTTTATAGTAAACATTAAACAACAAGTATAAAACAACCATCACAGTTACCTAAGAAGCAACGTCATGCACTCAGTTTCGAACAATATTCTTGAGTAGTCATTTTCGATACCCTGTTTATATTATAATAACAATTAACTTATGTGCAAATGTTAATGCTAGAATGAAAAATTCCTTGTTGCAAAGATTTATTAGCAGTGTTTACGACATCGGTAAAATTATAAATTATTCCAGAAAAATATTTAGAATATTTAGAATTTAAAAAACCACAATGCCATATCTCATGAACTTTAATACCTAAACAACGGTCAAAATTTATTCAACGTTACCTAAAAAAACCAAAGGATAGTGAAAAAATATTTTTATTAATTAAATAAAATATACTGGACGTACGCTAAACGTTTCAGTGACTTCACCGAAATGTACATAGGACATGAACGACATTTTGGTGACTTCACCGAAATGTAGAGAAAATATGAATGACATTTCGGTGATGTCACGGAAATGTAATGGAAATATAAATGACATTTCGGTGACATCACGGAAATGGATCAAAGTCATCGAAATGTACAAAAGATCTGAAAAAAAGTCACCAAAATGGCGCGGTGACATACATATATATATATATATTAGGGTGGCTTTTTTTTTCTACTTTTTTTTTTATTTCGAAGCTCACACGAAAAAATGTTAGTATGAAGTATTTGAAGACTCCTGTTCAAGTTTCAACTTGATAAAAAATTTTTTAGAGGTCGCTCAAGAATTTTTTTAATTTCTAAAATCATCGAAATTCAATTTATTTTTTTTAAATCTTTACTTTCTCAATAGCTCAAGATTTCTAAGTAGGTCGTAGAGAAACATACTAAAATTTAAATTAAAAATATTAATATTTACAGGTCGCTTAATATTTTTGAAAATAAATTTATCGAATTTTTGTATTGTTTTGAGCGACCTTTAAATATTAATGTTAAGACTTGATCTTGTTACAACATTTATTTTATAGTATAATAAAGAAGTTTTGACATTGAGCATTATTGAAATCGAAAAATATAATGAAAAGACCGATTATTCTCAGTAAGACATAGTGGTCATAAATTTATCAAAATCAAAGTTCCTGACTTTTCAAATATGTTTGGAATTTCCAGACATATCTAAGTCTCCCAGTAATGTGGCGACCATAATTAGAATATTTTCATACTTATTCCGTTTTCATATTTTTGAAGTTGTTTTATTTATAAATTATAGTGTCAAAATGATTAAAGAAAAAAATGCAGACCCCCGAAAAAAATTATGTAAAGTAAAGTAGCGAATAGAAATCAAATTTATTGTTTTTTTTTTTATTTTTTTTTTTTTTTTTTGTTTTGTTACATGATTTTTTATATGTAGCTCAGTTTTATTTCAGCTCTGAGCAAAGAAAATTTTCCCTTATAATCGATAAGCATGGCTTCAACACTAATTTTTTACTTACTTATTGAATTTTTTTCTTTAATCATTTTGAGACTATAATTTAAAAATAAAATGACTTTAAAAATATAAAAACGGAATACCCAGACAGGAAAGTACGACGGGCCCAGGCTTGACCCAGGCTTGGTTCAACTATGTATACTTACCCTCGCAGTTTTGGATCACGGTGAGAACACCGTGGAAACACCGAGCAAACCACAGTGATTCCATCGTGATTACTCCAGGCGTTTGTTCCATTTGTACACTGTGATTTCATGGTGTTCTCACGATGTATCCACTGAGATTACATGGTGTATCTACGGTGGTGACATAATTTCTCCACCGTGTTTACACGGAATATTCATCATGTATACACGGTATGATCACTCCGTTTACATGGTGCAATCACTGTGTTTACACGGCGTAATCACGGTATTTACATGGTGAAATCACCGTGTTTACGTGGTGAAATTACCGTGTGAACGGAGTGAAATCACCGTGTTTACATAGTGAAATCACCGTGTTTATATGGCGCAATCTCCGTGATTAGATAATGCAATCACCGTATTTGCATAATGCAATAGTACACTACGCTTATACAGTGCAATAATACACCGCGTTAATACGGTGTAATCGGCGTGTACGGTCGGTGTTTACACAGTGAATTCACTGCGTTTATACGGTGTGGCTTCGACAAATTACTGTTTTTAAATTCAACCGTCACTTCGACTTTAGCGTGTTATATACGATGATTTGCGCGGGGCAATCACTTGTAGCACGCTTAATATCGCATAAAACAAGCAACAGTCGTAGTAACAGTTGAACAGGCAATAGTTGTTTCGATACACATGTGCGGTAGGGGTTCTGATAGGATAGGAGTGACGTCACAAGTCTGATATTGTGACGCATTCTCAACAGACCAAGGACGTTGTCATATGGGTGAACGCAGCGAGGAATAGTCTGTGGAATTTATGCGGTGTTGTCCATTGTTCAATATACTATAAAAAGTAGTAGAAGGTTACACACCCATTACCACACTCACACTCATACAAAATATGGTTGGGAAACAGTATTTGAATGAAATTTAATTTTATTAGTGAAAATGATTGTAATTGAGAAACAATGAGGTATTAAAACAAACAAAAAAACATAGTAATTCTAATAATAATAATAATAATAATATCAATAATAATTATTATTATGTTAACAATAGATAAATGATCATACACGCAGAAAATTTTATAGTATTTTTTACATAAAAAATTTATAGAAAAATTACTATGTCATAGTAACATGAGGACAGTATGGAATTATTAAATAAATTACCGATAACGTAGAAATTTCTGAAATACATCGAACAGAATTTACAAGGTGCATTGTAATTTTATCCAAGAAATTTAAATTTCTTAATCTGTTGCTTTGTCAAAATTACAATGCACCTTGTAAATTCTGTTCGATGTATTTTAAAAATTTCTACGTTATCAGTAATTTGTACAATTGCACACCTCAATCGCGAAAGCGTTGAGTGCGCTTTACTGTCACTCTCTCGCTCTCGGCCCTTTCACTGACTTTAAATCCTCTCTACTTTCTTTATAGTACACCAAAGTTGTTAATGATATATACCATTTTAAAGGAAATTTATTAAGGAACATTTTTCAATGCAATCCTTATTTGATTCATGATGTGATTAATTTAAAAAAAATGATTTAGTCCAGAGCCCTCAGTGCGTCAATTGTGGTGTTCGAACTCGTCTATAAACGACGATAACTTTCGACAAACAAGACTTATCGACTTGTTTTTTTTTTATTATCTGTGTATTTTTGATCAAAAAAACCTTCTCAAAAATTACTGTCTGAATCCTTTTTGTTTTGGTGTAATTAATAAAAAACGTGAAAACTGGTTATTCGTGAAAAATTTAGCTGCTATTTTAACTGTTGTTATTATTTTTTTCATTGTTTCTCTCTATCAACTACTGGTGGCAGCACTAGCGTATCAATATGTTTGAAAAAAAAAGCGACATCTAAGACAAAAGGCGGGATATTTAGAAAAAAATGTTAGTAAAAAAATATCAAATTGAAAATAAGGAATAAAAAAATCAAATTGATAATTTGTAAGTTGAATAAAAGTTCATAAAAAAAAAAAAAAAAAAACATTAATATTATATAATAAAAGTAATGATTAAAAATAAAATGAGCGATTGAGGTGTGCACTTTTGGATTTTCCAACATTTCCATGCTGTCCTCATGTTACTATGACTATAGTAATTTTTCTATAAATTTTTGATGTAAAAAATACCGCAAAATTCTCTGCGTGTATTTTTTTATTTTTCTCAATTACTGATTGGAAATATAAATAAATGCTTAACTCTGAACTGGATCAATGAAAGTTACTTGAAATTCCAAGAGAGTACCGCATTGAGTAGGACGTTGGTCTGAAACTGAAAAAAATGAGTACAAAATATTATATAGGTAGGTGGGTAGGGGGGTGGTTGGTTGGGTAGTTAAAGAGATCTCGAAATGTATTGCCCAACTACAAATGCTCACAGTCAGGAGTTATTCAGGGTAGACCGTAAGCGGCTTTAATTTTAACAACGAAATGCTTTTCCCGTCGACGAGCGTGCGACAGCTACCGGAGAAACGACCGGACGTGGGGGGAATCAATTTCACAAGAGGCAGTTACGTCGACGAGGGATGAGTGTTTTAATATTTCACGCCTGTCTCCGTGCTATGACTACTATACGGACAGCTTCACTTCTGTACTTGTACAATCGCTCTTATTCATCCCTACTTAGATGGTAATTGCCAAGTTGCGATATAGTTAACCATTCCAAGATGGTACTTGAGTCCTCAAATTAAATTTTCATTATATAATTTATCCTCCGAAAAAAAGATTTATTTGAGCCAAAGATATCGTATATTTGGATATGGCCACATAAATATTTAATTTTGAGAAAGATATAATATATTTGAGTACACTGAAGGAAAGGTTATCTTGGTTCAAAGAGATTTATCTTGAATCAAGAGAATATCTAGGAAAACGGAATATCCTGGGTGAAAATATTTTAAAAGTAATTGTTATTCTCGGCCGAAAAAAGGCCTAGGTAGTGAATACGAGGCCGAAACTCGCTAGGCCGAAACTCGTTAGGCCTAAAAATGGCCGACAATAAAGCTCAAAAATGTCTGACGCCAGACACGAGGATTTATACTATTATTATTTTATTATTATTATATTTGATTGGATAGAATAGGAATAATTGAATTTATCAAATAGTGACTTAATTATCCGGTAAAAGTGAATTACATATGGCCATTTATTAGAATTTCCAATATATACAAAGCCATGTATAGAACTTTCAACTAAATTAAAAAAAAAAAAAGACTTACTCAATATCTGTATTTTTTTTTTTATTTTTTTTTTTTTTTTTGATGCGGGAATCAATCAGATTTGTGATCATATTAATTTCTAACCGAGTAGAAATTTTTAATTTAGGGAAAAAACGTTATAAATATCAACCGAACGCACACGATTTAGTGGGATTTGAACCCGGGATCTAACGAACGAAAGACCGACGCTTTAACGACTAGGCTACGCTACTTTTTTTTTTATTTTTTTTAAAGAAGTTTATTTGCTTTTGAAAAAATACATTTCTTGTCTTACAATAAATTAGCTGCAAACACAAACTTAAAAACTAGCCATACAATTCTGAGTTAATTAACATTTAACGTAATTTATTGACATCTAGTCTCCTAAATTGGAGCAGCTAATGTCAAGGAAGGATCTCAATAATTTTTATTTATTTTTGTTTGTTTATATACATGCCACTTACCCTAGTAGCAATGGAATTGGGCAAGATTCTTTGGCAAGATACTTGAAGAAGCACTTTGTAAAGAATTGTACAATTCTCGACCAAGACACTTGATCAAGAATCTTTATCCAGACTGGCTGCAGACTTGGGCCAGTCTGTGACCAGAATTTGACCAGATTCTTGACCCAGAGTTTTGAGATAGACTTGCGCGAGAAACGCAAAAGACGACGAGTGCGCACCTATTTCCCTCCTTTCCACTTGAATGTAAAAAGTATAGTATCGCAGTGGTTCTCATTTATAGTTGAGTCAACAAGTTTAAAAATGTTATTTTTTTAAATTACGCATTGAGTTTGTAGTAATGCCTAGAAAAATTGATTTTCAGAATTTTCTAGCACTTAAAAAATTTCGGAAGTTTTTGAATAGATTAAGATGAATAATTAAAATTATAAAAAATGGGAATAGAATTCCGAAAGTTGTGACAAATAGAAAATTGCTTCTTCTTTAATAATCGTTTTTTAATTTTACGCTTCCTCTATTAATTTTTGAGTTATTGCTAATAATCAGAGTCTCTCGTTTTTTCTATTTGATTTTGACTTATAAAAATTGCTATTTTTATTTGTAAAAAAAAAGTCTTGTCAAATTTAATGACGAATTCAATAAGCTGTCGCTCGCATTTTTAAAAAAACTAGATTCATTTTCTACAGAGAACTCATTTCTCGACTACAGTATTATAAATGAAACTAATGTAGAATGAGAACCTCTATATAGGATAGTCCCAAAGTTTAGCAATAGGCAGCTCCAGATTTCTGGTCAAATTCTTGACAAATTCTGACTACAGTCTGGCTCAAGTCTTGACCAATAATCTTGGTCAAGAATCTGGACCAATTCTTGTACAATTCTTGATCGAAAATCTTTTTAAAGTATCTTGATCCAGGCTGGTACAAGGCTTTGACAAAATTGCTACTAGGGTAATTATAAATAAACTATTTCTAGTAATTCAATTTTGGGAGAAGATACTTGTAATGGTGTGGAAAATAATTTCTTATGAAAAAAACCACTTAAATTTCCAGTTTTCCTGTTGTTACTTATGATACTAATAAAAAAAATAAAAATAAAGACATTAAACCTAAGCTATTTACAATTATTTACACATATAAAAATAGTATTTTCTACTTTTTACTGAGCCTTCTTCTCAGCTCTTTTCGATGATTAGATTCTTCAGTCAGCCAGAAGTACTTATCATTGAGTCTGTGAGGATCCAAACGGTCGCGATCAGGGAGAGCAGTAGAATAACCAAAGTCAAACTTTCTCATGTCTGCATCAGCGTGCGCAAAGTCAATTTTTTTGTGAGCTTTGTGCCTCTTCCAATGGAATAACACTGGTACATTGTTGACATCTTGGATGTTGCCAGTCTTATCTAGTGGTATGAACGCTTGTGGCGGAAGAAGTTCAAGTTCATAATCCTCAGCTAGATCAGCCTCAGAGTAATCCACCAGCCCTCTGATGGACTCATTCTCGATGTTTGGGATGTTGCCGAAGTAGTCACGTATTAGCCTGATAATATGGCAATCGATTCTTGGGATATCAGCTATATTATAGATGTCTTCATTGCTGATGAACTTTCTGAAGTTGGACTCACTTGACCTATAGGCTCCAATACACGCCCTCAGGCATTTACGCTCAAAGACTCTAAGGTTTTCCATTACAGCAGCGCTCGTGTTCCACCATATCGGCGCAGCATACGTCAAGATCGGCCTAACTAGCAGTTGGTAGCAAATAATTTTTGTTTTCCTGCTCAGATGTTTATTATATAATATCCTGTTATTCGCTTTGAACGCAGCTTTGGCTTTAGAGAGCTGCAAATCAGGGTGTGATCTGAGTCTCAGCAGATAATCTATATGCACTCCAAGATATTTGACGACGTCCTTGTGTGGGATTGGCACTAATTGGTTGGTGTTTGGTGATGGTGTCGAGATAGTGAAGTCTTTAAGTTGAGCTCTGGCTATGTTACTCAGATAGTACGACCTTCGCCTGAAAACAATAGTCTCGCATTTTTCCGGATTTATTCGCAAGTTCCAAATCTTGTAAAAGTCATTGATTTTATTTACGATCGCTTCCAAACGCTCTTTGAGTTCCTGGGGTTTCTTTCCCGCTATGCCTACAATTAGATCGTCGGCATATGCAATTGCGAATAATTCCGGTTCAGCATTCAGGCCAAACATTGACAGCAGAGACATGGTGAAAAGATTAAACAGCAGCGGCGAGTTAACTGTGCCTTGCTGCAGTTCCTCGAGGACTTGATAACTATTTGTAGAGAAATTGACTCCATCCCAAATTCGGAATGATCTACCTGAGATCATGTCAGTTATTAGTAGAAGAAGCCATCCTGGGAATCCATATTTTTTTAGTTTGAATAACAGACCGTTGATCCAGACCGAATCAAAGGCTTTCTCCAGATCTATCAGCACAGCAGCCACTCGCTGGTTCTCTCTTAGGTGTTTACAGATTATATCCAGAAGTTTGTGGACAGCATGAGTAGTGCTATGCTTGGCACGAAAGCCAAACTAGAGATCGTGAATCAGGTTGTTGTCACTGCAAAATTTTACAATATGATTATTTATAATCATTTCATACACTTTACCCAGGTTTGAGGTTAGACTGATGGGTCTGTAGCTCGTCGGTTTACTAGGATCTTTATATTTTTTCAGGATCGGCAAGACCTTCGCTGCTTTCCATGAGTCTGGGAAAAATGAATGATTGATAGCATTATTGAAGATTATGACCAGTGCATTCGTGATTCTACTTCCCTGATTAAAAACAATGATTAAAAATGATTTCACACGTTAAATGTCCATAAGAGACAGGATTAGAAATGATTTGAAGGATTAAAAAGTATTTAAAATTATTAAAAAACAAATCATTTTAAATACTTTTTAATCATTTTTTTTAATCAGGATTGGCAAGTGCTTCAGAATAATAGACGGGATCCCATCCGGGCCGCTAGAAATCTTGTTAGGTAATTTTTTGAGAACTTTAGTAAGTTGTTCGTGATTTGTGAATGGATGTGCCTCTTCATTCTCTATTCTTGGGCATAAAGCACGGGTATTTTCTGAAAAAGTTGTTACAGTAGAGCCCAGTAGTCTCTTGGACGCTAACACTGATTTGATGTTAATTGCTTCTTTGTCAACGCAATCTTTTAGCCTGGATCCAATGTTAAGGTACCGAGGTGCATTGATATATTGAAAAAATTCTCCTATTACGTTCAGTTTCTCAATCGGATCGTTTATTAGCAGCTCATCCCCAATAGGACATGCTTTGTCTATGTCGATCGATCCATTGACACATGCTGGATCCCCTCTGTTTATTTGTTGGTTCGCTATCTCGATCATCTTTTTTCTTCTTAACAAACGGTTAATTTTTGGGAAGAAGGCTGTCGGATCTTTATGGTTTATTTGTTTTAATTGGGCTTTCCAGTACTCAGCAATCGATTTATTCAGTTCTGTCCTTAGCTCTGATTTGATCCGGTTTATCATCCACTTGAGTCTTTGCAGCAACTCAGGCTTGTCTGGTCTTACTGCTCTCTGGGTTTCGTGTAGTAGTTTTATTAACTTGGTTTCGTTCTTCTGCAAGGTTTTAATTCTAGAATTGATGTATTTGAGGATACTATCTTCTTTTTTTAGAACTGGGGCTGTTTTTCTTAATGTAGTTGTTAATGCCAACGTGATTTCCTTGATGCACTCATTTATTTCTTCCGTTGTCAAGTTCCTGTCATCCGGTAGGTTTTTGGAATATTCCATATTGGCAATTTTCTCGAACTTTTTCCACTTTATCGCTCGTATATTCAGTTGGGAATTTAGGCCGTCATCTATCTGTCGGAAGCTATTGCTTGAGGGTAGGATTACTGTAAACAGTAGGGCCTTGTGGTCGCTGTCGTAGTCGTCCGTTTTTATTCTGTTGTTGTCAGCCAGGTCTGTTATGTCGAGGTTTGTGATACACACGTCTAAGTACGTTTGAGCTGGAGTGTATGATGGGTCCACTGTTGGATAAATTTTAGCTCTGAATTTCTTTGCTGTCTCTGCTTCCCATGTTCTAAGATACTTTCCTCTTTGGTTGTCGTTTGCATCCCCCCAATCTCTTCTTCGTGCATTTAGGTCGCCCGCCAGCACAAATGAATTTAATGGGTCGTCTAGGTTCAGTTTTTGTAATAAATTATCCAATTCCTGAATGAAAATTTTTCTGCTGGAGTTAGTACCATAGCAACTAATGATGAACAGTTTTTTTTTTGTCATTATGCTTATCTAGAAGAATTTGAATTATTGTAAACTCGAGCAGTTGGTTATTTACTGAGGTTGGGTATTTGATAGTCTGAAAACCGATGTAGTTTTTAATCAGGATCGCAGTTCCTCCCCCTTGCTGCGAGATAAAGTGTTTGCTGGTTAGTTTAGTTTCTGAAATTAGAACAATATCTGGGTTATATTGTTCTACTCTGTTAAATAATTCTAATCTTCTGATAATGTGTTGGAGTGAATTCACATTAATTGCCATGACTATAAAGAATTCGCTTGGGGCAGCATATCTTTCATGTTCGGGGTTTGGGTCGTCTCTCTGGCTGTTGCTATTCATCTTTCAGGTTTAGGAAGTCAAATAGGAAATCAATTTTCTGAGAGTTGGTCTCAATCTTCTGTATACTGGTGTTCATTTGATGAATGACTGCAGTTAGTGTCTTCAGCTCATTATTAATTTGGTTCATCCAGCTGTGATGTTGCGTGGCGTCCGATGTAACTCTCACTGCGCTTGAGTGTATGTTTCGCTGATGATGCTGTTGATTCTGAGTTGACCTGTGGACCTCAGGACTCAGTGGAGGAAAGGGATCTCTCCCTTGCGATAGACCATTAGAAAACGAGAGTTGCGGTAAGCTTCTCTGGTTAATCATTTCAAGTTTTTTGTCATTTAGTGTATTTCTGGCTTTTGTTTGCTTTTTTTTTTGTTCTTTTACGAATTTCATGAAAAGACAGCCTTCATATGTGGCTGGGTGTCCCGTCTTACCGCAGTTAGCACATTTGAACCTCTCTCTTGTCTGCTCGTCTTTGAGCGGGCACTCTCCCGGAGTATGTGTCTCCGCATTTCACGCACCTGTAATCCATCTCGCAGTTGTCTTTAGTATGACCAACTCTCTGGCATTTCCAACATTGTAGTATTCTATTCCGCCTGAGTCTTTCCCAACGTACTTTTTGGTATACGACCCTTTTTATTTTTAATAATTAACTAAGACGGCTATTTTGTGTGACTTGTACTATGATGTGTCTTTTCTTTACCCCTTCTCGAACAAATTTTAATTCAGTGACTTTAGCCACTTCCACCGAATCGTTGACTCTATTTTTGAGGTCAGCTGCTACATCTTCTGCAGTAAAATCCTCACTTATTCCTTTAAGGAGGATAGATTTGAATTTTTCACCTTTGGGAGTGTAAGAATAAAAGTTAATTTTACTGTCTTTAAGTCTCAGTTTTATTTTATCAAAATTTGGCTGGTTGTTAGCTTGAATTGAATGTAACCCTTTCGATAGTTTTATTGTGAAAGCTTCTTCCTCTAGTTCATTACACTTCAGAATCTTAACTGTATTACTGACTGTCTCACCTTGTATAAAGATGAGAAGCGGTTTGAATATTTTGGGGGCGTTGCCTTGTGGACTTTGGCGCGCATTTTGGCCCACTTCATTCGCATGGTTCCCCTCATTTACGCTCTCAGCGCTACCGTCGAATTCTATATCATTCACTGACATCTGTGGGGTGCTGTCAAGTAGTTGAAACTTGTTCTGAGTGTTAATTGGTAGTGTTGAGATATTTTCATTTAGGGAAGAGAATTTACCGGTGAAATAAATATTTTACTTATTTTACCAATTTTCAGCAGGTTATTTACCGGATAAATAACCAAGGTAGTTAATTTTGTTCCATGGGTGGCGCTGATGTGCGATTGAAGATGTGTACAATATAGACTAAAAATTATTAGCAATTATCTATTATCTTTCAATATTATTGAGTTAATAAATAAATAGTTAAAAATGATAAAAGTGAAACATTGATCGAGGTTATTCGCGGATCTTGTCAAATGCAGCTTTAGTATTGAAATACGATCTTCTGTAGAGTTCTGTTATAACAAAGTAGGTTGAACAGAAGAATTTGAGATTCATCGACCCAGGTTCGAATCTGCGGCATGCAATTTATTATTTTTTTTATTTTACTGAAGTTAGCCGACGTTTTTTATTTTTTTTTATTTGTTTTCAATAATTAAATTAGAACAAAAAACATTTTTTTTAAATTGCACTTAAAATTTATCAAGTTTTTTAAAAATAAAATTTATTTTTTATTTTTTTGTAATAATTTTTTCAATAAAAAAAAATTCAGTATGCCATATTGCTTTTAAAACTTAATATACTAAACTATATACACATTCGATGCAAGTAGATATTTATCATTTAAATTAATATTTTACCGGTTAAATAGCCAAATAACTTACCGGTTAATAACCGGATATTTGCCCACTCGAATCACTATTTTCATTTGATTTACCTCTTGCAGTTTTTTTTGGTTCAATAAACCTTTCTTTATCATCGGTAGCTTCCTCTGGATGAGACCCCGAATTTTTTCTCGTCACTGATGTGTTCGGAGCAACATTATGTTTGCGTTGGACACCTGTCTCTTTTTCCCACATTTTGAATGCTTTCTCTAATGATATCGAGTTAACATTTTTGTTTACTTTTAATTTTTGACTCCTCTTGTCATTAGGAGGCGAGGGGTCAGCAATCGCTTTTCTTTTAAGGCCTGTTCCAGACGCCATATTGGGTGATGGTGTGACCATCCCCTTTGTCAACATTCACCCACTCTATGACTATTTATCTCACGACTACGATTAAACAAGTTCTACGAAAAAGATCACTCTTCAACCTCGAACTGTGTCAGCCACTTTCTAAAAACCCGAATTATTTCAGTACTCGTGTATTAACGGAAAATTCTGCAATTATATCGCTTTCAGATTATTCTCTAAGATGTAGGCTGTACGGCTTCCATGTTGAGACTACTAGGCTACGCTACCGACAATGACTGCTAAGTTTACTTGTGCTATATGAGATTGAAAGAATACATCATCACTTTTAAAACAGCAAAACATAATTGGAAATCTATTATTAGTAATAACAAAAAAATTTCTTATTTTTTTTTCGTGTGCTATAAAATCCTGTGTGTAAGTAATTGTGATATGTGTAATTTTGGTTATATAGTTATGTATAAAATTATTTAAAAAATTTATAGGCTCTATATATGGCCATGTACCCCCATGAAAAAAATTTATAAAGAAAATATATGTTAACATATAAAAAAAATATATTTTTTACATAAAAAAATGTATTAAAAATATACCTTAGAATATATAAAAAATACATGTATAAAAATATATTTTTATATATAAAAAAATTATATAAGAATATGTTTTTCTGTTAATCAACGACATAGAAAAAGAAACATAAAAAGTTTATGTAAAAAATAGATTTTTTATACACTTATCCAAAAAATAAAAGGAATAAGAAAATTTTATAAATTTTTTAGTGATTTTTGGAAGGCTGTATTTTCGTAAAAAAAGATCGTATGGAAAAAATTAAAAAAGTAAATTGAAGCTGGAAATCTCTAGTTTAAATATCTTCCAGCAAAATATTTTTTTGAGCCACGGTTTTCGCGGAATCATAAGAAAAAGGTCGAGACAAAATTTTTCTAAATTTTTTGGTTTTGTTTTTTAGGTCTACGGGGCCGAAAATTATAAAGGAAAAATTTTTAAAAATCGACGAAAATTCGGATATACCATTCGATTCAGAATTTTGCGAGATAAATTTCTTCCGTATCAAAAGAAATATTTTTTTTTTTTAATTGTTGATAAATTTCAAAAGTTTTCAAAACGGGTTTTTTTATGAAAAAAAATTTTTTTTTAACTGTCATTACCCGTAATTGTTTGGGTAATGGTTCAAACAAAATTATCCATTAGGTCATTTTATTTATTTTTCATTTTTTCTATTTTTTATTTAACAAAAAGTGATTTTTACTTTTTTGAAATTGAAAATTCGAAAAAATTTTTTTGGAAGTTACCAAATTTTTTTATGGTTGATATACGATTTACTGAGAGAATAAAAAAAAAATTGTAAAAATATCGATTTGCCGCCGAGTTACACTCTTTTGTTTATCCGCGCGCGGACGAAATGACGCGCTTTTTCGTTTTTCGCGCTTTAATAATTTTTATCTCAGCAACTATTCGTCGTAGAGACTTCGTTTAGAATTCAGTTTGTTCGTTATTAAATCCCAAAAACAATAATACTAGTTTGTCTTGATAACTTCTCAATACTTTCAGAGATATTTCATTTTACATCTGATTTTTTTATAAAAAAAAAATGATCCACCTCCAAATTTATGGTAACTTTTTTCCTTATATTTTTTCTAGTATTTTAAAGAAAAAATTTTTCAAAATCGATCTTTACCCACCGAAAAAATGATCTTTGACCATTTTTTCGTGCGCATCGACTGGACTACCGACTTGATCGGTAAGTTGAACTCTGCCTCAAATTTATTCTATCCGATTCAATGCGTTGTAACACGAAACACTGTTTTCAAAAATCGCATTGGATCGGGTTGGTTCGTATTGGACTTCAATCCGACTTCGTTTGCTGGGAGTATAAAACTAATACTTGATTCATAATAAGCTGATCTTAAAAATGTTACAAATGTTACGTCCTGGAGTCGTGTCGGCTTGTGAGTTGCCGGCGCGAATTATTTGAATTGGACGTGACTGTAGATCTTCGGATACGGGGTAGTTCTCGAAAGCTCGAAATAACTTGGTCGTGATTTAAAGAATAAATATGTTTGATTTATTCATATAAAATAGAATAGTCGAAGAATTTGGATGAATATACACTTGAGTTTACAATTATTATGTGACAAATAACTTTGTGTCAAAAGAATAATATAATTAAATTAAACCGGGAGTTTACTTGCGTGTTATAAACCGCACTACTAATATTTCTGGTTGATGTGAGAGTGTACGAGTGTGAGAGCTGTGATGCATTGGGCATCGGCTTTTTATATCTTTACATGAGCCAACACCCTAGAGAAAAGTGGGATAAGGTTTTAGGGCCTTGTTCCCAAAAAGAAGGAGTTTCGTTATCATCGTTCGACGCGGATGCTGTTGCGTCAGCAGTCGGACGATGTTTTTCAATGTTTTCACTTTTTCGTGGAAAAACTAATTTCACTTTTTTATTCTTTTTAACAGTCAGTATTTGTCGTACAATTATTCTTATCTATTTTTATTCATTAACATTCTTTTAGAGAAATCGCCGATGATGAATAAATATTATAATGCATTAAAAATATCTTATCTATTTGACTATTTTTAAGTGCATACTTATTAATATTTATTATAAAGAAAATATATTATTATTAATAATTCTATTATTTAAATATATCGATTTGGTGGGTCTCAGGTCGGTTTATTATTATTTAAGATTTAAAAATTGGCAGAGCCATCTGATGAACAGGCTGGGACATAACACAAAGTTGATATTAATTTGCTCGTATCTTAATACTTGATTTATAATAAATTTATTATGAACACATTACGAAGTTGATATTAATTTGATCGTATGTCACATCCCTGGTCAAAAAATTAAACTTAATTTAGACTTGGCCGTCTTAAATCTTGACTAAATAAGACCAGTTCAGTCAAAACCACGGCGAATTTGTGTGAGTTCACCTTGGCTTTGACTTCACTCGTCTTACTTAGTCACGATTGAAGACGACCAAATCTAAATCAAGTTTGATTTTTGACTCGGGATATGATAATGAACAAATTTTATAAAATAATAACTGTCAAGTTATAGTTTCTAACAAATGTAGCTATAATATTAGAAAAATATATTATAAATTTAGATTAGTTTAATAAATTCAATTTAATAATGCAGGGTAAAATATACTTTTTAGTTTCTTTATTTTTCAAATTATTCAATAAACAAAATTTTTTTTGTAATAGCGGAAAAAACAAACTGTTAACAATAGGTATAAATTTTTTTAAATAAATTTTAAATCTTGCTTACGCTTAAATGAGAATCGCAAGTAATTTTTTTAAAAATAGAATTATAATTTTAACTTTTAATTTAACTAACGAATGAGAAATAATCGATCGTACTCTATTACAATTTGTGACAATTGCAAAAAATTACGAGTTGTACAGTTTGTAATAGCACAAACGAAAAATTGTTAGCAATAAATATAATTGTTAACAATAAATCCCTGGCGATTTTAGCGCCACGGTGACCTTACAGTAAAAACACCGTTAAAACACCGTGGAACGACTGTGAAAACGTGGTTGTAATGCAGTGAAATCACGGTATTTTTTGTGCAGTCACGCCACTGTATTCCGACCGCGTTTCCATTGCACTTAAAGAGTGTTTCCACGGTGTTTCGATCGTAAGGTCACAGTAATCTCACGGTGGTTTTACGGTGAAACCACCGTAAAACTACGGTGCGCTCCACAGTGGTTTTCAGCGATATCCACGGTGAGTTTACAACGGCTTTCCGATGGCTTGACAGTTTTTTAACCGTGAATTCACCGTATTTCCACAGTCAGCTCATCGTTTCATGATGCGTCCATAAATTTTATAGCGAAAAAAAAAAAAAAAAAAATTAACGCCTACTCGGAGGATCGATCCCAGCGCCTTCGCATTCAAAGTCTGATCTGCTATCCACTGTGCCAAATCACACCCTTGATTGTGGGGATTGATTGTATTTATATAAGCACAAATGAACTTTAGAAAATTAAAGATATTTAATAAATGATTGATTTTCTGATTTGTATTACATTCAATTATATAATTGTTTATAGGGTAACGAGACCAATACCGGTATACCCACTAGTAGCGGGGCATTAAATACTTTTTTTGGTAAATTATGTAAATGAGAAGTTAAAATTTTTCAAACTTAACCATACAATATTTTAAATTTGAAATCTAAGTTTTTTATAACTAAATTCATTATTCAAACATCGAAATGTCCTTAACTATCTCACTAATGATCTTATTAGCTTATTTTCAAAAATTTTAAAAAAGTTTGCGTACTTTACAACATTTATGAATGCGGTAAATTGAAAAATTTCATAGACTTTATAAGATTTATGAATCATTGTAAAATCATTTTTTTCGAATAATGTTACATTATTTAGTCGTATCTAAAGTATATTACAAAATATAATGATTCACAAACCTGCGCGGCATATTTACTCAGAAATCGCTATTAAATAGAATTTGCTAGAACTCAATTATATAAAATTTTGCATTATTGAATAAAAACAAAATTCACTTCGGGACTAGAAAAATTTTTTGACGCAATAACATTTTATTTTCGCCTAAAAAAATTTTTTCTTGAATTCAGAAAATTCTTTGTCGCCACAAAAAAATTTTTGTTTTCAATTCATTATGCTTAAATTTCTTTAGGGCAAGTCAAAATTTTCTTGGGGTGAGTGCAAGTTTTTGGCGCCAAGAAATTCCTTTTTTCTGTGTACTCATATTGATAAGATAACTTAAAATGATAAGCTTTGTTCATTTTAATAATTTAACAATACACTTTAGAAAAGATAATTATCAAAAGTACTGAGAAAATAAGAAAATATGATTGACAGAGATTTGGAAACTATAAGAAAAAAATATATCAATGGTGAAGACACACAGAACTTGATATTTTCGATTCCTCTTTAGATTCACTTTTAGATTTTGACATTTTTTCTCTGTATTCTTTAAATTTCAAGAATTCTTCGTATAATTCCATCTCTTAAAAATTGAATAAAGTTATTAGTTAACGATATTATTAATCATAACATTAATAGAATATTATTTTTACCTTTTGCAAGAGAATTTTGAATTTTCGGTGTTTCTTGTCTGGTTGAATCTGTTACATTATAAAAATAAAGATTATTATCAGTGTTATCACTACATAAATTAGTTATAATAAAATTAATTAGATATTAGAAAGTTAAATGAAATTGATAACATTATTATTATCCGTAATTAGGCAATTAAATAAATAGCCGATACTGGAATTTCTATATACCACTATCATAAGATTTTTCCAACGATTCCAGTTCCGAAAATTGTGGAATCTTACTTCCTACTTTTTTAGGTCTCACATTCACTATGGGAAAAATTAAATATTTTTATACAAATAAAATTTTTAAAAAATTGAAATTAAATAGAACTTTGCAATAACTTGATCCACAAAAAAAAACATACTTCTTTTACTATCCTTCTCTGGAGTAGCATCTTTAGAGTTACCAGCGTCAAAATTATTAAGCACTGCAGATTCCAGTGTATTACCTTTCATTTTTTGAGGAATTGGCATATTTTCTACGAACGAAAAAACAATAAATGAAAATATATAAACTAAATTAAGAAAATCAGGATTTGAAACAAAATTGATGAACAAATTTTATATCCTTTCTTGTACCATTTCTTTTTGGAGTATCATCTAAAGAAATGTCAGATTCAGAATCAGTCACGTTCGGAAATTTCAGAATTTATCTCTTTACTTTCTTTGGTGTCTGATACCCTATAGGAAAAATTAGATATTTGTATACAAATAAAATTAAAAAAATAAATAGACATTAAATATAACTATGCAATAACTTGGTCCATAAAAAACATACTTCTTTTACCATCCTTCTCTGGAGTAGCATCTTTAGAAGTACCAGCGATCTCTAATTCCATATCTAATAATTGAAAAGTAAATCAAAAATTTTAATTAGCCATAGCTAAAGGGGATTAGAAAATTACATTCTGTTTCTAAATTTTCTATTTTTGAATAAAAAAATTAAATAAAATATTTTTAATTCTGAACATCGGATTGGTGTTGGTTTAATTTTAAATTCTCTGCTTACGCTAAAAATTATTAAAAAAATTTAATGCTCAAATGTCTTAACTATGCATGATCTTCTTAATTCAAATTCTATTATATCTGACGATCAACAGTAAGTTTAAAAATATTCAAACTTGAAGATCAAATAAAACAGTATTCTTTCCTGTTATAAGTGCTGTCAAATTTTTTGTCTTGATTACTTATTTGATTGCGTGACGAATCTGAATTAAAAAGTAATTTTTAATTTTTGATCCCATGTGTTTGAATTAATAAGTAATTTTTTAATTTTTAATCCCACGTATGTGAATTAGAATTAATTTTTGAAATTTTAGACCCACGTGTCAATTTAAAAACTACTTTTTTAAATTTCAATTTCACTTCTCTTATTAAAAATTGGTTTTTCGATTCTTAATCCCACGTGTATATAGTCGATTTTTTTGGCCCAGTATATTGTGTATGCTTATTCTTTACAGCATACACTCCTATCGAGAAAAAAATCATAATAAAAATGTATACCCCAATAATTATTTTCTTTATACTTCGAATAGAACTTGAAATTAATATATTTATAATAAGGAACTTCGTTCCTATCTGGTGTCCCACGACACCACGCAATTTTTTTCGATAATCGATCTTTTTGATCACAGAAATGTAGATTATCGGTAAAAAAAAACATTTTCGAATCGAAAAAATGAACAAAAACCGAGAAACTACCAATTATGGTGATTTTTGACAAAATCGATAAATTTAAAGCTTCGAGGCACTAAGAAAAAAAAATCGCAGCGATTTGAAATTTCCAGGTTTTTTTCAGGACACTTTGAGGTTGAAAATAAGACGAAGATATCCTTTGTTCATCCGTTATATCCAAAGTTATAGCAAGATTTCTGAATATCCTTAAATTTGTGAATTTTGACCTGTTTTTTACTAAACAATATCGCTTTAAAAAAAAATTTTCTATCAAATGCCAGTAATTTTGCCTTATAGAGAATGTTTTCCAGTTTTCAAAACCCTGCTTCCATTCTCTGTACGACCAATACATCCGGAGTAATGATTATCAAAGCCAAAATGGACTTTTTTGCTTTGATTAATGATAACTCGGCGCCAAATCGTCGTAGAGACTTTTTCAGGCCGCCAAATTAAAGGGCATAAAATTTCGTAGAAAAGTCATACGGTCGGATTATTCAAAAAAAGTTATTGACGCCCATAGAGGTATTGAAAGACCAGCAAAAATTTAAAGTCCAGATCTGAAAACTAGAAACTTGAGGCTACAATTTGCTTTTTTTAATTTTCTTATACGACCATTTTTCACCGAGTTACAGCATGTTGAAAATCACCTAAAAATTTCGGATTTTTTTTCTATCCCTTAATTTTTGTGACCAGTGTACATAGACTATCTATAATTATATATAGACTATATATAATTGAATAGGAAAAATGGCCCGATCCAATTGTATAGAATTGTATACAATTTCTACACAGAAAAAACAGTTAACTTGGTTCAAGAAAAATATTGTCTTCGAAATTTTCTTTCTTGATTTAATAAAAGTAAAACACTTGATTCAAAAAATTTTTTTTGGTTCAAGACAGGAAATTCTCTTGCTCCAAAAAAATTTATTTTTGAAGCGAAATTGAAAATTTCTTAGTTTAAGAAAAAAAATTCTTGGCTACAGAAAAGAAGTCATCTCTTGCCAAAAAATCAACGTTTTGAACGAAAAAAAGTTTAACTTAACTTAAATAAACGTCTTGATTGAAAAAAAAAATCCCTTTAAGATAATATACTTTAAAGCAGGGCAATAGTTGAAATTGTTATAATCCCTTAAATTTAAGTCAAATATTGTTAAAAATGTTTAGGCCGATTAAAGAAACCCTAATACAATTGTAATACTCGCGTCGGCAACTGGGTAAACCCAGCCATAAAATAGACTACCTTCGTAGAAACCCAGTCTACAGAAGTAAAGCAGCAGCTGGCAACGCGTCTGGAAGCAGGGGAAAGGGCCTCACTGCAGCAGAGAGGGAAGTCCCTCCTACATCAGAATCCAGCATTGACGTTATAGCAAGGAGACCAATAAGGGACCTAATTTGCCACCACCACTATGAGAGAAGGCTCCGGTGGTTCCACCCCTTAGAAAATAGTTGTTAGAACGAGAAATAATTTTAAGTTAGATCTACTCAGAGCTACGAATGAGTTGGATGTTTTGTAATAGTTACTTGCATTTTAAAATACATTCGTTTAAATTAATACTAACAAGTATCTTTTGTTTTAACTAACACTTAAACCAGTTCAAATTCACCAAATAAAATACCCCTCTTGAATCCCAATCTTATAACAGCTGAGTATTCAAATACTCCCAGGAATTATCTTATATTTAAGTAGAAATAAATAAGAAATTGCCTGAGTTACGCGACCCTCACCGAGACCCTGGAACCGGCGAGCTAATCTACATGAGGGGACTAATTATATGTAACGGGGTAAATTGGGTCATTCTATTGACCAAAATTGTGATTTATCACTGATGGCCACCTACCTTACCTGCTACCCCAATTAAGCATTCGATTAAGTTTTTCGACTTGTCGCCGGGCGCGCTAATAGAAAATACTCTCACGCTAGGCCCAATCATAATTAATCAGGGAGGGGTTTTCCGATCATTGCCGAAAATAATCGAGAGGAATTAATAAAACTAGAAGACAGCAGTGGAAAAAGAGGAGTAGTGACCGGAACGACCAGACTGAACAGACGTTCAAGACAGAGTCCATAGGATCGGGCAACCATCTAAACGCCCAAAGTTACAACCGGGAAGGATAGAGCCGGGAGGACCAAGTAACCACAAGGACAACTACACGGAATAGGACAATTACACGGACCAGGACAATTACCAGACCAGGACAACTAATACTGGACAATCGACGGTGTAAGAATTCAACATAAATCGTAATAACTATTTTATAAAATATTCCCAGAATACTTATTAATTAAAACATATAATTAACCGTCGTGTCCGCGAAATATTGTCGTGTTTATTAACGTGTAAATAATTAATCGAAACCGGTCTTAACAGTAATTAGCATTGGAATTTTCCAGGCAGGTTGTATAAAGCATCGCCGGAAAATTCTTCTGGAATTTTCCAGGTAGGTTGTGTAAGGCATTCGCCGGAAAAGCAATTGCAATCTAGTCAAAATTATCTAGTCACTAATAATAGGATAAATTAATTATAATTAATTTAAGTAATTAAACAAAATCAATTAATAAAATACAAACGTTAAAGGTGTCGTAAAGTAAAACGTGTTCAGTTTTGAGTATTGGATATAAAGTCGGTGAATTGAATGTTAAGCGGTAAAATAAAATAAATCCTAAAACCGTCTTAACAAAATGATTGATTAAATTGGTAAAGCAAGTAGTAGTGGTTATAAGAAATAATGAATATTAATTGATTAGTGAATTTAAAGTGTAGTAATTAATTATATGGGAAATTAATTTTAGTCGGAAAATAGGTAATGAAATTTTATATTGTAAAGTGTGTGGGAGTGGATAGTGTAATTATGGAATTTGTGAATTAATTAAATAAGGTTTTATTCACGTAGAGGGTCAAGGTGACCGCGTGAAATAGTTATTAAGGTTTCGTAATCACGTAGAGGGTCCAGGGGACCGCGTGAATTAATTAATTAAGGTTTTATATCGCGTAGAGGGTCCAGGGGACCGCGCGGGAAAATATTAGCCACGTAGAGGGTCTTGTCGACCGCGTGGAAAATAGTTAAGAAAAGTTATGTGTGTATTATAGTCCAGGGGACTCAGAGTGAGTGTGTGTGTGATATAGTCAAAGGTAGTTGACATTAGGTAATAAAGTTTATAGGTAATAAGGTAATAAAAGGTTATAAGATTTATAGAATAAAGGTTTAAATAAATATTGTCAAGGTTGAATAAATAAAGGTTAAAATTGTTGATTGTGAAATAAATTAATTAATTATAAATTATCCTTCCTCTTCCTTCTCTTACAAATCTATTTTACACCGACCCTGATGATCCAAGATCCGGCTCTGGGAGGCCGTTATTACTTCCAGTGGCGCCCTAAGTAAGGACGACCAGAGTAGCAGCTTAGCCCTGTTATATATAAATGTTAGTTTAGTTTTATAAACTTCCGTAACGTCACAGTTTGTTACTAATTAAAATTAAAAAAATTATTTATTAATTAAAACGTAAAAATTAATCTGCCCGTTTCCTCAAACGGGTGGACTGATAGTTTTCTCATTGCAGGCGTACTGCCTGACGGTACGCGAATAATAGTCATTTTTCTCTTACACCTCTTTAAGGCTAAATGTACGTTTGTTAATAATTAAAAATAAAAAAATTATTTATTAATTAAAACATAAAAATCAATCTGCCCGTTTCCTCAAACGGGTGGACTGATAGTTTTCTCATTGCAGGCGTACTGCCTGACGGTACGCGAATATTAGTCATTTTTCTCTTACAAATATTTAAGACTCGAAGTCATTACGTTATTAATTTAAAAAAAAAAAATTGTTTATTATCAAAAACATCAAAATCAATCTGCCCGTTTCCTTAAACGGATGGACTGACAGTCCCGCAAGCTGTACATTGCCGAGCTTTACTGAGTTTATAGACGTTGTAGTGTTAGCGCTCTTTAAATCTCTAGCTGACTACGTTACTCATTTAAAAAAAAAAGTTTATATCAATAAAGTAATAATATTTATACAGCTTATTTTTTAAATGGGTGACTTGTAGTATCCTAATGCTGCTTTCAATTAACGGGGAAATATTCTCATCACATCATAATGATTACCTTTCTCAAAGTCAACCAAGCTCATTGGTTATTCAAATAAAATTAAAAAATTTCTCACTCATAATTAAAAATTAATCTGCCCGTCTGTTTGAACGGGCAAACTTTAGTAGTTCGAACTCTAACAGAATCAGCCTTCTCCCGTTGTCTACGAACGGACCTTTTTTCTGATGTTCAGTGATTTCATCGTATTTGATTTTATAAGTTTCTATTAGAACTTTACTCGCTCTCTGTTGGAACCTACAGCAACTATGTTTTCATAATTCTTTGTTACCAACATTTCTTTTTGCTGCTTTAGGCGCTCTGTTTTACCACTCTAGTTTTTCGGCGAAACTATATATATCCCTACCCCTCCCGGGCAAATCGACCTTCAGCCGATCATTTATCAACCGCGAGATAACTCCTTCACTATCCACTATAGAGGAGGACATAACAGTACAAGCAATCAGAGCCGCCACAATCGACCAGTAATTCCCGAGTTCACTGTGAGCTTTCATAAGCCTCAACTCGCAGCGCCTCAAATTACTGCGAAAAAATTTCAAAAAATGCAATGGCAAATAAATTTTTTATCTTAGATTTAGCAATCTAGCTATTATTGACGT